>NC_079167.1:77044944-77399944 GCF_947568905.1 Ostrea edulis
TATCGATAATCTGAATAAAAAACAAGAACCAACTATTCCCTTACATTTTACCTTTGCTAGATGATAAAACCAACAATAGAAAAATTTACAAAATATTGAATTCTAGCAAAGAAAAACCAAACTGGACAAAGAAAATGGAATAAACAATTTGAAATATCTAGTGAAGAATGGAGAGGAATTCACATGGATGTTTTTATGAACACAAAAGATAGTAAATAACAATGGCTACAATATCGAGTAAATCATAGAATTTTAACTACAAACACTTTTTTGAAAATGATTGGGAAATCAAACGATTTATGTTCTTTTTGTTTAGAGGAGAGAGAATCATTGGAATATATTATGTATGATTGTGAAAAAGTCAGTATTTTTTAAAAAGAAATGTGCAATGTTGGTTTACTGAAACATTTTCATTCAATATCATAACTGATAAGAAAACTTTTATCCTTGGATGTTCGAAAATTAAAATGGTAAAGTTTGTAAATTACCATTTCAAACATTATATATACTTAACCAAATGAACAGGAGATTGATTGTAATACAGTAAATTTAAAGCCACTTGGATAAATGTATACAGAGTGGAAAAACAAATTGCACGTAAATATAATTGTACAGATCAGTTTGAAAAGAAATGGAAATTATTTGAAACATTAGCTCAAGCATAACGTAAAATATGTTAAAACAAAAATATCCTAAAATGCTTCTTTTTAGTATTATATACATTTGTTATAATTTTTTCTTCGTAAGAGGTGAAGTAAATGTATATTCAATCAACGATGTGTTTAAAGTAGTATTTTATTAAATAACAACCTTGGTATTACATCATATATCCGATTGTTAATTATTATAGTATGATATTTATGAACTCAGCCAGAGTACATTGTCAATTTTTCTACTTTCTTTACTTCTAGCCTTCGTTTAGTATGAATGTCCGTGTGAATGTGTGAGCAAAAGAGTTGGAATTCTTAAAACCCAGTAACCCCCCCCCCCCCGGTCAGGTTGGGTTGTAAGGGTTGTGTAAAAGCCTGACTATATACCTGAATAAATGTTGTTAAAACTGAAAAAAGAAGTTATATCTGTTGAATTAGGAACTACTTTTTCCACACATAGTTCTATATTGGACCCACCCCCAAATATAACTTAACTCCATTTAAACTGAAACCAAAAACATTTCTACACAACTAGATATATTGCCTTATCACATCCTTGAATTTCTAATACTTTCATCTATTGGTTACAGATAACGGTGGCGGACATTTTAAGGCAGAAGAAGAAGAAGCGGAAGAATAGTTAATAAGAAACAAGCATATACAATAAGTGAAGTGTGGGTGAGTCAATAACACCAGTACATATATAATACTGGTCTCCAGTGAATGAAACAATTCTTCAACGTGTTTCCATTGTTATTAGGAGAAATGCTGGTTGATGTCACAGTCTCTTTGACTGGTCCTCAGCAATTCGCGTACACTGTGTCACTTTGGAGATGATCAGCAATGGCCTCGTAACAAAACTGATATTCTTCCTGAAAATAGAAAAACACGGAGTTCTCTGTACATTGATGTGCAAAGGAAAAGAAATCGTATTCAAAACTTGAGTGGAAAATGAAAGTATTTCAATCATACCAAAGAAGATATAAACTCTGGTCGTCGGATTTGGAGTTGTCTTGTGATTGTAAATATGTCCACCTCTGTATCCATGGTAAGTTGTTCCAGAGCATTGAATACAACCAAGAATTGTCCACATCGCTTGGCCCCATCACTAAGTTACATGGAATTTTATCTCATTACTCTGATGCTAAAATAATTTATGAATTGAATTCATTTTGGTATGCGATAAAATGACTATTTTCTGGAAGATTTGTTTTATCAGAAGCGATGTATAATTTTCACAAGTGTTATACCGGGTGTATTTGTGTTATTTCTAGATTAAGAGTGTAGTTGGCTTAACCCGTGACCAAAGTAGCCTTTCTTTAATCCCCAGGTCTGGATCTTCAAATAATTCTTAAGATATTACACATGTTTGCCAAAAAAATAATAATCAAATCAAACCTCGACAGAACCAGAATCCTTCCCTCGGGGTGGGTCCTTTCCTCCACCCTCGATTCGTTGATGAGATCAAGTAAAACTCTCCGGTTTGAGGAGTCGCTTCCTCCTTTCCATCTTCTACTTTCCAGTACGCAAACGCTCATGCCATTAGCTCCCTGCAATCATGTGTTCGAGACGAAACGAATCTTGGATTATAAATACCAAACAGTACTTCTTGAAATGTAAAAACAAAATTCATCAGAAAACTTTATAAATGAACACCTTTTGGTGCAGAGTAATGCTAGTCTTGGTGACTGTTGTCGTTTGTGTACAATCTGTCATTTTAGTCGTGAATGTTCCAACCGTTTTGCTTTCATTTTTAGCAGGAAGCCAAAGTGAAGACTGAAAAAGAAAACACAAACTATGGGCATGGTTATAATAAAGAAAGGAGTCAACTACAAAATTGAAGATCATGCCAATCGTAAACCGTCTTAAATCATGAAAGGTGAAGATAACGAACATTAATCAATCTCATAACTCCTACAAGGAATACAAAATAGATAGTCGGGCAAACACGGACCCCTGGACACACCAGAGGTGGGATCATGTTCCTAGAAGGAGTAAGCATCCCCTGTTGACCGGTTACACCCGCAGTGAGCCCTATATCCTGATCAGGTAAACGGAGTTATCCGTACTCAAAATCAGCGTGCCAAGAACTATAACGACCATAGAATTTGCGAAATACTGACTTCAATCGAGAATGTTGGAACCCTTGTACCATCAACTTGTTTGTAAGTAGCTTGCCTGGATTTGAAAACTGACAAAATGCAGAACTGCAATGACTGGATATTATTATTATTATTATGACTGGTTGGTTTCTGAGGTTGCACAAGGAGTGTATAGTATTTTCGTCTAGACTGCTTGCATTTTGTAATTACACGTGTTTATGTCGAGTTGAAAGATCGGTGATTTTAATCCAAAAATAAAATTCAATAAAACAGCATATATTTATTACATGTACATTTACAAAGTTACACACAATACTGATGTTACCGAACGTTACCTCTGAGTGTGAGATTTAAACCGTTATTTATAGTAACAATCACGCTAAAATGACATCCGGGACAGTTTTGAAAGTTTATTGTCAGGTTTACACCCGAAATCAATACAAATGTATAAAACACATACAAAGTAAAATTTCCAGATTTTCTTTAAAAACTATGAGGATTATCTCTGTCGTAATTCTGAGAAACTCATTCAAACTATATAGAAACTATATAGAAAGTATTTTGTAAACCTAAAAATGTACTCACTCATTGAAACTACATAGAAAGGATAGTTTTTAGATCTAGAAAATATAATCATTCACACTACATAGAAAGGATAGTTTGTAAACCTAGAGAATATACTCATTCACACTACATAGAAAGGATGGTTTGTAGACCTAGAGAATATACTCATTCACACTACATAGAAAGGATAGTTTGTAAACCTAGAAAATGTACTCACTCATTCAAACTACATGCAAGGTGAAGATAACGGACAGTGATCAATCTCATAATTCCTATAAGCAATACAAAATAGATAGTTGGGCAAACACGGACCCCTGGACACACCAGAGGTGGGATCAGGTGCCTAGGAGGAGTAAGCATCCCCTGTTGACCGGTCACACCCGCCGTGAGCCCCATATCCTGATCAGATAAACGGAGTTATCCGCAGTTTGTAAACCTAGAAAATGTACTCGCTCATTCACACTACATATAAAGGATAGTTTGTAGACCTAGAAAATGTACTCACTCATTCAAACTACATACAAAGGATATTTTGTAGACGTAGAAAATGTACTCACGCATTCAACTACATAGAAAGGATAGTTTGTAGACCTAGAAAATGTACTCGCTCATTCAAAGTACTGTAGAATCATTCATATTCGAAGGGACCAATTTTCGTGGATTGCTGGATTTTTACTGGTTCGTGGGGATGTAATTTCGTGGATTTATATATTTGTAAGAAATATAACTATGGAATGTAATTATGATTCTTTATTCGTTGAGGATGTAAATTCGTGGATTAGGGGTACCCACGAATTCCACGAAAATTGAGCCACCACGAATTCTAATGATTCCACAGTCTATAGAAAGGATAGTTTGTAGACCTAGAAAATATACTCACTCGATACTATGAACTCCACCAAGCCTTTCTATTTCATACCTATCAGTAGACTGCTATATGAGCATTGTCATCTTATCAATAACAGTTTGATAAATCACATATCGTAGAAGTTTCAACAGTTTAAATATCGAGATTCGTTAAATTGGTATGCATACAATGATACCACTTTACTTTTCTTACTCCAATTTAGCGACTGACATCATTCTACCCAAAATCCCCTCACCTAAGGCATCACTGTAGAACGTTGCGATACACATAAAAAAAAATTCTTCATAATGAATATTTTTGTTCAATGATGTTGCTATTGAAACATCTTTGGTACAATTTACAAGGCCAATTTCTTTCTTGTTTGAAGCAAATAGACTTATTCAAAAGTGAAAATAACGAAGAGTGGCCAATGTAATAAATCCTATAAAGAATACAACATTAATAAGAAGACAAACACGCATTCCTGGACACACTAGTCAGAGGTGACATCAGATTCCAAGGTGGAGTACTAGCAAGCATTTCCTTTTGACCGGTCACATCTTGATCAGGTAAACTGAGTATTCCGTAGTCAAAATCAGAACGGCTCTAGACAGCTTTCGACCTAATGACAGGTTGTACAATATTTGCAAATTAGACCATAGAATTTACTAAATGCTGACCGTAAACGAGACGGTTAAAATTCCCGTAACAGCAACGTATTTGTCAGCAGCTTGTCTCGATTTAAAAATTGTCCATAGACTTGAATCAGTTGCGAGACATAACCATCATATGCCGACTCGCAATAAATTATGATTGACCAACACCTGCGCTACACACAATAAGCGAATCAACACACCGTGTTATCTCAAAGACAAATTGATTTAGCAATTTGATAAGTCTATATGATTCAAAGTTAGACATTTCAGACATGAAATATTGACCATCCCCTTCCAGGTGAAGCATAATAAGAACAAAGGTCATTAATCCTACATAAAAATCATACACTGTTCCCGTAAGGCGATCCATAAGAAATTTAAGTATCTGAACGTTATCAATTGATAAGGTCTGCACAATAAAGATGACAGAATTGTTTTGATCTATACAGAAATTAATATTTATCTTGGAATCTTTGAAAAAGTTCAATTCCTAGGATTACATTTTGTACTTTTAATTGTTCTTAGGTCTGACCATTTTCACCAGCGAATGGGTTTACTCTACTTTGTAAGAATATAAGTATATCAGAAACCCCTTGCTAGAACAAATGGCGGTCTGATAAGCATATCGCCCTCATGTCCTATTGACAAATGTATATATTACACAGCAGACAAACCTGTAAAGAAACTGCGTTGTAGTAGGTGTTCTTCCCTTTAGTGTTTGACAATGGACACATGTAACTTTCAACTGAAATGGTGTCAAGAAAAAATATATACAATTCATCAGTCAGGTGGGTTTTATTTCTCTGCGTACCCTATATATATATAATAGGAGCTGATTCAGTCAAACTTAAAGGGTGTAGAGCTAAAGTGCAATTATATCAAAATGGAATACAGGAGGCGTAGGATCGAGTCACCTGGGAATCTCTTGTCGGCAGACATCAGTAAGAATGTATCTACATGGATATGTTACTATGTTAAAGTGAAAGTGCATTGTAAACTCTCTATGTTAAAAGTGTGGTGCCATTAGTGAAATGTAAATATTCAACTGTGATGGGGAGTAATCATTAATCGGTAATATTCTATCATTATTGAAAGATGAACTGCGTTTTGTGGCACCAAGGTATTCATGTATCGTACAAACTGGTTTACCAGGCAGAACACTGGGTGTGTAATTGGCCGATACGTTTTGCCGCCCTGCTTTGCAGTCCTCTTGTGTGTATTCTCGTCTTCCGGACAACAGGTCCTAGAAACAAGAGCTGAAGATCATTCTCATGTCACATGTTACTGTACAAAATCACAAATATCGTTTTAGAATATCCAACAAACTGTTCAAATCATCCAGACTAAGACACGCTGATATTTTATTAGAGATTCATAAATAGAATCACCTGAAATTCAGCAGAAAGTGGTGATTTATTGGCTACTTCTCCGAGATTGATATAACAGGAATGATCCTGGAAATCTCGTAGAAATGTCCTGGTTGATACAGACCTTCCTTTTCCTCGGAATGACTCAAGTAATGCCAAGTAAACAACTCTGTATTGATCCTTAAATATGAATTGTATCATAAACGGGTATTACAAAAAGCTGATTTTCTCTCTTTATATTATTTGTAATGATCTAACATTCTAAACTAACACAATACACATATCTATATGAAAGGCGAATACAACGAACAACAATCAATCTCATAACTCCCACAAGCAATACAAAATAGATAGGTGGGCAAACTCGGAACCACGGACACACCAGAAGTGGTACCAGGCGCCTAGGAGGAGTAAGCATCCCCTGTTGAACGGTCACACCCGCCGTGAGCCCCATATCCTGATCACGCAAACGGAGGCATCGGTAGTCAAAATCAGTGTGTCAAGAACGATCTAACTATCTATATGAAACGCGCCAGAAAGCACCTGACGCAATGACAGGGTCCATTGATGAACTAGATCGTTATAACGACCCTATTATTTGCAAAATACTGACTTCAATCGAGACTGTTGAAACCCTGTGCCATCAACTTGTTTGACAGTAGCTTGCCTCGATTTAAAAACTGACTATACGCAGAACAAGTTCTTGCATACCAAATCAGTTGAGAGATATAAACACCATATGCTGGTGATAATGGAATATTGTTATATAAATATGGGAAGTTGACGACAAAGAAGCTGAAATCATCCTGTTTGTCATACAGTTGAGTTGTCAGTTTGCCGTTAATGTCTACTTTCAATAAAATATCTAAATATGAGGCAGAAGTGGACGACTCCATGGTGTTTTTTATTTCGAGCTCATAGGGATATATCGAATCGACATATGAATTAAAGTTATTATTGTCAATAGACAAAACGTCGTCGATATATCTAAATGTCGAATTGAAGGCCACAGCAAGATATTTTTTCTTCTCGCGTAGAAGTTTTTGAATAAATTCTGCTTCATATGAATATAGAAACATGTCACCTAACAAAGGAGCACAATTCGTGTCCATGGGAATATGATATGTAACATATCAAGGAATACAGGCATGATATAGCACATCTACCAACAATTCTTTACAGAGAATTGAATGCTACTAACCAGATCTAGGACTTTGATTTCGAAGTTTCGTCTGAATGAGAATTGTTTGAAAACACCTGAACACCGATAAACGAGAACACATACGTAACAATTACCATTTCAATTGAAATTTATTATCTATAACCTATCATTGGACTAAATGCTGTCTGACGTGTTTCATATCAAATGTTAGACCCTTCTTAGCACATTGATTTTGACTACGGATAACTCCGTTGGCCTGATCAAGATATCCCGTAAAACTATCCACTAGGAATCAAATAGAGTAAAAACAAAAATTAACGTCGCCCTGGATCATGTTAGCACGGCTGTATCTCATGGTTTCTACATACTGCCGGATATTAACTTTCCCGGTTATCTCCCCTCCCTTATTAAGCGCGTCCAATGCTATGTATGTCCCTGTCCTACCAATCCCTGCGCTGTATTGTTAAATAGAGGTCATTAGTATTCTTCAATATAATCAACGGTTGAAATAGAAGTCATCAATAAAATCAATGGTTAAATTAGAAATCATTAATATAGCCAACGGTTAAAATAGAAGTAGTTGATATTATCAATGGTTAACATTCTTGTATATTAGACATGGATCTCAATTAGTCGAATAGTAAAATTATTTGATAAATATGATTATTTTGGGGGAAAACCCTTCAACAACAGTGAGATCATCAGCATGGTAAATTATATTGAAGGTAATCAAAGTTCACTAAATCCTGTCTGGTGCACGAAATTTTAAAAATCCAATTTCAGAATTTTATCTTGTACATTCCCAACATTTTCTCATTGCTGTCATGAAGTAATGTTATTTTCACACTGAAAATATCACTGTTATTACTGCGACAGGCTGAAAATATTCAGTGGATGAATTATACTATGTTGCTATTGAAAAATATGAAAGAATAAATAGTAATACGCGCCTGCAGTGAACAAGAGTGTGCTTCCCTGGATGTTCGACAGAAGTTTTCAGAACGTGTCGATGGAATACCACAAGAGCCAGCGGTTCTGGGACACCGTGGTCAGGCCACTGCGTATAGTGGAACATACACACGCCACGCTCAGCTTTATCCTGAAATTAAACAGTTAATGATCACCTATATGGAGAGTTGGAAATATTGGATATATATGTTGCAGAGAAAGATGACGAAAAGATACGTACCAAAATAATATAATTCATATAAATTGAATAAATTATATTCTGACGTTTCATAATCAGAATACGACATTTAAAATTCTGGATTCTGGCACCTGCATCATATTCTGTGAATCTTAATCATCACATAGTGGCCTGCGTATTTTATCATGAACTAATCTTATTATATTGCACTACAATTATGACGGAGAGGCATGATGTTAAAGTGTTTTCAAGGATTTGTCCATAGCCATGACATAAAATGAAAATAATATTTCATGCATCTTCCAAATTAGTGTAGCCATACAAATTAAGAAACTTTTGAGGATGCATTTCAATCTCAGTTGTAAAAGACACCAGGCCTGGATTTCTCGAAAAAATCTCAAATCTTATACTCAGCTTCAACTTAAGTTTGAGTTTTAATCTTAGTTGAGATTTTTCTCAAATTGCATTTCTCAAAACGATCTTAGCAAAATCTCAGCTGAGTTAATCTTATTGCTCAGCTGAGTTTATTCCTCACGACACTAAGCGGCCCGTCTGTCAAAAAACGTAACATCCGCAAAGCTGTATCTTTCGTAAACAAATCGTCTGCTTGTCTTCTGTCGCGTATAATGTCAAGATGGAGGACTTTCCTAAAGCACGGAAACCAAATTGGACCGAGAGAGAGCGTTTGGCCTTGGTGGAGGCGGTCCGATGCAGAGAGGACCGCCTTCTCGGCAAAATGAAGGGGGCAGGGGGAGTGAAGAACTCTCGTGTGAAGGAATCAGCGTGGGAGGAAGTCACTCAATTCGTCAATGCGTAAGTACTGTGTTATATTTTTTCCTATCAACAAAATCTGTGTACCTTTTATTGAAAAGAAGTTCATCCCCGGAACATTGCACAAACGCATTATGTTTTAAATAAATAATTAATTAAATTGATCTTAATCAAAATCTAAAATTTGTTAACTATTTTTGACATCCATATATTTATTATCAAAGTCGAGTGTTTGTTGATACATGCTATTGAGGCGAATTGTATTGGCACCGATCTGCTCATTTTGTTTACCGGAAGCGAGACCATCGTATCATACGAGTTTGGGATTACGGCGAATCTACACCTTGCTTCAATTGCAACGGGAGTATATTTTCATTGCCCCTATATAAACTCAATGTCTATTTTTAACAAATATTATCATCTTACTATGATTAAGACGAACGTGTTTTGCACATACACTTTATTACTTGTACATTATTTGTATGTATTTTCATGCTGCCCCTTGAGGGCCCTTGATTGGAAATAAATATAGTTAGTTTGTACCAGTGCATTTCCGAATTTGAATACTTCGAGTTTTGATTACTGAGGAAGTAGTCGTAATATACCACAGACGCTTGTGTTATAAACTTCACAAGCTATGCTATAGATTTATACCATAGCATGCGAGGTTTTTGAGATAAGTACTTGTGTATATATATATATATATATATATATATATATATATATATATATATATATATATATATATTTATATATATATACATGAACCGTTAATTTTGTAATAGTCATGATTGTAGGGGATCTACACTAGGCCTATACCATCCCCAAATAAAATGTGGGTTTTTTTAAAAATTATTTAGGGGGTAGCATAGTATAAGTTACCGGTTCCTGCGATATCTATACCCAGCATTAATGAACATCTAATATTTTCAAGAGATGTATTGTACCGAACCTTATTATGGAAAATGAATGATTTCTCATTCCCAATAAAATATGATTTTCAGGATATTTTACAGATAATTGTGTAGTCATACTTTATGAGTTTATCATTTGTTCTTTTCATTCTAAATTAAATTTGATTACATTCTATTAAAAATATATGATATGGTAATATTTACTTAAATGATCCATTAAATGAACAGTCTATATATTTTTTAAAGAGCATTTCTTTCTATTTCACCTTTGAAATAATACAATGTATGTGTATTATGTAGACAATCTGAAACCAGTCAAAGGGGAATTGAAGAGGTGAAGAAGCAGTATTCAAACCTAAAACAAAGAGGTATGGCATGGGGGTGGGGGTTGTAATCGCATTAAGCCCATCTTTTTGGGTATGTTCAACTTTCCAACTAGTACTTCAACATGATAACAGTCATTGATTTTGTATCATATACAATAATGACATAGATCACGTTGATGTTTAATTTTTTTTCCATCTTTTTCGTCGATGCACAAAATGCAGTTCATAATGCCTATTATAGATGCTCCTGCTTTATCTTCCGTATTATGGAGTACATTGAGGAAAGGGGAGGGGGTGCAATATGGTGTAATTTCAATTTGGGGAGATGAGGAGACATTTGTTAAAGAAAGAAAACAAAGTATGCTTATATTATAATCATCGTATCTATAAAAAAAATCCTCAAAATTGTTACTAGTATCGATGTTCATATAATATACATGTATGTATGCATGTCTCCACAGTTGTTGCTAAATATCAGATGTGCATCACTCTTTCATTTTTAGCTCACCTGAGCTGAAAGCTCAAATGAGCTTTTCTGATCGCTTTTTGTTCGTCGTCTGTCTGTCTGTTTGTCTGTTAAACTTTTCACATTTCCGACTTCTTCTCCAGAACCACTGGGCCAATTTCAACCAAACATGGCCAAAATCATCCTTGGGTGAAGGGCTTTCAAGTTTGTTCAAATGAAGAGCCATGTCCCTTTAAAAGGGGAGATAATCACAAAAATGCGAAAATAGGATAGGGCCATTTAAAAATCTTCTTCTCAAGAACCACTGGGCCAGAAGAGCTGAAAGTTACCTGAAAGCTTCCTGACATATTGTAGATTCAAGTTTGTTCAAATCAGGGCCCCTGGTGGTAGGATGGGGCCACAAAGGGGGATCAAAGTTTTACATACAAATATATAGTGAAAAACTTTTAAAATCTTCTTCTCAAGAACCACTAAGCCAGAAAAGCTGAAATTTACATGAAAGCTTCCTGACATAATGCAGATTCAAGTTTGTTCAAATCATGGGCCCCGGGGGTTGGATGGAGACACAATAGGGGATTAAAGTTTTACATACAAATATATAGGAAAAATCTTTTAAAATCTTCTTCTCAAGAATCACTGAGCCAGAAAAGCTGAGATTTATATGAAAGCTTCCTGATAAAGTGTAGATTCAAGTTTGTTAAAATCATGCCCCCCCCCCCCGGGGATAGGATGGGGCCACAAGGGGGAATAAAGTTTTACATACAAATATATAGGACAAATCTTTAAAAATCTTCTTCTCAAGGACCACTGAGCCAGAAAATCTGAAATTTACATGAAACTTTCTGACATATTTCAGATTTTAGTTTGTTAAAATCATGGCCCCCAGGGGAGGATTGGGTCACAAGGGGGGATCACAGTTTTGCATACAAATATATGGGGAAAATCATTAAATATTAGCCAAGTGACTCAGGTGAGCAATGTGGCCCTTGGGCTTCTTGTTTTTATTATACTGATGTGAAAAATAAATTTCAGCAAAGGAGAAAGCGGATGCCATCAGGAGACGGGCAACTGGTGGAGGACCAAAGCCCCCCTCGCCCACTCCAGTGGAGGCAGAAATTATTGATGGAATGGGGGACAGGCCTACATTGTGTGGTCTGTCTGGAGGACATGACACAGAGGAAGGTATATAGCGTACCTGAATGTTCGAAATGTAACCTATATGCAGGGCTCGAAATTAACATATGCCCGTCAGTCTATGACTGATTAAAAGTCTGACAGACTGACTGACATTTGTTTTAGTCAGTCCAATGGAACCAGTTAATTTCGAAAGCATCAGTTTGGAAAATATACTTATGAAATTTTTTACACATATGGCATGCTTCGATCTGTAGATATCAGACGAATCTGATTTTATAAATCAGTGATTCCGAAGGTCCGTCGGACATTGGCAAATGTCCGGTAATTTTTGTTTTGGTCCGATCAATATCAATTGTTGGCCAGACCAAGTGTCCGATAATCTCTTTTCCAATGAAATACATGATTAGATAAATTTTCAATTTTTAGCAGTATATATTATGTTCCAAAATTTATTCTGTTCTTTAGTCATTGCAAACAGAAAATGTGTTTACGTTTAACTCAAATATTTATCAAACTTGCAATCATCTTCAATTCCCCCGAGAGGGTGTTAATACAATTGAGCAATATATCCCGTGAAACTACAGACGTCTTTGAAGCGTTTGAATTAGGTAATAAATAACACTTATTTTAGCAAATTGTGTTTCAGGGTATACCCAAGAAATACAGACAGACAATTAAATTATATCAGTTAGTAAGCCCAAGTATTGAAAAAATATTATTTGATGTACATTACCCCAATGTATAATATTCATTCATGCCAAATAATTGTTAAGGACTTTGTGGGGGAAAATCTTGACATCTTCTGATGCCAAAATAAAAGTTAATTTTCATATTTGACAATTAATGAATTATCCATGTCCATGATGTATTGAATGATTCTCATTTATTAAGCCAAACTTTTAATTTTCATATTTAACAATTATTCATGTCCATGATGTATTGAATGCAAGGTGAATATTTGATTCTCATTTAGCAAACCAAACTTTTTCTCTTGATATAAAATGTCCAATCTTGAAAGTTGTATGTTGGAGTACATGTGCATCAAACAAATACTTTTAATTTTGGCCCAATTTATTTGCAACTCTTAACTGACATAATTCTTGTAATTTTCTTTTCAAATCTTGTGTCTTTTCTAAACTTTTCTACATGTCACCCCCCAAAAAAATATACATTGAAAAACAGTCCACATTTCACTTTACAACATATGTACAATGTACCTTTAACCATACATTATTAAACAAACTTGAAACTTGTACCATTATAAAAACAGTATTATAAAGAGACAGTAGTTCAACAACAACAAAATAATGACGTTGTCGAGATGGAGCGAAGTTCATTTACACTAACACTATTTTTCATTGCAGTGATACTTTACTCTGTGCCAAATGAGGTGCCACAGCAACATACTTCCTCATCTGAGATTGCCTCCACATGTATGTGAATATGAAATAATTCATAAAGGTTTCACTGTTACATGTACATGTATTTAATTTAAGCTCACCTGTTAGTTCACTGGAAGGGCCATGCCCCTTAGAAAGGGGAGATAATTACATAAATGCAAAAATGGGGTGGAGTCATTAAAAATCATCTCAAGAACCACTGGGTTGGAAAAATTAAAATTTACATGACTCTTGCCTTACATAGTGCAGATTCAATTTTGTTAAAATCATGGTCCATGGTTGTAGGTCGCCCCGACCTACAATAGGGGATCAAAGTTTTACATGCGAATACATGGCGACATTCTTTAGAAATCTTTTTCTCTTGAACCACTGGGCTAGAAAAGTTACACATATACAAAAGACATTAACTGAAATCATTCGATGTAGAATTGTGTTTCGCAACCATTCTGCTGCAGAACCTGATATTAATTAAAAACTTCTATTTCATGATTTATGTACTACAATTTGTAAATGTATCATTGTAGCCAGTTCCAGTGCAACAGTGAACTGTCAGGTTATTGACTTGGTTCCATTGCCAACACCATCCACATCAAAGAGACGGAAGACGATGGAGGATGAAGAGATTTTAACCCTTCGGGTAGAAAGGGAGGCTTACCAAACAAAGACAGCATATTATAAGATGAAAATGAAAATTTTGCAATCTAAAATGGACAAGGCATGTTACGGGCAGTAGGCATTTTGTTTTTACTCTGTTTCTCCTTCTTCTTTTTCTCCCCAATACTTTTTTGCATGGGAGTGTTCTCAGAAAGTGCTTAAGCACACGAAGTAGTTAAAATGTATTATACGTCTTTTGTAAATCTTCTTCTGAAGAACCACTATTCCCATTTTCAATCAAAAGTGGCATAAATCATCCTACATTGAAGGGGATTGAATTTCATTCAAATGAAGGGCCCTGCTCTCTCAAGAGAAGGCAAAAATAAGTTAGGATCATTTGAAAATCTTCTCAAGAACCACTGGCCCAGAAAAGTTGAAATTTTTATGAATGCTTCCTAACATAGTGTAGATTCGAGTTCGTTCAAATCATGGTATTTTTGGGTAGTGTAGGACCAAAATAGTGTATCAAAGTTTTTCAATGGTGATGTATAGGAATAATCTTATAAAAATCTTCTTAAGAACAACAGGGCCACTAATCATATTGATATGTGACAAGACCTGTCTTTTGGTACCAAAGTTTGTGAGTGATGTGGCCTATGGGCATCTTGTTCAATGAAATCTTTTGAAAGTTATATCTTGTGATATATATATAAACAGTTTCAATTGATTTACATGGTCAAAATGATCAATCTGTATGCACATGTGCTTTGCTTTGATTGGCAGATATTTAGATAATCGATAAATTCCCTTATGAAAGAAAAATGGAATGATATAGACATCATAGGTTCATACTATAAAAACTGTATATGTAAAATGATGTGTTGTGCTGAAGCACAATGGCACCACTTCTTTAGTGGTGATGGGATATTGGGGAACATCCATAACGATCTCCGTTACAATTAAAACTAGTTATTTTTTTGTTTCTGTTGTGATTCACAGGGTTGGTATATATTCTGTGTACATGTATGTGTAGAACAGTAAAATAATATTCAAGAGTAAGAATTTACAAGTATATTACAAATACTATTTAGGATTTCTTCATCTTCCATACTTTTTCCGTCTCTTTGATGTAGGTGTTGGCATTGCTAGATCATTTTCCTATTAACAGATATATGGGTTTCAGTAGGACTATATATGTGTAAAACTTTGCCTATTTATGTATAGGCAGAATGTTATTGTATATTAAATGTTTTTGATTTACAGTATCAAAATGTTGTTATCTGGAAAAATCTACGGTGCTATTATCTTTACAAAATTTGTAATAGACAAAACAATTCAGACAAGGCATGTAGTATGGTTAGGAAGATATATTTGATTTGTACGAATTAATGTAAAATATTATGTATATCATGTTTTGATGCATTCCAACATTTCATTTTGTGATGCATTAATAAGTATTTATATTCAATGCATATTTCAAAGGGGCATGGATGCAATTTGAGCTGAGAATTCTCAAATTTTATTTTCCCCATTGCTTAACTAAGGTACAGTGTAATTTTAATGGTCAACCAAAATTTGAGTGTCAGTTGAATTACAAGTTGGATACAGCACTCACAATCATTTGTTATGTAAACAAGGCCAGAGCCATGTTTTCGTATACTTATAGATTGCTAAATAGATTGATTTATTTGATCTTGTTTAATGCCTTTCAACATAATTTTTCACTCATAGAAAATATGTTGAAAACAAAATGAGATGTGATAAACTCTAGAAACTGTTTAATTGTGTTCAGAATTAACTTGTAATATGAAAAATCTGCTTTAACCAAAACTTTTACAAGTATATTTAATCTATATGAACAAAAACATGACACAAGCCTTGTTTACATAACAAGGACTTGTGACCTCTGTATCTCCCATGTACCTCGACAACTGACATTCGAATTTTTGCTGACCATTAGAAATACCTTCAATGTTAAACAATGTAAACATTGAAACTGGAAAAATAAAAGTTTGAAAATTTTCAGCCAAAATCGTGTCCATGCCCTTTTAATAGTCATCATTTAAGAAGAAAAAAATTGATTCTATCTTTTTTTTCTGTATATCGTCCAAACCTTTAATATTAGTAATAGATAACCTGTTTTATTTCAAGAAAAAAAATGCCTGACAAATATAATCCCTAACATGTTTGCCATCTCTTTGATCCCCTACATCAAAGCTAACATCCTCCTGGTTTACAAATAATTCGTCTACATCTAAGATATCTTTTCTTTCAATACCAATGTTGTGCAAGACTGCACAGGCCAAAATGATACTACATGCCTTGTCTGGAGTTGTGCGTAGGCCAGTGGACGAACATGAAAATCGTTTCTTAAGAATCCCGAAAGTCTGTTCAATGAGAACTCTTCTTTTAGCATGACAGTTGTTGAATTTGACTTCTGCTGGAGTAGAGGGAACAGGATATGGCGTCATAAGGTAGGGCTTTCAGGGGTACCCTGAGTCACCAAGAAGGAAACCTTTGTATTGTCCTGTTGATATAGAAAAAATATAGTACAATCAGTCTAATGTATTGATACTATCTCAAAGCCTAGAAAATTCTTAATTAATGATATGTACCATTGTCAAAGGCAACAGAGATACGGCTGTCTCTAAATATCCTACTGTCATGCACGCTTCCTGGCCATTTCGCCACACAGTTTAGGATCCTATACTTAGCATCATATATCATCTGAAATTGTTATTTTAAAAGGAATTCAAATTATCATTGCAAAACCAGATTTAACTGTCAGTTTATCGGACAATAGTTTATGTCATATTTGTTTGGTAATAGTCTTCTATGCTATTACATTCAAATTAGATGTATGAGCTTGCATGCAAAATGTTTGAACCATCATATAGGTTAAATCCTGAGATGTATATAGGAAGTTTTTGAATACCTGGTTACATGTATTTGTATAATTAATCAAAAGTTGTAATTCATCATCTTCCCTAGCCAAGTGTCCGATTTACTTACTCTCATGAGAGTACGAGAATCGGACACTTGCCTAGCGAAGATGGTATTTTATGGACATTACTCCAGTGTTTCAGTGTGTTCCTGTATTAGCAATATGGTGATAAAATTGTTGTGTTAAATACCACCAGGTATTATTTGTTGTTTCGCTCATGTGAACTGCTGGTTGGTGTGAGCTTTTCAGTCTATCTTTGTTGTCTTCATCATTGTTGTCATCTTTGACATTCCATATTTTAACGTAGTTCCACACTCCTGTGACGTCATAGGATTTTGCAAAGTCAATGATTAAATGATAGGAACATACATTTTGTTGGCATCTTTTTCAATAGTTATTGTAGAAAATCTTGTTAGCCATAAAATATTTCAAATGTCTTAGTTATATTTGAATAGTCAATGATATGTTTCAAAATATTGAATCCAAGGACCATAACTCTGTTCTCATTAAATTATTTATCAAGTCCATAATGCGATAGATTTCCTTTATTTTTGACAAACATTCTACCAAGGTGATAAGGAATCATTATCTGTGTCTTTTCATGAAATTACATAAAATTTTAATCCCGAGTGATTTTAAATAGCTCAGCTTTATGGTGCCATACTTCAGTTTTTGATGGGGGTATACATAATCTGGAAGCTATAGATTTGAAATTATTAAGGAAAGGTATGGATTTTCCCCCATGAATAACTATAACAGATGTAACTCTACTAATATAAACAGAAAAAAATGATATGTAAACCATGCTATAAGGAAAGTGCGTCCACATTTGTTTTTTTTCTTCACATTTTGGAGAATAACGTTAATTCAATAATTTTGCACCTATTATTCTAAAACTTGTTGAACATATTGAAAATGACATGTGTTTTAGTTATTGACATGTTTCCCGATAAATAAATGCAATTCAAAGAATATTTTGTTGTTTTTATATTAAAATAAAAAGAAATAACTGTTTCCAATGAATTTTATAAAAATCCACATCGGAGTACATGACTTTAGTGGTGTATGTAATGAAAATTAATATGGAAATCCTTAACTGTTTTGCGTTTTTTCATTACTCTGAATGTTAATTTATTGATTCCAAACAAAAAAATGCTACCTAAACCCCCAAAATCCAGGACTAAGGACTCACCTTAATCGATTGATTGTTTGTTGTTTTTGAAATAGTTTAGCCATTGTACAGTAGTATTTATTAAGCATAAATCTTCAAGTTATGAAAACATTTTATATTGTGTAAATTAAGACTTGTTTAACTAGTTGCCCATCTTCACAGATGAGCAATGTGGCCCACAGGCCCTGTTGTTTCTGTTGTGGCATAAATGAAATTATTAATACATTATCAAAAATCGTACCATACGGTGTTGTGAAATCGAATATGATTCATGAATATGCTTAAGTTAAAAGCACAGAATACCTGCACATTAAGAGAATGATATCCTTTCCTACTGACATAGTCTGGTTGATTCTGTGATGGTGCTTGCAGCTTGATGAAGGTCCCATCAACACATCCCAGAACATTTGGGAAATCTAGATATATAATATTTTGTTAACTTATGGTCACTTGTCAATTGATCAGACTATAGTAGAAATATACATGAAATGGTGTATTACTTCACGCGTGGAAACGAATTATAACTAGTAATTTTAAAAGATTTCAAAATTTAAACTATATTAAAGTACAATTCTCGGATATTGAAATTATGATTTATAATATGTGGCTCATTTTTATGTGCCATCTTATGTGCTTTTCTTATGTAGGTGCCATCAATGCAGCCTAATACATTAGGCCAACTATCTATTTTGTATTGCTTGTAGGAGTTATGAGATTGATCACTGTTCGTTATCTTCACCTTGCATTAGGAAACCCTATGTCAAATTGATAGAGATTAAATTGTGTACAAATAATGACGGCATTATACGTTACCAATCTTTAGACTTTCATATATACATTATGTTTCTAACCACACTCCCCTTGCAAATTTTAAGACTAGATCCACCCATACATTGGAATAAACGAATACTTCCGCAAATATCTGCTTTATTTATGTGTCAGAATCAAATCAAACTTTTTTCTTATAATCCATTGTACCACGATAATATATCACAAGTGAAGCAATGTTTTCATTCCTAATACGTATGCATGTACGTTTGTTGTTCAATACGAAAGATTTGCGGTACGATATAACCTGAGTTGCAGAATTATTTCCCTTGACTTGTTGATGTTGGAAGTTTAAATTACCTGCAATGGCAAACAATTCTTGTTTCACTTGTACCATTCTTGGACATGTCGGCATGTTGATAAATTATCTTGCCACCCAGCACAAACCACGGTACACGTCTCTTACTGCTCTGTATATGGAAGGTGGGGAAATAGAGGAAAAGGTGTCCGAAATCAGCGAGTAAAACCCACTAGTCGCTAAAAACCTCAGTGTTACGAGGACTTGAAGAAGGGGTGGTAGAGCGTCACTCCTCAGAGTTTTGCGTGTAAGAGAAGGGGCGAGCAAACCAGTGATATAAAGAACTGTATCAGGCCTAAATCTGTACCTCTTAAACACCTCTACTTCACACAAATTTTCTAATGGATTTTCGCGATCCACGAGTCTGTTATACGCTATACGCTGACGATGCCGGCGGCGACGACGTTGTGATCTGTTTTTGATCGCCATATTTGAGATGTAAGATAAGATTTGAGACTACTAAGAAGGTATCTCAAGATTTAATCTCAGCTGAGTTATAAACCGATCTTAGATTTTTTTGAGAAATCCAAATATTTGAGTTTTCTCAGATTTGAGATTTTTCTCAGAAATTTGAGTAAAATCTCAGACTTAAGTCTGAGTTTGGACTTAAGATTTTTTCAAGAAATCCAGGCCTGTCCCCAAGACCGTAAACTGAGAATAGACTTAAGTCATATACTGGAAATTTTATTTGTTAATGAAAGTTATTTCAAAAGTTAGCTGAATTTGAAATTTAGACTTAAGTCTATTCTCAGTTTATAGTCTTGAGGCTCGGTCTCTTGATATCAATCTCAGATCTATCTCAGTCTTAAGAAAACTTCTATAAAGTTCCTGCGTGAAAGAATTCTAAAGTTTAATCCTGTGATCCTAGAGAAATGAACACCATCGTACAGGTCTTTTACTCGTATATTACAAATTGATATCGGGAAATAAATAGTAATATCCCAAATCACTATAACTTTGAGCCTCACAGTTTTTTAAGGAAAGTTCTAAACTTTTCAATCTTCATTAGCTACACGGCTCGTACGAGAGGTTTACCTTCCAGTTTCTAAAATTTTGGTATAATCTATCGAAACTTGCTAAAAACTTTTCTAAAAAATGATGAAAATGAAAACCAAATGTTTTTACAAGTCAAATAAATACATTTACCATATGGAATGCAATATATTCTCATGCTTTCTCAATTAAATATAGGAAAGAGTAATCTATTGAAACTTTTGAACATGATAGAAAATTTACAAGTCCCTTACGTTTAAGGAATTTTACATAAAACACTTAATGAAATTACATAATATTACGCTAATTACGGTGAAACGTGCATACACCTTTCTTGATCAATGCTGCCGGTGTGGAGGCAAATTTTGACTCCCATAGAATAATGACCGGGGGTCATTTTTCGACGTCGAAAAATGACCCCCTAGCCGTAAAAAAAAATTGGATAATTTTGTAGAAAGAAGACCCAGGGGTCATTATTTTGTGTGTCATACCTAAAAAAATAATGACCCCCGTAGAAAATGCCCCCTCCCTTTCGTAGAAGATTGATTGATTTTAAAGGAGTTGATACGGATTTTCAGGTCATTATTTACCAAGATATATCGTTCCTGCTGCTCCTCTTATCAAATTTATTCCATGTGTAATTTTTTTTTTCACGGTTAATAAAATAAAAGTAAGAACTAGTTCATTAAATTTGAGGAAAACCCACTGTAGGTTTCATGACCAATTACAACTGAAAAAAAAACCGTATATCTCAGGGATGGATCCAGGGAATTTTCAAAAAGGGGTTCTACCATAAATTTTAGTTTTCAAAAGGGGAGTTCCATTCTCAAAATGTGTTATTTTTACCTCATTAAGCAACATTTTGTAACGATAGGCAGAGGTACAACCTATAAAACCTCCACACCTCCCTCTGAATCTACCAATGTATTTATGCTATCTATTTACATGTATAGATCTTGTGTAATCAAACACACACATAAAAAAGAGCTGCGTATAAATACAATTATTTCTTGTGTCACAGAGAGGCGTGAAATGTTCTTAAAACTGATGAATTGACATACTGTACATTTTTTGCAACTGAAGTCAATAGCTTATTTCATTTACGCATCATTATCGTTTTTCAAAAATTTTGAAAAATGAGTAAGTGTTGATAGAGGTATTAGTGAGCATGCGAATGATAATTTTGGGTAGACTATATCATTTCACTGGATAATTTATGCCTATCAGGGGTGTAGGACAAGGGGACGGGGGCACGTGCCCCCTCACTTTTGGAAGATGGGGGGGGGGCACAAATGGGTTTTGCCCCCTCACTTTTTTAACACAAAATTGACATAGATTGATCAGATGATAATATACCACGGTTAAAAAAATACTCAATTCTAATATGCAGGTTCTGAACACTCAAAGCATTATTTCTTGCATGTACATAACCTATTCTCTCCGTACTACATTTTTTTTGACCGAGTTACGTTTTAAATTAAACCGTCATAAAAATGTTCTCAAGGTGAAAATAGTTATATCTCATTTATATTAGAAGGGGATCCTCCATTGCAATGTTCAAAAGTGCAGTATGTCGTACACAGTACAGGGGAGTATGGGACGGTACAGCCGGGGCACATGCCCCCACACTTTTCAAAGGGGGAAGAAATATGGTTGTGCCCCCCCCCCGCCTTAAGTAAGGCTTTTTTACAATCTGATTATAATAAGATCCCCGATCCGCTCCTTTGTTTTCATATTGTCTCTACAACATAAAAACAAAGGAGCAGATGGAGAATCTCATTTTTATCAGATTGGGCTTGTTAGTTATTACCCACAAATAAAACAATTTTGAGTCATTACAGTCGGAAGACCCTCCAGAGGCCATGAATCTTGAATTCTTCAAAATTGTCTTCGGAAGACATGAAACTTGATGAATGAAGTCAGTAGGAAATGTCATACAAGCAAAGTATTTAAAGTGTAAAAAAAAATGTGACAAGGGAAGTGTAAAGTCCCCCACCTTCCCCACGAAATATGATTTTGGAATGTCAGAAGGATATTCTACGTGTTTTTTTTATTTTATTTTATTTTTGCTTGTCAAGTCAAGATGTGTTTAATGTGGATTTCTTTGGTGCCCCTTACTATTTTTAGCCCAGCTACGCCACTGCCTATTGTGTTAAATCATCAAAACACCCAAAATAAAACGGTACACTGTCATATCACAGTAAATGCAGTACACCTATTATCACCGTGTAGAAACGCACTAGAGTAAAGTGTATCACTTTCTACTCTCTCTCTCTCTCTCTCTCTCTCTCTCTCTCTCTCTCTCTCTCTCTCTCTCTCTGTGTGTGTGTGTGTGTGTATGTGTATGTGTGTGAAGTATGTAGAGGAAGCAAATTTACAAAAAAGATGTGATTAATTAAGATTAATTCCAGGTTTAGCACTCTATAACAATGGCTGAGGGGGGGGGGGGCGCAATTTGTATCCCCCTTTCGAAATTCCTTGGATATCCGTATGAGTACACAATTCCCGCCGCTGATCAGAATTAGAGGATTTCCAAGAAATAGTAACTCCCCGGCATGTCCATCCAGGTCTGTAGAGGTTGGGCTTACCGACAGAAAATTTTTGACATGTTAAAAATTTCTGCAGGAGAAGAATTCCACTAAAATTCTTTCTAATTTGTTCTGATCCCGCTTTTCTGTCCTCTCTGGTGAACATCCGTGTTGATTCCGTTGATTCTATATAATAAAATCTGCATTTCTTTCAGCGGATATGAAGAAAACATACGTGTATAATTTTCTGCCTTTTTGCTCCCAAATTTCAAATGGATGAACGCTTATATATAACTGATGGGTGATCTGCAGTTCATCTATAATTACATAGATTTTGATAGTGTTCTTTGAAATAGTTTTCTTAGTGGATACAAACGAGCCCTTTTTTCAAGTACTTATAAGAATTACTCGACCATTAAATATTTCCTTTATGCCTTACATAAATTCCTTTTCGTTTTTGTAAAGTAAAATTAAGTATCTTAAGGATGATGTGATCCAAGGTCATATTCTTCAAATGTCATCATCCACGTGAACTACTTATAATAGATAGGTGTTTAATTGATTTCTGTAACGATCATCGTATTAAGGGCACTAATTTGCTTCTTTTAACTTATTTTTTCAAATTTCGATATTTTGATTTCAATGATAGAGTTTTCCTTACAAAATCAAAAATACTATTGAATATGAATTGTAGAAGGATTTTATTTCGGTGAATGTTGGACTGTTTCCATTAGGCATTACCAGATAAATAATCCTTAATAAAATTTACAAGGGGGTCATTATTCTACAGGGGTCATTTTTCTAAACGTGAAATGGATTTATTTTTTTAAAAAGACATTTTTTCTACGGGCAAAAGGGGTCATTTTTCGACGTAGAATAATGACCGGGGGTCACTGTTCGAAGTCGAAAAATGACCCCCGGTCATTATTCTATGGGAGTCAAAATTTGCCTTTACACCGGCGCTAGTCCATTTCCTGTTATTCTTAAATTCAACGTGTGTGTGTGTGTGCGCGCCAAAAAAGTTTACATGATAAATGATAGCATTAATTATATGATAGATATTTTCCATACTATTTTCTTGATGTACAACCTAGATATACTTCAGTACTCAGTTGAAAACGTTAAAAATTGAAATTTCCGATATATAATTGGTACCGTATAAGTTTTACATATATAGAGGCTGCCATGATGTGGAACTCTTTTGTATTCAAGACCACAAAAATCAATAATTTTGACGTCACACAGACTGTTCTGGTTTTAATGAGATTCTATGATCATCAAAGATGTGCATGCGGTAGATTTTATAAATAAATAGATTGATGCCTTCCTGTCAAGCATTTAATTACATTAACTATGCGAAGGAGAAATGTTTTTAAAAAAAGGTTTTTTTTCGAAATTTCTGACCCAACAAAGTCATCTGAAAATAAAAGACTATGTAAACTGTGGATCCATCATTTGCGTAATGACAAGTTGAAGTTCGAAATATTTGTATGAAGAAACGTGTACCGTCTGCCTGGTCTGCGACTCGACTGAACGTCTTTTTTTTTAATTTCTTCTTGCGAAAGACAGGCTGAAATCTACACGGCTCCAAACTTAACTGTTCGTGACTTATTATGTTTACGTACTGATGAAATAAACCGGAACCAACGGTGTGACATCATCAATCAAAACTTCAATGGCCTTTCTCTTAGCGGCGGGTAATTTAAAATATACGATAGATTAATATTGATTTAATTGTTAAGCAAGGATGTTTGTTGTTAAAGGTTGTCATTAAAGGTATCAGTAAGTAATACTTTATTCATAAAAGCAACAATGTGGTTAGGGTTGCCTTTCCCTTTAAATTAGCATTATTCTTAACAGAGCATTCATATATAAATACAGAACTCTGGCGCGCTATATCTAATTGTCTTCATAATCCTTTTTCCGTCAGTGATATAGGTGTACTTTTTCTGCATGACAATTTTAATCTTATATTACATATAATTCTGCTTCACATACTTTAATATAATTTTGGCCATAGCATGACCATTTTTCTCAGCTGACGTAGAATATTTAATGACGTAAACTTGCAAGACTCACGGTGCTGTTTTGCAAGCGGAAGTGTCTGATGACGTAGTCCGCGTATACGTTTCCTTTCTGGTTTCGTATGCTGATGTTGCCTTTCTTTATCTTGTCACTGGAATTTGGCCAGTATTGGGCACATTTGTTCTGATAAAGATAGGGAAGAAAGGTTATTATCATAATGCAAATTGATTGCGAGAAAGAACACATTACATACATGAAGAGCCATGTGATCAGTTTATTATCACCTTATTGCATGCATGCAAATTGTACCCCTTGTATACATGGTACTAATCATTGATTTTGAATCTATATTGTTGTATGATGAAAATAAAGGATACCAAGTGTCTCTTTCTAACCTTATTTCCCTCTTTGAGATTCGTCAGACAAACACTTACACAAATGTCTTCCTGCCAGACCATTTTTCAGAAATCAACAATTGTCTTTGATTTTGGTCCTGGTAAATATAAACAGGCATATTGGAACACAGCAAGGAATAAGAATAAACAAATCACCAAAAGAAAATGACATGTCCAGTCGTCTATTTTAATGAATGTTACAAATTCACAAAATATGTTGGAATAATAACGCACACTTGAAAATCGATGTATGAAGATATATATTGTATATTTACCTTGCGCTGCAATATACGATTTCTCTCCTCGCACACCCTGTGTCCATGACGAAATTGAAGATTAATATTATGAATAAAATTACTCATTGATTTTTCAGCAATTTCAATCTGCATTTCCTGTATAAAAACTAAATGATGGCTACTCATTTGCATTATATATGTAGATTTTATTTCTTCGGCGATACAGAGTTTTATTTGTGTACTTCATTAACATTAACCACTATAAAAATCGATTCAAATCACTGACCTCAATATCATTCGCGTTAATGTAGTCTGACTCTTTTGGCGATGTTTCCAGAATAACACGTGAATGGTCATCTACTCAAAACAAAATATACACTGTTGATATTTATCACAATACTTATTACTAGTTCAAAGAACGTCACATTGAAAACACTTACACGGGAATATCGTGGTGTACCGATTTTTGTCAACATTTTCCTGTTTCCTTCCTTCATTACATGGGTGTAGTTCTCCTCTAGGAATTGTCTACACACACCAGTGAATGAAACGATAAAATTGTATTCGTAGAGAAATAATGTTAATACAATAAAAGTCTATTTGCAACATTAACAGAATACATTTAATATCTTATTTCTGTACAGAATAGTGAGGACTGATTCTAAATCTTTATTACAAGTCTTCGTCAGATATCTTGGATGACTTGATTCCACACTTACCTGTACAATGAACAAACTAAGATATATGTTAAAACAAACAAACAAAAACCCCCACCAGTTTAAAGCCTCCAAAGAAATAATACTAAAACGTTTTGCTAAATAATTTTCATATCTCAAGAAATTACAGGCAAGCATGCACAATATCCACTTAATTTCAATTGAACTATTCATATGTACGAGTCATCTGTTACATAATTTTATTAATCAAAAGTCGGATATCGTATATTCTTCTTTGAACTTGGGGTTCTGATTTTCAGACAAGACGAATATTGCTCTATCAAAATCTACGACAGATATGTCTATTATAGTATTCGTCATTAGCATTTCCCCGTTAGTTTTTAATTATAAGCCAGGATTTTCGATTCCACTCATTTCCATATATTCATGTCTTTTATCACCTGTAAAATATTATACACGTTGTATCAAATTGAATGACGACACGTAATGCTAATGTAAGCCAACAGGAAAAATAAGCAACACGACAATAATTACTTTTGCCTGTGCTCAACTTCCCCCCCCCACTAAATCAGTGATTAAAACATATAGATTTCTAACATAATTACCTTGATAATGAATATTGCTGATATGATATGCCGTACTTGATATTATTAACAATAAAGTATCTTTTACAGCAGTAGAATTACCTATTGTTAACGTTTCTGGGACAGAAGAAAACGCTACCGTCTCCGTGTCTTCATGTTTTCTTTCTTCTCCATCTACAGAAAGAAGTTTTAGTTTTGAGAGGAAGGTGTGTCTATATTTCATTTTTAATGTATTAACGATTTTATTTTAACATATCCCTTAAAATTGATTCATTCTTCTGTATAAATTTCACAATGGAAAATGGTTAAAAATACATTATGTGATTCATTTGTCAATAGATTAACAATAAAATGTACCGTATAGATGAAGTACAAATACCGTATATACAGTATCCCTGTGATGAGTATACCAATAAGACCCACGGCTCCCACCGCCCCTCCCACGACTTTTGTTAATGTGTCAGAATCTGTCGTATCGGACGGTGCTGCAGAAACTCCTGATCGCAAATATTCTGATAATGAAAATATTCTCTCAAACGTATGATAACGGAGAAGAATTAACATAGAACGTTTCTGTTTGATTACCTATCTGTTTAGGACAAGAGAAAACTTTGAAAAAGCACCATTTTCTTTCAAGATATGTCGATCCGATATTCAGTTAACTCGAAATAAAAGATACCACAGAGAATCTTCCATATTTGCTTCGTACTTGAATATTTCATTGAATATAGATGTAAACGGCAAACCAACAACTCACCTTAATGACAAACTGGATGATTTTATCTTCTCTATCGTCATCTTCCAATATCTATGTAGCAATATTCCATTATCACTTGCGTATGTTGTTTATGTCTTCAGCTGATTTGGTTCACATTAGCTTGTTCTGCTTATGGACAGTTTTAACACGAGGCAAGCTAATGACAAACAAGTTTATGTTCTAAGTGTTTCAACAGTCTAGTTTAAAGTCAGCATTTCGCAAATGTTATGGCAGTTATAACGATCTAGTTTGCTAATACAGTCTGTCATGGGGTTTAATCCTGTTTAGCGTGTTTGGTATCAATTCTTAGGCCGTTATTCAGACTCTGACTTTGACTATAGATTGATTGCATCTTGTTTTAACGTCCCTTTCGAGAATTTTCACTCATATGAAGTCGTCACCAATACCGGTGAAGGGCTTCAAATTTAGACGTATCTTCGGCGTTTATGGCCTTACAAACAAAACAACATCGAAAAATATACTGTTTGATATAGAATACATTCCTTTGATAGTTGTTGAACTATTACTATAACCTGGCATGGTGGAGTTATTCATCCTTAACCTGAACGGGTCCAAATACTCATTTAAGGTCCGATTCGTTCATTTTTCATTCCTGTCGAGACGTATCCAACTTTAGATGAAGTGTCAACATCTTGAGTTATACATGGTGTTCAAGACTGCAGCAGGAAGCGTTATGACACTTGGCAAAGAAACAGGCACTATTTAAGAAAATGTCTATGGTTTGACGGGACGCTTGAACCAAGAACGGAACCCAGGCTTAACATTAGGTATATAAATGCAGGATAACGTAAGATAACTCCAAACGGAGTTACTTCCCCTTTTCAAACGTTCAGGGGTGAAAAAATATAGATTTTTGCATATGGACAATTACAAAATAATTTCGTACGTTTTTGTATATACCTGGTATATTTAGCATAACTAGTGATTTACAATCCAAGTTCCACAAAAGATATAATACAGAAACGAATTTGACTCGAATATGAGGGTATTTCGTCTGTTGTACTAATATAGAATCTTATATATTATTGCACTTTTATTGACAAATTAAATCTAAGAATTGTGAAGTTAATGCTAACTACTACTATCATTTATTCAATAATGCACATTACATGATACAATTTTGAATTCGATTGAGAACCGTTCTTAACGCACTGATTTTGATTACGGATAACTCAGTTTACCTGATCAAGATATAGGGCTCACGGTGGGTGTGACCGGTCGACAGGGAATGCTTACTCCTTCTAGGCACAAAATCCCACCTTTGGTATATCCAGGGGTCCGTGTTTGCCCAACTCTATATTCTGTATTGCTTATGTAAGAAAAGAACAGCACTTTTGAGCTGTTCATGGTTAACATTAACAGATTTAAATTTGAGATAAATTCTGTGAATCGCGGTAGCGCATATTCATTATGAACGGATTGTGTCGCGCTCTGAAATTGGTTGGGTCATGGAGGAAAATACTATTTGTAATATAAATATAGAAGTTATGAGATTGATCACAGAATATGGAATGGTTTAAATACTTTGTGGAACTTTGATGTACTTTAAAGAATACAATCTTGAGAATTTGGAAAAACCGATTGCATGAAGTAATTGTACACAACATCTTACGTCTACAAATTGAAGTGGTACATGTAACTTGACGAAATGATTGTAAATAGAACTATTCTACTTCGATCGATACACACATTGTGATTCTTAGTACCGGAGGAAAACAATTGAAATATCGTGTGGGACGTGTGATGACAAACTCCAAAGATCTTGAGGCTTCACCCAGGAAGCCGTTGCTCTCATCACTGAGTTTGCGACCATGACTTACAAACGCAATATTTAGCTAGAATTTTTTTTTATATGAAAAACAAATGTCTCCCCAGCTCCCTAAATTGGAAGTGCTCCACATAGGAAAAGTGTTCATAAATTATTTTACCACCCACCCCTCATATCCACCATAACTTTAAGGATAACAAATGGATCCCCCTGTTCCAATAATTGTACAAAATTTGAAGTTAATTGGATGATACAACATGTTATAAAATAGGATTAAGACAGATAATATCAAAACAATGCTAGAAAAACATCAATAATGTGAACCAAAAAAACTAAAATCTAATACATGATGAGCATGAAAAATGTTCCACGCCGTACGATCAAATGATATAAAATACATTAGTTGAAATAAATATATAATTATACACTTGAAAAGGTCATGTTAAAATGATGGTAAAGAAACCATAAAGTTTTAACCATCTTTAATACTAATAATATACAAGTCTAAAAAGATGAGTTTTTATATTTTTATTTTAAGAAACCCGTGAACACGTTCATCTATTTAGTCGTTATATATATACGGTGTGGCCGTTGGACCGAGCGAAGCATGAAATGGTCATTGGCGTATCCAATTTAATAATCATAATTCTGTTAAGTACGGTAGATTATGATTCATTTAAATATGGGACGGCATATATATATATATATATATATATATATATATATATATATAATGAAATTTTCCTTGCGCTAAGCACCCATTAGCATATCAATATTAAAGGGGGATACATGGGGATAACAGTTTTACAGGATCCGCCTATTCATTTAACGCGGAAAACGAAACGCAAGGCGACATAGAGCGTACATTGTGATGTCAGATTTAGCGTTGCCATTTTTCTCTTTCAAAGCAAACAATTATAAACAACAATACATCCAGTTTGTTAAAACTAAACAAAATTAAACAATATATTCAAAATGGTAAAAAAGTAATCGTAAGAATATTGTACATGTATTTATAAAACAAACATCATATGAATGATGACATTAAACACGGTGTCCTATGTCGCGACAGGCGTTGACACGTTAAAGAACCCCCACTGTTACGGCCCTGAGGGCTAAGGATAGGTCTAATTTTATACTTCACCAACAGCTGATGACGTCTCACTAAGTGTGAACTGTTTTCGATGGGACGGCAAATAAACAACACCAAGAGGATCCAGGTTACTGGTTAGGATAGGTTCTCAGTACCCCTTCCTTGCCGTACAAGTAAGAGGCGACTAAATGAGGCGATCCTTTGGATGAGACCGGAAAACCGAGAACCCGTTTCACAGCAGGTGTGGTGCGATAAAGATCCCTCCCTGCTCAAAGGCGTTAAGCGCCTAGTATAGGCATAAATGTTGTAACCCTTCTCCGGCAATGTCTCCATCTGAGTGAGAAATTCTCAAGAGGGACGTTAAGCAATGCACAACCAACCATCATATGAAAGGTGACTTTAAAACAAAAGCGGTGCTCCTTGTCGTGCCAGGCGATGAAAGAACGCAAATCATAGGTCTACATTTTGTGGTACTTCATCCACAGCTCATGACATCTCAATACACACACACATTAAAAATCAGCATCCGACTTTTCGTGATTGATTAATTGATTAAATATTGTTTAACGTCCCTCTTGAGAATATTTCACTCATATGGAGACGTCACAATTGCCGGTGAAGGGCTGCAAAGTTTAGGCTTATGCTCGGCGCTTACGGCCTTTGAACAGGGAAGGGTCTTTATCGTGCCACACCTGCTGTGACACGGGGCCATGGTTTTTGCGGTCTCATCCGAAGGGAAGCCCCATTTAGTCGCCTCTTACGACAAGCAAGGGGTACTGAGGTCCTATTCTAACCCGGAATTTTTGTGAAAATTTTGAGGGAGGATGGATATTCACTTGAACTGAATGTGTATTTTTCCGAATTTTAATACGTTTAGATATTGACAATTTTTTTAGAGGATCAGTTTGTCCCCGAGTGCTCTCGGAAACTATTTACGATCATATCAACTTGAAATTTTCAGCGATTGTATGGTTGAGCTCATAGATGACCCGAATCGCATTAAAATTGCTTTAATGTATAAATAGCCGGGGCTCGACAAGGGCTCAAAACACACAATTTACAAAGAGAAGTAGAACAACATTTTATTGAAGCAAAGTTATTTTCTTTATCGTTCTGCAACAAAACGCCGTTAATTACGTGACAAGTGATATTTAGGAAAATAATGTACGAAATTTTGATGCTCTTTATCTCTCAAGGGAAAATATTGTGTAAAGCACTATAGAACAAAATTGCTCGGAATGTTATTCCAAACTATATGCCACCTTAATTTTTTTCTTCTTCTTGTGATCCCTTGAAAGGAATTCGGGGTCAGCTTCTAAACTGAATATCTCAAAGTATACTGCTGAAGTTCCTCATTGACAATATCTTCGTAGTCGTTGGTGATCAGGCGGCCGTTTCACTAAGCGATCGTAGATCGTAAACGTACGATTACGTTTAAGATCATTTGACTCGCACGTATACGAGCGTTTCACGAAACCTATCGTAGTCGTAACACTTACGATTGCGATTTACGTCTGACTTTTTAAACTCTTTTCTCTATGGAGGTAGATTTAAAATTAATCCTACCATGAAAAGAAATATTCATTCATTATTTCCTCATGGTTTTAAACATATCCTTATCGTCTGCAGTAACCCATGCAAGTTGTCAACAAAAATAATGGAAATTTTGAGCCCGATCTCTAGTGTAACAAAGAAAATTCCTGGAATGTTTAAACAATTGATAGAATAATTTTTATTGACTTTCATGTAACTAAAATGGGGGTGGGGGGGGGGTGATATAAGAAATAACATAAAAGATTTACATTTTAGAATTTTAAAAACCATGTATCGATCTGCTCATGTGAGCCAAATTTCCATCAATAAGTAAACTATGTTCAACGGATTAAAAAAAATGAATAAGAAAATGAAATTATATTGATAAAAGCTGTAACGTGTTACTGGGTTCTTTACAAGACTATGGCTGTCTGTAAACAGAGAAATAAATGAAAATGGATTATGAAGTATTTACATTTCTCTTAGACATTATAATCAAACTGATAATCAGAGTGCCATGCTGGTCTTTTTCTTGTTCTGGTACTGTAATACTGAGTTTCTATTTCATTCAGATCTGTGTTACTAAGCAAGTCGACTTCGTCGTCATTTACGACTGTTCTTTCTGTATCATTACAATCATCTGACTCGTTTTGTGGTCTAACTTCATTCTCAGACTCGAATTGTAATTTCTGACAACCATAGGATCTTATGCGGTCTACATGTACCAATGTTATTTTTGGTGCACCCTCTTTCTGAATTTTATAGGTTAGATCTGTGTGTTTTCCTACAATTTTATATGGACCATACCAAAAGCTCATAAGCTTGGGGGATTTACCCATCTTTCTCTGAGGAAAGAATACAAGTACTTGATCCCCAATGTCAAACTGTTTGCGGACCACGTTTTGGTCGTGATATTTCTTCTGCCGTAGCATGGACTGAGAAGTATACTGCCGAGTATGTCTATGTGCTGCTTCCAGAACTTCTCTTAACTTCCAAACGTAGTAATGGACATTACACGGTATCATGTATTTAGGGAGTTCATACATGAGATCCATTGGGGTGGAAACTTCCCTCCCCAGCATAAGCATATTAGGACTATATCCAGTACTCTCGTGTTGTGCGGACCGATATGCCATTAGAACGTAAGGTAGATGTCGGTCCCAATCATGTTGATGATCCGAAACATAAGCAGATAACATGGTAGCTAAGGTTTTATTAAATCTCTCTACCATCCCATCTGATTTGGGATGGAATGCTGTTGTTCTTGTTTTTCGTATACCAAGCAAGTCACAGAGCTCTTGGAATAGTCGGCTTTCGTATTGGCGACCTTGATCACTATGAATTACCTCTGGCACCCCAAACCTGGTTATGAATTCTTCCACTATAACTCTTGCCACTGTCTGTGCTTCAATGTTTTTAAGTGGAAATGCCTCCGTCCATTTCGTAAAATAATCTGATATTACGAAAATATACTTGTTGCCTTCCTCAGACTCAGGTAGTGGTCCCATTATATATGTTGCTATACGTTCCATTGGATTGCCAATTTGATCCAGTTGCATACAAGATTTGCCTGCCGAACGATTTTCCCCCTTTCTGCATTGTGCGCATCCAATAACATAGCTACGTACATCACTTTGTAATCCTGTCCAGTAAAATTTATCTCTAACTCTTTGTAGAGTTTTGTTTACACCCAAATGACCTGATGTCCTCGAGTCATGACATTCTTTCAAAATATCTCTCCTTTCAGACAAGGGAACTATGATTTGGTGGTAAACCTGTTTATCACCAATCCATTTCCTGCATAAGAGATCATTCTTAATCTCCAAATGATTCCATTGTGACCAAAGTGATTTGATAACTCTATTTTCATGCTTGATTTCTGAAAAGTTTGGGCGTTTCTTAGTTTCTACCCAATGCTTTACTTTGCACAGCTCCTGATCATTATCCTGCATTCCCTGTAACACAGTTCCGTTGCCCTCAGATACAGTATTAATCTGACGTATGTAATTTGAACGAGAATCTTTGTTACTGCCATGGTCATTGATCTCTTCCCAGTCTTAAGAGAAACCACATTGATGACAGGGGTGCCTACTTAAGCTATCTGCATTGCAGTGTTTGGCACCTGGTCGATGTCTGATTTCAATATCGTAGGTACCAAGGAATTCTATCCACCTTGCTACCTGGCCTTGAGGATCCTTAAACTTTAGAAGCCACCTAAGTGCACTGTGGTATGTCCTTACAATCACCTTGTGACCATATAGATAATGTCGAAAATGCTTACATCCAAACACTACAGCCAAAAGTTCTTTGCGTGTGACACAGTATTTCCTCTCTGATTTTGACAATGTTCTACTGGCATAAGAGATAACTCGTGTCTTTCCGTCAATTTCTTGCGATAAGACAACACCAAGTCCAAATTGACTGGCATCTGTGTCAAGTATAAAGGAATAGCAGAAGTCTGGGTGACATAGTATTGGTGCCGTGGTCAGGTGATTCTTTAACTTCTCGAATGCTTCTTGGCACTCCGTGGTCCATTTAAACTTTCTATTCTTTTCGGTGAGTTTGAACAGAGGTTTCGCAAGAGAGGAGAAGCCATAAATGAATCTGCGATAGTAACTACAGAGTCCAATAAATGACCTCACTTCATTTGGATTTAGAGGCGTCGGCCAGTTTGAAATGGCACTGATCTTTTGAGGATCGGTTTGCACTCCTCTTCCTGATACTATGTATCCCAGAAACAAGACTTCCTTTTTAAATAATGAACATTTTTTGGCCTTTAATTTAAGCCCTACTTTTTCAAGTTTGCTAAATACTTGAGCCAAGTTATTAAGAGTCTCCTCAAAGGTACTGCCAAACACAATGATATCATCGATGTATACGAGACATATACTGTAATTCAACCCTGCCAAGACTGTCTCCATAAGTCTCTCAAATGTTGCAGGACTATTACATAGCCCAAAAGGCATGACCGTAAATTGGTAAAGTCCGTTTCTTGTGGCAAAGGCAGTTTTTGGCTTATCTGACTCTTCCATTTCTACCTGCCAGTAGCCAGAGTGCAGATCCAATGTGCAGAACCAAGCTGCTCCTCGTAAGCAATCCAAGGAATCGTCAATTCTTGGTAAAGGATAAGCATCCTTGACTGTTTTGCTACTGAGAGACCTGTAGTCTACACAAAATCTCTTTGTGCCATCCTTCTTTTCAACAAGGACAACCCCAGAAGCCCAAGGACTTGAGGATGGTTCTACTATTCACTTTGAATCATGTTGTCAACCTTTTTGTCTATAAATTCAGCTGCATGATGCGGTAGCCTTCGTGGAGGTTGTTTTATGGGTTTAGCGTTTTCCGTGTTAATTCTGTGTTTAATGAGAGACGTTTTTCCAGAATCATCCTCTGATTTAGAGAATATATGCTGATACTTCAGGAATATGTTCTTTGTTTTGGCCACCTCTTCCACACTCAGATCTCTGGTTGTCTCCGCATATAACTCTTTCAAATGAGTAGGTATGGCATTCTCAAAGCTTGTTTCGGCTGATTGTTTTGGGCAGTCAATGACATTCATAACTGCAGATGCTTTTCCAACTAATGTATTCCTATACACTCTCTGTGGCTGACCAGATACATTCATTAATCTTAGTGCTACGTCTTCCCTTACATTTATGAGAGTTCTAGCCACTAGGGCTTTTCCCGATTTCTGAAACTTCTCATTAGCTTCCACCATCAATGATTCTGCGATATTTTTATCGGATGGCAGCAGTAAACGACCAGAGCAGATCATTTCACTCATGGGTGGAATTGCTACCGTCTCCCTCAGACTTATGTTAAAACACCCAAGGTGACCTTGAAGCTGTAGCTCGTGCTCAATTCCTCCCACATATAGTTTGCCCAATGACACATCAACGAGACATTTATGGTGTTTAAGAAAATCTAGGCCCAATATTCCCTCAGTACTGATATCGGCAACGACCACGTCATGATTGAATGAGAAGGTATCCAGTGATACTTGGAGCTTACACCTACCCTTTACCTGCAATGGAGCTCCATCTGCTAACACTATTTCTTGTGTAACAGGGGTCAATTCATTCCTTCTTGTGCTTTCAATTTTCTCAAATATCTTATGCGACAAAATTGTCATAGTGGCCCCTGTGTCAACCAATAAACGACAAGGAACCTGGTTGACAGTGGCCTCAGTGAATAATCCAGATTGAATATCTACTCTAGTTTGAGTGATTGTACCACTTGTAGTCCTGGACCCTTTATCATCTGATCGTGTCTCAGATTGTTCCACTGATTTACTTGGGATATAATCTTTTTTTCTTGGACTTAATTTCTTTTTGCTGTAACAGTCTACTGCTTTATGTCCCCGTTTTCCACAATTGTGGCATTTAAAAAGGAAAGCATTACCAGAACTCAGCGATGAAGACGTAAATTCATTTACGCTATGTTGCTTTGTGTGTTCTTTAGACAGAGTCAAATGAGCTATTTTGTCCTCCATAGCCTTTAAAGAAGATTTTAATTCATCACGCAGTTGTTTGATTTCTTGATTCACATGCACATTAGAATCCAAATCTTTAGATTCATTACTGACACTATTAGCTCCTCTGGCAAAACCGATATCTTGCCTTCGTTGTCTTTCTGCCCTACAGAATGCTTCTATTTCGACTGCAAGTCGAATAGCGTCATTCAGAGTCCTGGGTCTAGATTGCTGTATTCTAAGTCTCATGTCAAAGTCGTTGAATGTGTCCACAAAATGATCTTTTGCAATCATTTCTGTAACCTCCCTAGGTGCTGTCGGGTACGCTAAATGCGCCAATCGCCGAATGCTTTCTCCTAGTTCAGGCAAAGTATCTTTGGGTTTCTGGCGTTTCTCTCTAAGCATAGCTCTATAGAGCTCAGTCTGATTTGCAGGGGCAAATCTCGCTTCTACAGCCTCACAAAGGTCCCCATAAGCACAGACATCATCCGATTTCATGTTACCTAAAACCGTTTGTGCTTGTCCCCTAAGCGACGCTGCCAGGTATAGTCCTTTTTGTCTGATACTCCAGGAATTTATCTTGCAACATGCCTCAAAGTGTGCCTTATAGTCAATCCATGACCCATTACCATCAAAAGTAGCAGGCTTCATAACCGTTTTACCTTGAGCATCACCGTCACCACCACTGACGATAGAATCTAGCACTGGTCTGTGTGAAATAGGAGGCATGCTATCCCTTGACACTTTCCTATCGAGATCATGTGATACTCTGTCTATTCCTAAAGTATCCCAGCTAATTCTTGGTGTTGACTGCCTGACCCTGTGTTCTTCAGTAGAAACCAAAGGACGTGTAGCTGATGTACATGGACTAAACAACTTATATTTATTCTTCTCGTCCTGATTATCCCATTCATCAGGGTCATTCAGCAGGTAACCTGGTGTATATTGCTCGGTTTGACCCACAGACTGCTTTGTACTATGTGTTTCTGTGGCTTTCTTTCCTGTCAATTCCTCTATACTTGTATCACACACCTTTGATTGTATATCAACCCCTGAATCTGGAAAACTAGGTGCCTTGGTGAATTGACGCTTTGAACTAAGTCTGTCCAAAGTTTCCTTTAATTTTTGTCGCTTTGAGTCAATGGCACCTAGCTCATCCCATAGATCTGACCCGTGCTCAGTCATTTCAGCAATTCAAATGTATTATAATGAAGAATAACAAAAAAACCCACAACACTGCTACTATGAACTAAATTGTATGTATTTCTAAATAGCACTCTGTGCACCGAACACCGTATACTGTACCGCGCCCCCTAATTTAACACCCGGTACTTGGTTATGGTGTTAAAACTACGTGTATTACACTTGTGCACTAACAACCCAAATGAAACATATAAAACTGAGGTTCAAAGCAAATATACAAATTCTAATAGATTAATAAAAAATAATCACAAATGTACCCCATCCCTTGACCGGCTGCCACCAAAATGTAACGTGTTACTGGGTTCTTTACAAGAGATGGGGTCATATATTTATAATTTTCATCTTACTCTACTTGAGCTATTGATTTATTATTACAACAAATTTCTCTATTTCTCTGTCTGAGCTTTGATTGGTACCGAGTTACTTATCTCGGGTTTCTATTCATACACAGAGGGTAGTTCTGGCTGGGCTACTTGCACTGTGTTCCTGAGCCAAGTTCCTATTGCTCAGTGAAAGTACAAGGTGCCTCACCCTTATTCAGGATAATTGCTCCAAGTACCCCACTGCAATTCCTTAAGCTCTTTCCACTAATGCTTATTCTTTTCCTCCCTAGCCTTTTTCTATTTTTAGCCTACCTATTATTACTCTTTCTTGCTTCTTGAGCTGTTCACATCAGACTGACTGCTTTCTCGACTGCAGGCTCTTATATACTACTGGACCATGTCTATCCAAAAGGGGTGATCAGGTCCTTGGATTATTCCAAATTATAAATCACTTCTCCGTTTGGAAGACATGGACCTAATACACTATAACTATTAATCATTACAAAAGCAAATAATAAAATGAAAATAAAATTGCACACAAGAATAGGAGATTTTATCCGGCATCAAACCATGGATATGTACGTACTCCGGCGTTTAATCATTGTTGTAAAATAAGCTGTAACACTAATGACATATCTAGTCACTTATTTGTATAAATTTCAAACAAATCATGGGCTCAATTTGTCCCTAAAATGACTTGAAATTTATTTCCCCCATGCGTTTGTCTTTTATATATATTTTTTTCCGTTTAGGCATGTAAGCATATGCTAACTTTCGTCTTTACGATATTACACTTTATGATGATTGATTTTAATATTGTTTAACGTCTCTCTCGTAAATTTTCACTAATATGGAGACGTCACTATTGCCGGTGAAGGGCTATAAAATTTAGGCCTATACTCGGTGCTTACAGCCATTGGGCAGGGAGGGATCTTTTTCATGGTACACCTGCTGTGACACGGGACCTCAGTGTTTGCAGTCTCATCCGAAGGACCGCCCCATTTAGTCGCCTCCTTCGATAAGCAAGAGGTACTGAGGACCTATTCTAATCCGGATCCCCACGGGAGTGCACTTTATAAAAAGGGGTCGGAACCCCAAGGGTCCGATAATGACCCTTCCCTTGTCTGTGTATACATATAGGTCTAGTCTGTATGTTTAATTTCTAACGACCTTCATAAAACTACAGAAACGATCAACTTGCAAAATTGGGATTTTAACCCCCCTCCCATTACCAAATTATTTTATTATCATATTTTCCTTAAAATGTGCATGTATTATGCAGTTAGTCAGTTGCAACAAAGGTATTGATCTGACAGGGGAAAAAAGCTGAGTACGTCGAATCGCAACGTCTCGGATCATTAAATCAACTGTTTCTAAAGAAATTTAATTTCTGAACATGAGAATAATAATGTCTTGGATCCTCTCTAATGTTAAATATGCATGTGATCTAACGGTGATACAGGCATATGTAGTTATCCCCCCATATCTGTTCTCGTTATTATTACATGCAAAGTTTGATATATTGACTACCCCCCCCCCCCTCACTTTTTAAAATATAAATTCTTGCATTGTCTTTATATTTATTTCAGCAAACTGGTAACAAGGGCTAGGCCCGTTTTGGACCCGAACTTTGTGATACAATGAATTTACTCTATTTGTGGTATCACAGAGCCCGGGCCCAAAACGGACTTGACCCCTGTGAGACTGACATTTCTGTGGTTGTGCGTAACAAAGAAGGACAACTCTAATTGATTTAAGATTCGGGCTCGGACTGTACAATATTTTTGTGCAAAAGCAGACTGCAAGTCATTGTGATTGTTTTCTTCCTCCAAAGTATAAACAAACTCAGCCAGGTAAATACTACCACAAAATGATCTCAGGTGGGCCAGCATGGCGACCATATTGCTCATTTACGTTCATGTAGGAGCACTTACGATAGCCCTAGACCACTCGTAGGGTTACGATCAATATTGATCGTAAATCGCAAATCTTAACTTTTAGTGAAACGGTCTTACGTGCTACGTTCACATTTAAGTCCACGTTTACAGTCTGTTAGATTTCCCATGAACGCGAATTGTGCTCCTTTGTTAGCTGACCTGGTTTTATATTCTTATGAAGCAGAATCTATTCAAAAACTTTTACGTTAGAAGAAAAAAATTTCTTGCTGTGGCCTTCAATTCAACATTTAGATATATCGACGACGTTTTATCTACACGTGTATTAACAATAATAGTTTTCATTAATTATGTCGATTTAAAATAGCTCGAAATAAGAGACAGCACAAAGTCGTCCACTTCTGCTTCATACTTAGATATTTTATTGAAAATAGAGATTTAAAACAGCAAACTAACAACTCAACTTTATGACAAACGGAATGAGTTCAGCTTCTCCATCGTCAACTTCCCATTCCCCGCCGCAACGCGGAAGGGGATATAGAAATACCGGTGTCCGTCCGTCCCACTTCACTTTGTAGACACAACTCCTCAAAAACCGCTCTACGGATTTTGTTCATATTTTGTAGGGTTGTTAGTCACCATGTGTAGTTGACCATATTCCGCCGCCATTTTAATTCGACAATTTTTATAAGAGTTATGGGACTTTGTTGAATTTGTACATGCTACATTATAGGAACACTTTGTGGACACAACTCCTTGGAGACCGCAAAATGGAGATTGTTCATATTTTGTAGGATTGTTAGTCACCATATGTAATTAATGATACTGTGCCGGCATTTTGATTTGACAATTTTTACAAGAGTTATGGGACTTCAATTTGTTTTGCGGCGGTGGGGAGCATATGACTACGCGTAGCAATCTTGTTTATGTAGCAATATTCCATTATCACCTCCGTATGGTGTGTGTATATATCTCAACTGATCCGATACGCAAGATATTGTTCTCCATATGATCAGTTCTTAAATCGAAACAGGCGACTGACAAACAAGTTGATGGTGCAGGGGTTTGAACAGTCTCATATGAAGTCGGCATTTCGCAAATTCTATAGTCGTTATAACGATCCAATTTGCCAATACAACATATCATTGGGTCAAATGCTGTCTGACGTGTTTAATGAAAGGTGAATATAACAGTGATCAATCTCATAAATCCGACAAGCAATACAAAATAGTGGTTTGGGCAAACACGGACACCTGGACATACCAGATCTGGGTTTAGGTGCCTAGGAGGAATAAGCATCCCCTGCCGATCGGTCACACCCGCCGTGAGCCCTATATCTTGATCAGGTAAACAGAGTTATCCGTAGTCAAAATCAGTGTGCCAAGAACGGCATAACAATCGGTATGAAAAACGTCAGACAGCATTTGATCCAAAGATAGGTTGTGTTGGTAAACTAGATCGTTATAACGATCATAGAATTTGCAAAAAGCTGACTTTAAACGAGACTGTTGAAACCCCTGCACCATCAATTTGCCGTCAGTAGCCTGCTTCGATTTAAAAACTGACCATACGCAGAACAAGCTCTTGCGTATCATACCGATTGTTAGGCCGTTATTGGAACACTGATTTTGACTACGGATGACTCCGTATCCAAGGGACCAAGAAGGGTAACAAACATCAACCTAGATTTTGCTCATTACCCCGATATATCGTCTCTCTCTCTGTCTCACGCACGCACACACTTGAAACTAAAAAAGACCAAATTTAAACAGTGCTAAGGGTTGCAACAATGTATTTTAAAATTAAGACATGGCAAAATTTGGATATATAATCTACCGATTAAAAACATATAAAGTATCCCAAACGAAGTACTGGTTATATAAAAAAAAGTGGGCTTTCTCCGAGTACTACTATTTTTCCAAAAGACCTTGATTTAAGAAATGAAACATAATTCTTTTCTTGATGCAGGTATTAAAGGAAAAATTGCACGGACAACTTTTTCATCAATGCACTACAAGTTTCATTTCTTATCATTTAGATGTGTTTTTTAAATAGTAAAACAAAAAGTTTCTCTCATCAACAAGCTTTGGTTAACTTTTATGAAATGGAGCGTAGGAATACATGCAAGTAAGAATGAAAACAACAACAAAAATGGCTGACAGAGTGCGTTCAGGTCAAATAGAGTTATTGTGCAGAATTAAATGAATTAGACGCCAAATTAAAGGTGCAATGGTTAAAATCTGAATTATATATATATAGAGAGAGAGAGAGAGAGAGAGAGAGAGAGAGAGAGAGAGAGAGAGAGAGAACGAACAAGCAATGACTGGATGTATGCTGCATTATGTTGCAAGGGACGTTGAATACTGGTCGTGTTGTGGGAACGGTGTAATTCAACTTGGCTCCAATTCCATGTCTCTGTTGGTCCCAGTTTTTATGATCAAGGTGATGGTCATAGGAGTAGTTTGACCGTGATGCTAGTTTGTTGCCTATTAGTATTATCATATCTGAAGATCCCATGTCTCTATCAATATCAGTTTCAAAGTTATACCAGGTTTTTTATTCATGGTCAGAGGTCACCTTTGACCTTGATACTAGTTTGTATGCCCTGATATCTTCTTTTCATTTCCGAAGACCCTAGGACGCTATCATATTTTAAAAAGCTAATCTGTTGAATTTTGGAACTAATTTTTCCACATATAGTTCTATGTTAACAGGTAGTGACAGTTCCATCGCCAAACGTTCGGCATCAGGTGTGAATGTCACGGGTCCTCGGAGATGCGGAAAACATCAACCAATCAATCCAAGTTAGTCTAGAGTTTGTAGCGTTTGATGCCCCGATGCGGAAGGTCGGGGTTCGAATCCCGGCCACAACAGACCCAAGTCGTTAAAACAGGCATTAACAGTTCCGTCGCCAAACGCTCTGCATTAGCTGTGAATGTCGGGGGTCCTCATAGATGATATTAAAAACCGATGTTCCGTGTCACAGTAGGTGTGGCACGCTAAAGAACCCTCACTGCTCAATGGCCGTAAGTGCCGAATATAGGCATAAATTTGAAGCCCTTCACCGGTCTTGATGATGTCTCCATATGAGTGAAAAATTCTCGAGCGAGACGTTAAGCAATATACAATCAATCAATCAAACAATATGTTGGACCCAACCCCAAAATATAACTTAACCCCATTTAATCTGAAAACAAAAACATTTCTACAAAACTAGATATATTGGGTTATCACATCCTTTAGTTTCTAATACTTTCATCTCCTGGTTACGGACAACGGCTACGGATATTTTAAGGCAGAAGAAGAAGCGGAAGAATAGTTAATAAGAAACAAGCACATACAATAAGTGAAGTGTGGGTGAGTTAATAACTCCAGTACATATATAATACTGGTCCCCAGTGAATGAAACAATTCGTCAATGTGTTTCCATTGTTATTAGGAGGAAGGCTGGTTGATGTCACAGTCTCTTTGACTGGTCATCAGCAATCCGCGTACACTGTGTCATTTTGGAGATGATCAGCAATGGCCTCGTAACAAAACTGATATTCTTCCTGAAAATAGAAAAACACGGAGTTCTCTGTACATTGATGTGCAAAGGAAAAGAAATCGTATTTAAAAATTGAGTGGAAAATGAAAGTATTTCAATCATACCAAAGAAGATATGAACTCTGCCTTCGGATTTGGAGTTGTCTTGTGATTGTAAATATGTCCACCTCTGTATCCATGGTAAGTTGTTCCAGAGCATTGAATACAACCAAGAATTGTCCACATCGCTTGGCCCCATCACTAAGTAATATGGAATTTTACTCTGATGCTAATATAATTTATGAATTGAATTCATTTGCTATGCGATAAAATGACTATTTTCTGGAAGATGTATTTTATCAGAAGCGATGTATAATTTTCACAAGTGTTATACCGGGTATATTTGTGTTATTTCTTGATTAAGAGAGTAGTTGGCTTAACCCTTAACTAAATTAGCCTTTCTTTAATTCCCAGGTCTGGATCTTCAAATAATTCTTAAGATATTATACATGTTTGCCAAAAAAAATATATAATTAAATCAAACCTCGACAGAACCAGAATCCTTCCCTCGGGGTGGGTCCTTTCCTCCACCCTTGCTTCGTTGATGAGATCAAGTAAAACTCTCCGGTTTGAGGAGTCGCTTTCTCCTTTCCATCTTCTACTTTCCAGTACGCAAACGCTCATGCCACTAGCTCCCTGCAATCATGTGTTTAAGACGAAACGAATCTTGGATTATCAATACCAAACAGTATTTCATTAAATGTAAAAACAAAATTCATCAGAAAACTTTGTAAATGGACACCTTTTGGTGCAGAGTAATGCTAGTCTTGGTGACTGTTGTCGTTTGTGTACAATCTGTCATTTTAGTCGTGAATGCTCCAATCGTTTTGCTTTCATTTTTAGCAGGAAGCCAAAGTGAAGACTGAAAAAGAAAACACAAACTATGGGCATGGCTACAATAACGAAAGGAGTCTACTACAAAATTGAAGCTCACGCCTATCGTAAACCGTCTTAAAGCATGAAAGGTGAAGGTAACGAACATTGATCAATCTCATAACTCCTACAAGCAATACAAAATAGATAGTCGGGCAAACACGGACCCATGGACACACCAGAGATGGGATCAGGTGCCTAGGAGGAGTAAGCACCCACTGTCGACCGGTCACACCCGCCGTGAGCTATATATCATGATCAGGTAAACGGAGTTATCCGCAGTCAAAATCAGTGTGCCAAGAACGGCTTGACAATCAGTATGAAACACGTCAGACAGCATTTGACCCAATGTGGGGTTGTATTGACGAACTAGATCGTTATAACGACCATAGAATTTGCGAAATGCTGACTTCAATCGAGAATGTTGGAACCTTTGTACCATCAACTTTTTTGTCAGTAGCTTACCTCGATTTGAAAACTGACAATATGGAGAACTGCAATGACTGGATATTATTATAATTATTATGACTGGTTGGTTTCTGAAGTTGCACAAGGAGTGTATAGTATTTTCGTCTAGACTGTTTGCATTTTATAATTACACGTGTTTATGTCAATTTGAAAGATCGGGGATTTTAATCCAAAAATAGAATTCAATGATACAGCATATATTTATTACATGTACAATTACAAAGTTACACACAATACTGATGTTACCGAACGTAACTTTTGAGTGTGAGATTTAAACCGTTATTTATAGTAACAATCACGCTTAAATGACATCCGGGACAGTTTTGAAAGTTTACTGTGAGGTTTACACCCGAAATCAATACAAATGTATAAAACACATACAAAGTAAAATTTACAAATTTTCTTTAAACACTATGAGGATTATCTCTGTTGTAATTCTGAGAAACTCATTCAAACTATATAGAAAGGATATTTTGTATACCTAAAAATGTACTCACTCATTCAAACTACATAGAAAGGATAGTTTGTAGACCTAGAAAATATACTCATTCACACTACATAGAAAGGATAGTTTGTAGACCTAGAAAATGTACTCACTCATTCAAACTACTGTAGAATCATTTATATTCGTGGGGGCCAATTTTCGTTCATTGCTGGATTTTTACTGGTTTGTGGGGATGTAATTTCGTGGATTTATATATTTGTGAGAAAGATAACTATGGAATGTAATTATGATTCTTTCTTCGTTGAGGATGTAAATTCGTGGGTTAGGGATAACCACGAATTCCACGAAAATTGAGCCACCACGAATTTTAATGATTCCACAGTACATAGAAAGGATAGTTTGTAGACCTAGAAAATGTACTCACTCATTCAAACTACATAGAAAGGATAGTTTGTAGACCTAGAAAATGTACTCACTCATTCAAACTACATAGAAAGGATATTATGTAGACCTAGAAAATGTACTCACTCATTCAAACTACATAGAAAGGATAGACTTAGAAAATGTACCCACTCATTCAAACTACATAGAAAGGATAGTTTGTAGACCTAGAAAATGTACTCACTCATTCAAACTACATAGAAAGGATAGACCTAGAAAATGTACTCATTCATTCAAACTACATAGAAATGATAGTTTGTAGATCTAGAAAATGTACTCTCATTCAAACTACATAGAAAGGATATCTTCTAGACCTAGAAAATGTACTCACTCATTCAAATTACATAGAAAGGATAGACCTAGAAAATGTACTCACTCATTCAAACTACATAGAAAGGATAGACCTAGAAAATGTACTCACTCATTCAAACTACATAGAAAGGATAGACCTAGAAAATGTACTCACTCATTCAAACTACATAGAAAGGATAGACCTAGAAAATGTACTCACTCATTCAAACTACATAGAAACAAGAGGCCCAGGGGCCTTATAGGTCACCTGAGTATCATGTAACAACCTTCCAATGTTTGAATTAGGTTTGTGTCTAAATATAAGAATTTTACTTTTGGATGGAAGAAACATTGAATAGCAATGTGGTCAGCCCCGCCTTTGCACCAGAACCCCTGACCCAGGGGCCATTAATTTCAGTTTTGAAAGAAGCATCCTTGATCATCATTATCATACTATTAGTTTGTCTACTTAATACCCAGCAGCAAAGGAGAAGATTTTCAAAGAAATAAAATGCATTTTCACTATATGATCAATAGGGCCTCACCCTAATACCAGAACCCCTGACCCAGGGGCCATGAATTTAACAATTTTGAAAGAGGCATCCTTGCTTATCATAACCATGCTATTGGTTTGTCTACTTAATACCCAAGGACAGAGAAGAAGATTTTCAAAGAAATAATGCATTTTCAATATATGACTTATAGAGCCCCACCCAAGCACCAGAACCCCTGATCCAGGGGCCATGAATTTCACAATTTTTAACAAGAGGTACTGTGAGCAATGCTCACTAAGAATACCCCCCGCTTACCCCAATCTCCCAAAGGGTGTTGGTAATAGGTATAAACTACTTCTTTTCTGAGTGTTGCTACTTCGATGTCCAGTGCGCATGACCTTTGACCTTTTGACCCCAAAATCGATAGGGAACATCTTCATACCATGGGTAGTCCATATGTATGATATGGTGACGATAGGTGGAAAGGATAATGCTTTAGAGCCCGGAAACCATATTGCTACTTCAATGTCCAGTGCGCTTGACCTTTGACCTTTTGACCCCAAAATCGATAGGAAACAATTTCATCCCATGGGTAGTCCATATATATGATATGGTGACGATAGGTGGAAAGGATAATGCTTTAGAGCCCGGAAACCATTGCGTCTTCAGACGAACGGACGGACAGACGGACAACCCGATTCCAGTATACCCCCCACAACTTGTTGCGGGGGGTTTAAAGAGGCATCCTTGATCATCATAACCATGCTATTAGTTTGTCTACTTAATACCCAGAGACAGAGAAGAAGATTTTCAAAGAATTTCTACATTTTCACTATATGACCAATAGAGCCCCACCCTAACACAAGAACCCCTGCCCCAGGGGCCATGAATTTCACAATTTTGGTAGAAGGCTCAACGCTCATTATAACTATGTCTACAGTTTGGCTTCTTGATGTCCAGGAGTAAAGAAGAAGATTTTTTAAAATTACACTCATTTTGATGGTTTTTGCCCCACCCCTCAGGCCCCAACGAAGCAGGGACCACGGGTTTCACAATTTTTGTTCCCCTCCACCCACAGATGCTATATGCCAAAATTGGTTGAAATTGATTCAGGGGTTTCAGAGAAGAAGCTGAAAATGTTCAAATGTTAACGCACGACGCATGACGAACGACGAAGGACAAAAACAGATAGCAATAGGTCACCTGAATGAATTCAGGTGACCTTAAGATAGACCTAGAAAATGTACTCACTCATTCAAACTACATAGAAAAGATAGACCTAGAAAATGTACTCACTCATTTAAACTACATAGAAAGGATAGACCTAGAAAATGTATTCACTCATTCAAACTACATAGAAAGGATAGTTTGTAGATCTAGAAAATGTACTCTCATTCAAACTACATCGAAAGGATATCTTCTAGACCTAGAAAATGTACTCACTCATTCAAACTACATAGAAAGGATAGACCTAGAAAATGTACTCATTCATTCAAACTACATAGAAAAGATAGACCTAGAAAATGTACTCACTCATTCAAACTACATAGAAAGGATAGACCTAGAAAATGTACTCACTCATTCAAACTACATAGAAAAGATAGACCTAGAACATGTACTCATTCACTCAAACTACATAGAAAGGATAGACCTAGAAAATGTACTCACTCATTCAAACTACATAGAAATGATAGTTTGTAGATCTAGAAAATGTACTCTCATTCAAACTACATCGAAAGGATATCTTCTAGACCTAGAAAATGTACTCACTCATTCAAACTACATAGAAAGGAGAGACCTAGAAAATGTACTCACTCATTCAAACTACATAGAAAGGATACTTTGTAGATCTAGAAAATATACTCACTCATTCAAACTACATAGAAAGGATATACCTAGAAAATGTACTCACTCATTCAAACTACATAGAAAGGATAGTATGTAGACCTAGAAAATGTACTCACTCATTGAAACTACATAGAAAGGATAGTATGTAGACCTAGAAAATGTACTCACTCGATACTACGAACTCCACCAAACCTTTCTATTTCATACCTATCAGTAGACTTCTATATGAGCATTGTCATCATATCAATAAAAGTTTAATAAATTACATATCGTAGAAGTTTCAACAGTCTAAATATCGAAATTCGATAACTTGGTATGCATACAATGGTACCACTTTCCTTTTCTTACTCTAATCCAGCGATTGAGGTCATTCTACCCAAAATGCCCTCACCTATGGCATCACTGTACAACTTTGTGATAGACATAATTTTTTTCTACATAATTAATATTTTATCATCTTGAATCAGTTGCGAGACAAACATCATATGCAGGTGATAAAGGAATATTGATACATAAATATGGGAAGTTCACGATGAAGAAGCTGAAGTCATCCCATTTGTCATGAAGATTAAAATCAAATAATTATAGAAATGTTCCATGATGTAAAAGTGCACATTAATTTTAATCTCTCAATATTAAAATTTGATGCTTATGTCCAACATCGTATAACTAAAAATATTACACATGACGTCATTGTGACATCAGAATCATGCGCAGAGACCTGACAAATGATTGGTAAATGAAAAGATACAAGACTGCTCATCATAGAAACTGCAGTATTTTTTCTTGACCATACCGATTCGATTTCCAACAACGGGCTCAGAGATACAATTGTAGGTGCATAATAAGCCTTCACAAGTCTCAGGAAGTCCTCTGTGTAATCTGGGAGAGGATATTGAGCACTGATGAAATGGTCATTTCTTGTGAAAGACTGAAAATGAAAAGTAAATGGAAGACAACATGAAGGATGAATCCATCACGTACGTATTGTTGTTTTTAATCGGTGCATTCCATGTAAATGATTTATAACTTTGTAGTAGTAAATCAGGGTTATTCAAAATAATCTTGTAGTTTTCATATTCAAATGCTTTGTAGATCTATATATTTACATATCAGGAATAATTACCATGGATTGATTTTGTTTAAACAGTAATTACAATTTTGTGGTTTTTCGCCGACTCGCAATAAATTATGATTGACCAACACCTGCGCTACACACAATAAGCGAATCACCACACGGTGTGTTCTCAAAGACAAATTGCTTTAGCATGATCGATGAAACTCTAATATTGATTGATTTACCATCATATACAGTTCTGATGTATCATACCGATAATTAATATGTTCATTGTCAAGAAAATGTTGATCAGGCTAAATAAGTTAGACATTTCAGACATGAAATATTGACTATCTCCTTCCAAGGCAAGCATAATAAGAACAAAGGTCATTAATCCTACATAAAAATCATAAACTGTTCCCGTAATGAGATCCATAAGAAATTTAAGTATCTGAACGTTATCAATTGATAAGGTCTGCACAATAAAAAAAACAAAACAATGACAGAATTGTTTTGATCTACAGAGAAATTAATATTTATCTTGGAATCTTTGAAAAAGTTCAGCTCCTAGAAGTACATTTTGTACTTTGATTGTTCTTAGGTCTGACCATTTTCACCAGCGAAGGGTTTACACTACTTTGTGAGGATAGAAGTATATCAGAAACCCCTTGCTAGAAAAAATGGTGGTCTGATAAACATATCGCCTTCATGTTATATTGACAAATGTATATATTTCACAGCAGACAAACCTGTAAAGAAACTGCATTATAGTAGGTGTTCTTCCCTTTAGTGTTTGACAATGGACACATGTAACTTTCAACTGAAATGGTTTCAAGAAAAGAAAATATACAATTCATCAGTCTAAAAAGTTTTATGTCTCTGGGTATCCTTCCTATATACAATGCCTGGTGATTCAGATTCATTTAGTCAAACTTCAGGGGTAGACAGCCAATATACATATGTACAATCAAACATAAATATAATGCAGAAGATCTATAGAATAGAGATGCCTGGAGATCTTTTGTCGGCTGTCTTCACAACAGGAGGGGTAACAGGCATTGAAGTGAGAATGTATCTATATGTTACAATATTAAAGTGAAAGTGCAGTGCATTGTAGACTCTATATTAAAAGTGTGGCACCATTAGTGAAATGTAAATATACAACTGTGATGAGGGATTAATAATTAATTGGTAATATTCTATCACTATTGCAAGGTGTCTGACCTGAGTTTTGTGGCACCAAGGTATTCATGTATTACACAAACTGGTTTACCAGGCAGAACACTGGGTGTGTAATTGGCCGATACATTTTGCCGCCCTGTTTTGTAGTTTTCTTGTGTGTATTCTCGTCTTCTGGACAACAGGTCCTAAAAACAAGAACTGAATATCATTCTCATGTCACATGTTACTTTACAAAATCACAAATATCGTTCTAGAATATCCGACAAACTGTTCAAATCACTCAAGCTAAGATATGCCGATATTTTATTAGAGATTCATATATAGAATCACCTGAAATTCAGCAGAAAGTGGTGATTTGTTGGCTACTTCTCCGAGATTGATATAACAGGAATGGTCCTGGAATTCTCGTAGAAATGTCCTGGTTGATACAGACCTTCCTTTTCCTCGGAATGATTCAAGTAACGCTAAGTAGACAACTCTGTATTGATCCTTAAATATGAATTGTATTATAAACGGGTATTAAAAAAGATGAATTTCTCTCTTTATATTATTTGTAATGATCTGACATCCGAAACTAACTCAATACACATATGTATATGAAAGGTGAAGACAACGAACAGCGATCAATCTCATAACTCCCCCAATCAATACAAAATAGATAGGTGGGCAAACACTGACCCCCGGACACATCAGAAGTGGGACCAGCCACCGAGGAGGAGCAATCATCTCCTGTCGAACGGTCACATCCGCCGTGAACCCCATATCCCGATCAGGCAAACGGAGACATCCGTAGTAAAAATCAGTGTGCCGAGAACGGTCTAACTATCTGTATGAAACGCGTCAGAAAGCACCTGACTAAATCTAGGACTTTGATTTCGAAGTTCCGTCTGAATGAGAATTGTTTGAAAACAGCTGAACACAGATAAACGAGAACACATACGTAACAATTGCCATTTCAATTGAAATTTATTATCTATAACCTATCATTGGGCCAAATGCTGTCTGACGTGTTTTATATCAAATGTTAGACCGTTCTTAGCACACTGATTTTGACTACGGATAACTCCGTTTACCTGATTAAGATATCTCGTAAAACCATCCACTAGGAATCAAAGATAGTAAAACACAAACTTACGTCGCCCTGAATCATGTTAGCACGACTGTTTCTCATGGTTTCTACATACTGCCGAATATTAACTTTCCCGGTTATCTCCCCTCCCTTATTAAGCGCGTCCAGTGCTATGTACGTTCCTGTCCTACCAATCCCTGCGCTGTATTGTTAAACAGAAGTCATTAGAAGTCATCAATATAATCAACGGTTGAAATGAAATTCATTAATATAATCAACGGTTAAATTAGAAATCATTGATATAATTAACGGTTAAAATAGAAGTAGTTGATATCATCAATGGTTAACATTCTAGTATATTAGACATGGATCTCAATTAGTCATGTATAGTAAAATTATTTGATAAATAGGATTAGTTTGGGGAAAACCCTTCATTAACAGTGACATCATCAGCATGGTAAATTATATTGAAGGTAATCATAGTTCACTAAATCCTGTCTGATGCGCGAAATTTTCAAAATCCAATTTCAGAATTTTGAATATATTTTGTGTCTTACCTTGTACATTCTCAACAGTTTCTCATTGCTATCATGAATTGATATTATTTTCACACTGAAAATATCACTTTTATGACTTCGACAGTGTGAAAATATTCAGTGGATGAATTATACTATGTTGCTACGGAAAAATATGAAAGAATAAATAGTAATACGTGCCTGCAATGGACGAGAGTGTACCTCCCTGGATGTTCGACAGAAGTTTTCAGAACGTGTCGATGGAATACCACGAGAGCCAGTGGTTCTATGACACCGTGGTCTGGCCACTGCGTATAGTGGAACATACACACGTTACGCTCAGCTTTATCCTAAAATTAAACAGTTAATGATCACCTATATGGAGAGTTGGAAATATTGAATATATCTGTTGCAGAGAAAAGTGACGAAAAGATGCGTACCAAAATACTATAATTCATAAAAATTGAACAAATTATATACTGATGTTTCATAATCAAAATACAACATTAATTTTTTTGGATTCTAGCACCTGCATCATATTCTTTGAATCTTAATTCTTCACAAAATGAATTAAGCTCATTATATTTCACTACAATTATGACGAGTGGGCATGCTATTAAATTATTTTCAAGGATTTGTCTTTAGTCATTACGTAAATGAAAGTAATATTCCATGCGTCTCTCAAAGTAGTGTAGCCATGCAAGTTAAGAAACTTTTGAAGATGCATTTCCGTCTTAGTTGTAATAATCTAAGATCTACCTTAGTGTTAGAAGATCTTTTATAGAATTGCTGCATGTAACGACTTTATAGTTTAACCCTGTGATCATAGAGAAATAAACACCATTGTGCAGGTCTTTTATTCGTTATTCTTGTGTTAAAAATGATATCGCTAAATAAATATAAATATCGCAAATCACGTCCACTATAATTTAACAGTTTTTAAGGAAGATATGCAAGTTGTAAGCTCTTCAATCCTCAGTAGCTACATGGCTCGTGCGAGAGGATAACCTTTCAATGTCTACGATTTTGATATACTCGATCGAAACTTGCTAAACACTTTTCTAAAAAAATGATGAAAATGAAAACCGAATGTTTTTACAAGTAAAATGAATACATTTACCATATGGAATGCAATCTATTCCCATGATTTCTCAATTAAATATAGAAAAGGGTAATATAGTTCAACATTTGAGCATGGTAGAAAATTTACAAGTCCCATATGTTTTTGTACTTATCAAAATTACATTATATAATGCTAATTACCGTAAAACGTGCATACATCTTTCCTGATCAATGCCGCCGGTGCAAAACAATTTCCAGCATGCAGTTAAAGTACTAAATATACCTCTTAGAATTCAACTACATATGTATACGAAACTCACCACTAAATGTACTTCCTAGAATTCAACTTCATATGTACATGTATACCAAACTCACTACTAAATGTACCTCCTAGAATTCAACTACATATGTATACCAATCTTACTATACTAATGAAATGATGATTTATAGTCTTCAAACATTTATGGCAGCAGTCATGCAGAGTAATTATATTATGGTCATACTCTCATGCTGTAAAGCTTTAATTAAACTGATCCGGTTTTTACAAAATTTCCAACATTACAACTGAGGCATGTAAAAACGAAACGTACCACAAAAACATTTTTGATTGTAAGCTAGTAGTGTGTTTAATATGCAATTGCAATCAAGGTAGAAATTGTTAATTGTTACTTTATAATGTTACAGTTAGAGTGGGGAAGGTGGAATTGGGAACAGCTTAAGCTTTACCTAATTAACTTTAGTACTGTAGTGTAATTTATCTTCATCGTATGTTGTACACTACAAAATCTTGAACTATCCAGACACAAAATTAGGCAGCAATATATATATATATATATATATATATATATATATATATATATATATAAAACCAATAGTGTAAATCAAAGTATGGTTTTATCATTTTATTAAGTTAGCAACACCCTTAACAGAGCATTCAAATATAAGTACAGAACTTTGGCGTACTATATCTAAATCAAATATAAGTACAGAACTTTGGCGCACTATATCTAAATCAAATATAAGTACAGAACTTTGGCGCGCTATATCTAAATCAAATATAAGTACAGAACTTTGGCGCGCTATATCTAAATCAAATATAAGTACAGAACTTTGGCGCGCTATATCTAAATCAAGTATAAATACAGAACTTTGGCGCGTTATATCTAATTGTCTTCATAATCCTTTGTTCGTCAATTATATAGGTGCACATTTTCTGCATGACAAATTTAATCTTATATTACAGATAATTTTGCTTCAAATACTTTTATATAATCATGGCCATAGCATAACCCATTTTATCAGCTGAGTAGAACATTTAATGACGTAAACATGCAATACTCACGCCGCTGTTTTGCAAACGGAAGTGTCTGATGACGTAGTCCGCGTATACGTTTTCTTTCTGGTTTCGTATGCTGATGTTGCCTTTCTTTATCTTGTCACTGGAATTTGGCCAGTATTGGGCACATTTGTTCTGATAAAGATAGGAAAGAAAGTTTATTACCATAATACAAATTGATGGCGAGAAAGAACACGTTACGTACATGTAGAGTCATGTGATCAGTTTATTATCACCTTATTGCATACATACAATTTGTATCCCTTGTATGCATGATATCAATGAATGATTTTGAATCTATAATGCAGTATGATATCAAGTGTCTCTTTCTAACCCTATTTCCCTCTTTCAGATTGGTGAGACAAACAATTACACTAATGTCTTCTTGCCACACCATTTTCCAGAAATCAACAATTGTCTTTGATTTTGGTCCTGATAAATATAAACAGGGATATTGAAACACACCAAAGAATAAGAGTAAACAAATCACCAAAAGAAAATGATATGTCCAGTCGTCTATTTTAATGTTACAAATTCAATAAATATGTTGGAATAATAACGCACACTTGAAAATCGATATATGAAGATATACATTGTGTATTTACCTTGCGCTGCAATATACGATTTCTTTCCTTGCACATCCTGTGTCCATGACGAAATTGAAGATTAATATTATGAATAAAATTACTCATTGATTTTTCAACAATTTCAATCTGCATTTCTTGTATAAAAACTAAATGATGGCTACTCATTTGCATTATATATGTAGATTTTATTTCTTTGGCGATACAGAGTTTTATTTGTGTACTTCATTAACATTAACCACTATAAAAATCGATTCAAATCACTGACCTCAATATAATTCGCGTTAATGTAGTCTGACTCTTTTGGGGATGTTTCCAGAACAACACGTGAATGGTCATCTACTCAAAACAAAATGTACACTGTTGATATTTATCACAATACTTATTACTAGTTTAAAGAACGTCACATTGAGACACTTACACGGGAAAATCGTGGTGTACCGATTTTTGGCAACATTTTCCTGTTTCTTTCCTTCATTACATGGGTGTAGTTCTCCTCTAGGAATTGTCTTCACACACCAGTGAATGAAACGAAAAAATGTATATGTAGAGAAATAATGTTAATGCACTAAAAATATATATGCAACATTAACAGAATACGTTTAATATCTTATTTCTGTACAGAATAGTGAGAACTGATTCTTAATCTTATTACAAGTCTTCGTCAGATATCTTGAATGACTTGATTCCAAACTTACCTGTACAATGAACAAACTAAGACATGAGTTATATTTTCAAAACAAACAAACAAAACCCCCACCAGCTTAAAGCCTCCAAAGAAATAATACTAAAACGATTTGCTAAATCATTTCCATGTATCAAGAAATTACAGACAATCATGCACAATATCCGCTTAATTTCAATTGAACTATTCATATGTACGATTCATCTGTTACATAATTTTATTAATCAAAAGACGCATACCATATATTCTTCTTTGAACTTGGCATTCTGATTTTCAGACAAGACGAATATTGCTGTATCAAAATCTGCGACAGATATGTCTATTATAGTATTCGTCATTAGCATTTCCCGGTTAGTTTTTAGTTCTAAGCCAGGATTTCTGATTCCACTCATTTCCATATATTCATGTCTTTGATCACCTGTAAAACATTATACATGTTGTATCAAATTGAATTACGACACGCAATGCTAATGTAAGCCAACAGGAAAAATTCGCAACACGACCATATTTACTTTTGCCTGTGCTCACCCCCCCCCCCCCCCCCCACTATATCAGTGATTAAAACAAAGATTTCTAACATAGTTACCTTAATAATGAATATTGCTGATATGATATGCCGTATTTGATATTATTAACAATAAGGTATCTTTTACAGCAGTATAATTACCTATTGTTAACGTTTCTGGGACAGAAGAAAACGTTATCGTCTCCGTATCTTCATGCTTTCTCTTCTTCTTTCTTCTCCATCTACATAAATACAAAAAGAAGGTTTAGTTTTGAGAGGAAGGTTTGTCTATATTTCATTGTTAATGTCTTAACAATTTTATTTTAACATATCCTTTAAAATTGATTCATTCTTCTGTATAAATTTCACAAAGGAAAATGGTTAAAAATACATTATGTGATTCATTTGTCAATAGATTAATAATAAAATGTACCGTATAAACAGTATGCCTGTGACGATCACAACAATAAGACCCGCGGCTCCCACCGCCCCTCCCACGGCTCCTGTTACTGCGCCAGAATCTGTCGTATCGGACTGTGCAGCAGAACCTCCTGACCACGAAGATTCTGATAATAAAAATATTCTCTCAAACGTATGATAACGGAGAAGAATTCACATAGAACGTTTTTGTTTGATTGCCTATCTGTTTAGGACAAGAGAAAACTTTGAAAAAGCACCATTTTCTTCCAACATATGTCGATTCGATATCCAGTTAACTCGAAATAAAAGATACCACAGAGAATCTTCCATATTTGCTTCGTACTTGAATATTTCATTGAATATAGATGTAAACGGCAAACCAACAACTCATCTTAATGACAAACGGGATGATTTCATCTTCTCTATCGTCATCTTCCAATATCTATGTAGCAATACTTCATTATCACCTGCGTATGTTGTTTATATCTTTCAACTGATTTGGTACACATGAGCTTGTACTGCATATGGACAGTTTTAACACGAGGCAGGCTACTGACAAACAAGTTTATGTTATATGTGTTTCAACAGTCTTGTTTAAAGTCAGCATATCGCAAATGTTATGGTAGTTATAACGATCTAGTTTGCTAATACAGTCTGTCATGGGGTTTAATCCTGTCTAGCGTGTTTCGTATCAATTCTTAGGTCGTTACTCATACGTTGACTTTGACCATGGATTGATTGTATCTTGTTTTAACGTCCCTTTCGAGAATTTTCACTCATATGGAGTCGTCACCAATACCGGTGAAGGGTTTCAAATTTAGACCTAATTTCCGTGTTTACGGCTTTACAGACAAAACAACATCGAAAAATATACTGATTGGTATAGAATACATTCCTTTGATAGGTGTTGAACTATCATAACCTGGCATGGTGGAGTTATTTGAATTTCATACTGAAACTGGACGGGTCCAAATACTCGTTTAAGGTCCGATTCGTTGATTGTTCACTCCTGTCGAGTCGTATCCAACTTTAGATGAAGTGTCACAATTTTGAGTTAGGCATGGTGCTCACGACCGCAACAGGTAGTGTTAAGACGCTTGGCGAAGAAACAGGTACTATCTATGAAAATGTCCATGGTTTGACGGGACGCTGGGACCGAGAACGGAACCCGGGCTTACCATTAGGTATATAAATACAGGATAACGTAAGATAACTCCAAACGGAGTTACTTCCCCTTTTTAAACGTTCAGTGGAGAAACACTATAGATTTTTGCATCTGGACAATAATAAAATAGTATCGTACGTTTTTGTATATACCTGGTATATTTAGCATAACTAGTGATTTACAATACTAGTTCCACGAAAGCTATAACACAGAAGCGAATTTGACTCGAATATGAGGATATTTCGTCTGATGTACTAATATCGAATCTTATATATTTTTGCACTTTTAATGACAAATTAATCAAACAAATATGAGGTTAATGCTAACTACTACTATCATTTATTTAATAATGTACATTACAGGGTATAATTTTGAATTCGATTGAGAACCGTTCTTAGCGCACTGATTTTTACTACGGATAACTCAGTTTACCTGTTTGAGCTGTTCATGGTCAATATGAACAGATTTGGATTTGAGATAAATTTTGTGAATCGCGCTAGCGCATAGTTAATATGAACGGATTGTATCGCGCTCTGAAACTGGTTGGTTCATGGAGAAAAATGCGATTTGTAATATAAATATAGAAGTTGAGATTGATCACAGAATATGGAATGTTTTAAATACTTTGTGGAACTTTGATGTACTTTGAAGAATACAATCTTGATAATTTGGTAAAAACCGATTGCATGAAGTAATTGTACACAATATCTTACGTTTACAAATTCAAATGGTACATGTAACGTGACGATTGTAAATATATAACCTATGTAGATATATAGGACGATTCTACTTCGATCGATAGCCACATTGTGATTCTTAGTACCTGAGGAGAAAATCTAAAACATGGGACATATTTGAAATGTAATGTAGAACGTGTGATGATAAACTCCAAAGATCTTGAGGCTTGATCCAGGAAGTCGTTGCTCTCATGAGTTGCAGTTCATAAAACCAAGGAATCACTTACTTTGCGACCATGACTTATAAACATAATATTTAACTAGAGATTGTTTTTATGAAAAACAAATGTCTCCTCAGCTCCCTAAATTGGAAGTGCTCCAAACGAAACCTCCTCCCCTTAATGTACTGCATGGTATGGAGGAGAAAGCATGAGCGGGAACATAAACATTATGAACTCCAATAAGCCACATAGGAGAAGTGTTCACAAACTAGTTTACACCCCCACCCCTCAGATCCACTATACCTTCAAGGATAACAAATGGATCCTCCTGTTCCGATAATTGTACAACATTTCAAGTTAATCGGATAAGCAATATCAGAGGAGAAGTGATCACAAGCTATTTCAACATTATCCACCCCTCTTAGATCTGCTCTAACTTTTAGAAATAATTGGATCCTCCTGTTCCGACAATATGCATATCTACAAATAGCAATGAAGCTTTTCACAAAGTTTCAAATCTATCAGATAAACCATATAGGAGAATTGTTCACAAGCCATTATACATTCTCCACCCCTCTTAGATCCACTATAACTTTTAGGAAAATAATTGGATCCTCCTGTCCCACCAATCTGTACATATACAAATGGTAATTAAGCATTGTACAAAGTTTGAAGTTTATCCGATATGCGATATAGGAGGAGAAGCGTTCACAAGATTTTGTGACAGACAGACGGACGGACAGACGACGGACAACAGGGATCAGAAAAGCTCAGTTGAGCTTTCAGCTCAGTTGAGATAAAAATAGAACATTCGTCGGCAAAGTATAAGTTAGACACTTACTTTCACTACAGTCAGGAGATACCGTCCACCCAGAGGAACACGAACAGGATCCGTCAACATTGTCACAAACGCCGACGCAGTTCTGAGAACAATTCTGGGAGCAGTTGAGTCCATATGTTCCTTCGTCACATGCTTAAATACATACACAATGTACATATTCGCAATCAATGAGAAATTAAGAATAAGTGTTACTATGCATTATAAACTACATACGTTTGTTGCAGAAACTTCCCAAGTAACCGGGAATACAGCCCTCCAAACAAGATCCATTGATTGAATTACATGTCATATTTCTACAATGACTGCTGCAGTGATTTCCACAACCTTTGCCGTACGTTTTTACTGCGCATTCTAAAAGAACATTAGAGGGAAGCAATATAAGATGTTTTATTTATAATTTGAGCTTTTCCTGCAAGATAAAAAAGGGAATTTCGGACATCGAACAGCAATCAATCCCATAAATTCTATAACGAGCACTTCATTGAGAACAAGGCAAACACAGACCCATGGAAACACCAGAGGTGAGATCAGATGCCAAGGAGGAGTACGCATACCCTGTTGACCGATTACACCTGTCGTGGACCCTAGATTGTATCAGTTAAACGGAGTAATCCGTAGTCAAAATTATTATATAAAGAACGGCCTAGCAGTTGATATGAAATATGTCAGACAGCATTCAATATACATTCAAGTCATATATAGTTAAAGCGCACATATATTTGTATTCTAAAAGTTGACAGTATTATACAAAATCTTTGTTGGAAAATATGTTTGCACTTCATTGATCATTTTTGTACTAATTTGGCAATCATATGAAATACCAAGGCTGGAAAAGAATTTTTTGATATTTTTAAAACTATATGATGCAAAGAATATTAACAAGAAACACCGTATTAAGAATTACTCTGTTCGCAGTTGGGAGTACTCCATCCCGGTTTACATCCGTATGTACAGCTGCCTGTGATATGGTCACATGACTGGTTGACACAGTTCTCATTACATCGTGCTGAACAGTTTTCTCCATAAAACATAGCAATGCAAACTAAAAGAAGAGAAATAGACAATGATGATAATATTAATAATAATAAAAAGGGCTTTATTTAACCAGGATTACATATTTAATGATAAGACTAGTTTTCAATATGGGCCTGCATAGAACATACATACTGAGAGATATTAGTAAAATAATGCAAATAAACTGAAGAAATGATTCTGAATGTAAGATAAATAGGTACAAAATAAAGCTTAAAAATGATGGTGATGATCGCTTAGATAATTTATCTCAAAACATTGAAATTTACTACGTTAGGTAGGGATATTCGCAACTGATTTAATTTCGCTAATACCCTAAAAGGGTCAATCCAATGTTACGTGAATTTATGCATTACTTTAGACTACCAATAATCAGTATTGTGCAAATAAAAAACGGAGCAAAATCGTTTTTCAATGCATCCTGGCAAAAATAGTACAAGGGAAATATTTCCATGGATACCATATCTATTTTTCTTTGATAATACTTGATGAATAACATGTACTTTCAATAAAATCAAAATAAACTTCCATAACACAGCTCGTAAACTGTTACATAGCATGTCATATTTCATATTGCCATGAAGCCGATACTTTTCATAAATTCTTCAATTTTTAAAGAAAACAATATTGAGAAGTTTGACAAATCCCTTCATTCAAGAACACCATACCATTCAGAATAACAACGTACATTGAAGATTTGTGATGAAAGTTTAAAATGAAGAGTGATAGTTTTTCAGGAAAAATACTTTCTGGTGTGAAGAGGTTTTACAAAGTTTTAAAACTTCAATAAAAAAACATTTTATTGCATTTGAAAAGTTCCTTTTCCAAATTTTGTGACCTCCCTTAAAACAGCGATTTCAATATTTTATTTACAACTTTCGATAAGAAATCAATAACAAATATTCATTTAGACAGTATGATACAATTACTTTTATCCTCAGAAATGCCTTGAATTGATCTAATGAATATTATTATAATAATTAATCAAAATTGTTATTGCATACATTTACACATATCATTAACGCGAAACCTAAACAAGAGGCCCATGGACCACATCACTCACCTGAGTCACCTTGGCTCATATATATAGATATTTCCTATATATTCGCATGTAAAACTTTGATCCCCTATTGTGACCCCATCATATCCCCGGAGGCCATGATTTTCATGAACTTGAATCTGCGTTAAGTCAGGAAGCTTTCATGTCAATTTCAGCTTTTCTGGCCCAGTAGATTTTTAAGTGACCCAACCCTATTTTTGCATTTTTGTGATTATCTCCCCCTTGAAAGGAACACGACCCTTCTATTGAATAAATTTGAAAGCCCTTTACCTAAGGATGCTTTTGGCCAAGCTTGGTTGAAATTCGCCCCCTGGTTCTGGAGAAGAAGTCGAAATTGTAAAAAAAAAAAAAATACAGGCAGACGGACAGACAACAGGCGATGAGAAAATCTCATTTGAACTTTTACGCATAGTACGCAAAATAGCTCTTGAGCACAACAAAAGACAACACTTCTAAAACGAGGATTGGTTTAACAGTTATATTGCAAATCGATAGATATTAAGCGGGGGAAAGTATCTAAGTTTGCATCATAATCTCGATATTGCTTTTAAACGACTATGAAGACGCACAACATTAAACTTGCTCCAGTCGTTGTCATCGACATATAAGATTAAGCTTAAAGGCCGGCAATTGGGTATAAAAGCAGCCAATCGGTGAAAATGGTGGAATATATGAATTTTCTGGTCACATTCAGATTGCAGTACTTATTTTGCAAAAATAAAGATTAAGCTGTTGTACTGAAATTTTGAAATAGGTATGCTTGTTCCCCTCATAACTGTGCATATATTGGCTATATCTATTTTAGATATAAATTCTCATGAAGTTTTAATTTTGGCCTCAAAAATCTGAAGCGGGGCTAAATTTGTATTTCAAACTAGAGATTGGCAGTTTGTGGGTGTGATTATCTTTTGTTATTGTTTACACCGGATGTTGACTCACACATTGCAGGAGCATGCTTGTCTAGTTCTAGATAAGAGGGATTGCACCAAAGGCAACATGTAATCAAATCACTGTATAACGTGGAAAAAAAGTACTTACTCATATATCATTGGTAAATCCAAATTTTAGTTTTTAATAATATATAATCACATTCCATTAAAAAAATTGGTTAACTTTATGAAAATAACTCATTAGGACTGTTCAGTCTGATCACTGTTTCAGAGTTTTGCAGGATTGCTGGTACCTTTTCTCGAATAATGTCAAGCATGATGTTTGTCTGATTAAGCAACACTCTCCTAGGCCAGTTGTGTAACTCCCATTAATTGTCTCTCACCAATGATGACAAATGTCCAATTGATCAACCATCACTCTAAAATTACTCTCAATCTGGACTCTTACATGTGAACATTACAATGCCAAAAGAGACAATCACAGATAGTAGGTCTCCAAATATCATAATGGACAAAATGTTTCTTAATAACCCTTCAATGCACATGTCCTCCATTGCACAGCTACAATTTCCCCCCAAATTCTTCTCATAATTGAAAGGTACCAAGAGGAAAATCATAAGTATTAGTATATCATATATACCAATATTTGTGTATATTATAAAAAAAACTACATGTTTTAAAAGACATGGATAAAACAATGATGAATTCATTTTGTAGTTCCTAGGGTGAAGTTTTGTTAAAGTAAAAACATAGCCTTTCAGTGCCTCACAGATCGAGCAGAGTGGTAGAAAAATGCGGGAAAACTTCAGTTTATTTTGATAAATCATGCCAGTCTCCCTGTTCAAAATATCGTCTGCTACAGAGCACGTGTAGAGTCAAGCATCAGATTGCTGCTTATTCTTATAACACTGCTAAGCCCTGCCCTCTTGCCATATATGCTTAATTGCTGTAGGGGTGTAAAATTTTCTAGGTTACTCCCGGCCTTTAAGAATGACTATAAGATAAAGTTTTGTCAACAGGATCATTCCGTGATATCTGAATCTTCTCTATGGAAGAATAGTTACTTTTAGTGTGTATACATGTTCTTGTAGATATGAAGTGAAGTATCGGATTCAAGAATACACCTACATTTTCCGATGATTGATTGTATATTGTTTAATGTCCCTCTCAAGACTTTTTCATTTATATGGAGACGTCACCATTGTCGATGAAGGGCTGAAAAATTTATGCCTATGTTCGGCGCTTACGACCATTGATCAGGGAGGGATCTTTATCGTGGCACACCTGCTGTGACACGGGGCCTCTGGTTTTGCAGTCTAATACGAAGGACTGCCCCATTTAGTCGCCTCTTACGACAAGTTGGGATAATGAGGACCTATTCTAATCTGGACTTACCTTGCATAGGCCTAAACAATGCAATTTCCCGTGTTTTTTCAACATGTCTGAGATGAGCGACTTCAAAGTCGTTCTACAAAGGACAGCGTAATACGCATTGCATGCATAGCCTATTCATATTTTTTGTCATGACAAACTATACCTTCGATACAATTTTACGCTCCATAGAACTAAGATTAAAGTTGGCTGCCTTCACAGCTAGACGCTTTGTCGTTGTTGCTAAATGAATCATTGACCGGCTCATTTGACTTGTATTTTTCCGAATTGATGTACATTTTGATAATCGAAGGTGAGTACCTTTGTCTCTTGCATTAAATTATAAGGAATGACTTTAATTCTGGATTATAAAGCGTAAACTAACCCAAACCAGATTATACTCGTATAATATGCCCCAGAATTAAAGCCATTCCTTAAATAACGACCTAGTATAATAATATAATAATAAAAATAATAATACTTTATTTCGTTATGACGAGTTAATTATTTCGTTATATAACGAGTTAGTATCTATGGAAATCTTCAGGTCCTGTTCTTTCCAAAATGATTATAATTAATTAATAACCGCAAAATTAAAGTTAATAAAATCTCTGGATTGCTCACGATTATTCTATGATGTCTGCATGTATTACGTAACAAATGTGTTCGTCGTTAAGATGACAAGAAAATCTTTATTTCTAGCTTCGAAGAATTGAATAAGTGACGGTATATTTTATCCTATCAACAAAAATACGAATTTTCCATGGTCAAGATGAAATTTAGATTTGATCGTTTTGATATACCACAATGGTTTGACAAATTTTTGAGCTAGCTCGATATTTGGTCAAAATCTTTTCAAGAAACGGGCCAGAAAAATTGAAATTTACAAAACAGCGTCCAAGATGATGGATATTCAAGTTTGTTAAAATCATGCCCCCTGGGGCCCGGTATTACTGGGAAAATATATATAAACTTATAAACATTTGCAAATTGATATATACCTTGATGATTTATTTTACAAGATTTATAATCTATTTTAAGTACGTGTAATTGTATCATTGCTACGACTTGTTTTAAGAATGATCTTAGATTTCAGGAATAAGAGAAGGTCTTACAACGTTACAAGTATGCTCTAAATAGCGATATTATCGCACAGTGTACACAAAAATTCCATTGTTTGGATTCTCTTCGATATGTGACAGTAGGATAAGGCCAGGGAGCCAGATGCAATATGTATGTGAATCGTCAATATTTCTGAAGAATGAGTTGCCTAATCATATGGAGATGCATTGTCTGTTGTTATTTATGTCGCACACATGACTCTAGATATGATTTCCATACCACTTCTCGGTCGATGTAGCTCAGTGATGGAGTATTCGCCTTGTAACCGGGAGGTCATGAGTTCGAGTCCCTCTCATGCCGTGGTCACCTCAAACCTACGATGTAACCATACATGTAGGTAGTGATTACTTTTTTACTAAACGCTCGACATTTAGAAGTTAGAATCCTAATCTTTCGGATATGACATTAAAAAAGGAGATCCCATGTCGCGACAGGCTTTTGCACAATAAAGACTCTTGCTACGGTCCTGCGTTTTAAGTATAGATTTAAATTTGCAGTGCTTCACTTACAGCTGGTGACGTGAGTGAAAAATTCTCGACGAGACTTAAAACAACTTACCAATCAACCACACCATTCCTATTTTTCTCCGAACTTCGTTTTCCGCTAGGCCTTAGTTGTGATAAAACACAATTTGAACAAAATCTGTTGATCAAAAAGTGTTTATCAACACATGCGAGATAGCAAAGAATATGAGCGAGATCATACAAAAACTGCATCAAATATTGCTAAACACCTAGCTACCATTTTACTCCGAGACCAGGGAATAAACCATTGAGTGAAGAAACACACGACTATCAGCGCGAATGGTGGCGTTCCGAAAAAGTCAAACATTGCATGTAGATGTAGCTGTAATTGACGTCAAACAGAAAGATCAAACGAAGTAAGAATATTATAGTACTCCACTATTGTGTTTCACATGAAAGCTCAAAATACTCCCCCAACATACTGGTATGTTCATCCATGTAAGGTATTTTATTTTTACTGATTAAGTTCCCTAAATGAATAATGAAGGTAACAAACGTCTAAAGATAAAGGAAAGGCAGGTGTAGATGTGTATGTATGCTATCTTGGGTAAAACAATTACCATTCTAAGTTCGTTAGACTATTATATTACCTGGTTCAATAAGAACTGGATACCTACTTTCTTCACATTTACTTCCTTGAAAATCTATTTTTATTACACTTGACCTTTAAGAACTGGATACTTACTTTCCTGACATTTACTTCCTTGGAATCCATCGTCACATCCATGTTCACAATGTCCGTCTGTATGGTTACAATGATTACTTTCAGATCGACAATGGGAACTGCAGCTCTCTGAACAATTCAATCCGTACCGACCAACTGAACAGACTATCAATGTAATAACAATTGTTAATAATTTCATCATATCAAAAATGTTCGTGAGCAAAACAGCCATATTCAAGTGCCAAATTTAAAATCATTTTATGATAACCATATTAGATAGATATCATGTATGCATAGTTCTTCAGATGAACGTGCTGGAAGCCAAAGATAGATTGAAAAATCATTTAGAGTGGTAGGAAGAGAACCCCAAACACACACAAGCATGATGTGAATGATCAAACAGCACAGATATTAAACCAAATGTTATAATATTAAATAATGAATAACAGTGGGTACTTCCCACATGTTTAAAATAATACTAGGATAGCAGTAAACAGTCCAATGGAGAGACAAAGTACACGCATTATATTTAATATTTTTGTCATTGCAAAGATAACTAGTTCTAATTGTAACGGGGACCGTTACAGATGTTCCCCAAACCTCCCCCAATTAAAAAGTGATGTCCTTGTGAATCTATAGGAAAAAATCATTTTATTTTAGGCTTCAATTACATGTAGTACGTTCAATATGGTCATTTCAGTACCAAGAAATGAAAGAAAGTGTTGCACGTGCATACACGCGCACGCGTGTATGATTCCGAATTTTTGTTGATGTCGTTCAACAGGCATTTGTATCATATACCCACAGTATGAATTTCATAACGTTTCCACCAAACATAAGGAAGTTATAGCGATTTTAAAATCGTCCAATCAGAAATCAGCACACGTGCATGCACGTGCTGAGCAGTAATTCTAACACAGCAATTTGTAAGGAGTACCAAGATACATCTAAACCCCTAATATGAATAGAATTTGATGAAAAACAAAAACGTTATCGTCCTTTGAGAATTGAACATTTAAAAAACGTTGCACGCGCATGCGCGTGTGCGTTGGCATTTTTTGTTACACCAACATATAGATACACATATTGTCTACGTATGCTGTGAATATCATCTCATTCGCTTCATAAATAAGATAGTTACAAACGTTTTAGTATTATCCAATCAAAATGAAGCGCACGTGCATGCGCGTGCAAATTGGTAATTTTGACCATGTAAATCAGTTAAGGGTCTCAATATCTACCTATGATATGAATTTCAAGCCATTTCAATGAACAACAAAAAAGTTAGACTGATTCCAAAGTTAGCGTACAAATTTTGTAATGCGCGTGCACGCGCATGCGTGCGCGTGCTGGCAAAATAACTATTATTTTTCATATGTACAAATGATATACTATCATCCTATTTAGGTTTTATATCGCTTCCTTCAATATTCTGATTTTCCATTTTTTGTACCAAAATTGCAATGCACGTGCGCGCGCGTGCATGCACGTGCAAACAAAATGACTATCACTATGCACATCTACAAACGCTATACTATCATCCTGGAAAGTTTCATATCGATCCCTTTTGTAGTTTCTGAGAACACTACCGGACAAAAAAGTACCGGAGAAAAAGAATAATAACTAGTTCTAATTGTAACGGGGACCGTTACAGATGTTCCCCAAACCTCCCCCAATTAAAAAGTGATGTTCTTGTGAATCTATAGGAAAAAATCATTTTATTTTAGCCTTTAATTACATGTAGTACGTTCAATATGGTCATTTCAGTACCAAGAAATGAAAGAAAGCGTTGCACGTGCATACACGCGCACGCGTGTATGATTCCGAATTTTTGTTGATGTCGTTCAACAGGCATTTGTATCATATACCCACACTATGAATTTCATAACGTTTCCACCAAATATAAGGAAGTTATAGCGATTTTAAAATCGTCCAATCAGAAATCAGCACACGTGCATGCATGTGCTGAGCAGTAATTCTAACCACAGCAATTTGTAAGGAGTACAAAGATACATCTAAACCCTTAATATGAATAGAATTTGATGAAAAACAAAAACGTTATCGTCCTTTAAAAATTGAACATTTAAAAAACGTTGCACGCGCATGCGCGTGTGCGTCGGCATTTTTTGTTACACCAACATATAGATACACATATTGTCTACATATGCTGTGAATATCATCTCATTCGCTTCATAAATAAGATAGTTACATACGTTTTAGCATTATCCAATCAAAATGAAGAGCACGTGCAAGCGCGTGCAAATTGGTAATTTTGACGATGTAAATCAGTTAAGGGTCTCAATATCTACCTATGAGATGAATTTCAAGCCATTTCAATGAACAACAAAAAAGTTAGACTGATTCCAAAGTTAGTGTACAAATTTTGTAATGCGCGTGCACGCGCATGCGTGCGCGTGCTGGCAAAATAACTATTATTTTTCATATGTACAAATGATATACTATCATCCTATTTAGGTTTTATATCGCTTCCTTCAATATTCTGATTTTCCATTTTTTGTACCAAAATTGCAATGCACGTGCGCGCGCGTGCATGCACGTGCAAACAAAATGACTATCACTATGCACATTTACAAACGCTATACTATCATCCTGGAAAGTTTCATATCGATCCCTTTTGTAGTTTCTGAGAACACTACCGGACAAAAAAGTACCGGAGAAAAAGAATAATAATAATAATAAGAAGAAACAGAGTAAAAACAATATGTTCCCAAACTTTGTTTGGGGAACATAATAATAACTAGATTCGATCTCGTTGCGAGCAACGAGTGGGTCTTCCGTCCAAATTTAGATTAGAATTTGACTGACATTTTCGTTCATAAATAATGATATAAATATATTGTCTAGACGTACAATTTAGCTTCGGTAATGTTTTACAAATATTGATAATTTAAATGTTATAAATTAAAGACTCTCTCTCCCTCTTGGCAAACAATTAAAGGGGTCAGCTTTTTTTTGAGAAAAAAGTTAATAATGTTATTTACTGCGATACAGATTCGACTGATCAGGTGAGTCATGCCGCCCGGAGGCCTATTTTTTGATATCATTCTAGATATATCTCGCAAAACTGAACAAATTTTGTTCTGCATGTCCTATGGAAATTTTCTTGAGAAAAAAGTTATTGATTGCGACATTTATCAGACTGTTAAGGCGAGTCATAAGGCCCGTGGGCCTTTTTCTTGATATCGTTTCAAAGATCTTGCAAACCTGAACAACTTTTGGTCTACATGTTTTATCAAAAGTTTCTCCAGAAAAAAGATATTGATTGTGACACTAATCAAACTGTTCAGGCGAGCCATGAGGCCCGTTTGCCTTCATGATGTTGTTTGAAACATCTTGCAAAACAACTTTTGCTCTAGATGTCTCATTAAAAGTTTCTTGACTAAAATGTTATAGATTGCAACAATAACCCAACTGTTCAGGTGAGCCATGAGACCCGCAGGCCTTATTCTTAACATCGTTAGTTAACGCTTGCGAATCTGAACAACTTTTGTTCTACATGTCTTATCAAAAGTTTCTCGAGAAAAAAGTTATTATTGTTATTAATTGTGATACAAATTCGACTGTTCAGGCGAGCCATGACGCCCGCAGGCCTATTTTTTGTTATCATTAGATATATCTTGCAAAACTGAACAACTTTTATTCTACATGTTTTATCAAAGTTTCGTGAGGAAAAAGTTAATCATTGTAACAGAAATTCAATGGTTCAGGCGAGCCATGAGGCCAATTGGCCCATTTCTTGATACGACACGAAAGATCTCAATAAACTGTACAACTTTTGTTATATATGTCTAAACAAAATGTTCACGAGTATAACGTTATGCGACATTTATCATTGTTAAGGCGAGTCATAAGGCCCGTGGGCCCTTTTCTTGATATCGTTTAAAAGATCTTGCAAAACTGAACAACTTTTGTTCTACATGTCTTTTCAAAAGGTTCTCGTGAAAAAAGTTAGTAATTGTGACACTGATCAAACTGTTCAGGCGAGCCATGAGGCCCGTTGGCCTTTTTCATGATGTTGTTCGAAAGATCTTGCAAAACTGAACAACTTTTGTTCTAGATATCTTATTAAAAGTTTCTTGACAAAAATGTTATAGATTGCAACAATAACCCAACTGTTCTGGTGAGCCATGAGACCCGCAGGCCTATTTCTTAACATCGTTAGTTAACGCTTGCGAAACTGAACAACTTTTGTTCTACATGTTTTGTCAAAAGTTTCTCGAGAAAAAAGTTATCAATATTATTAATTGCAATACAAATTCGACTGTTCAGGCAAGCCATGACGCCCAGGAGCCTTTTTAAAGATATCACTAAATAGATCTTGCAAAACTGAACAACTTTTATTCTACATGTCTTATAAAAAGTTTCGTGAGAAAAAAGTTAATCATTGTAACAGAAATTCAATGGTTCAGGCGAGCCATGAGGTCCATGGGCCTATTTCGTGATATGACACGAAAGATCTCAATAAACTGTACAACTTTTGTTATATATATCTAAACAAAATATTTACGAGTAAAAAGTTATGATTTAAAACGTGGAAAAAAATTGGACACTTTTTTAAACTCCATTTTCGACCCCTACCGAGCTTCCATACTAGGCACTTCCGGAAATTTTTAAAACCCAGGTGCACAACTACAACATGTCGTCTAACATCACTGAAAATTTCAGCACTCTAGCTTTTAAGGTTTTTGAGTTTTTGTCTGGACAAAATGGTCATCTGAAAATCGATAAAAGGGGGATAACTTCCAACCGGAAGTGATTTTTCAAAAATTGAAACGGCGGTATAAACTTCAAATGACAACGCATCAATCCTGAAAATTTGAAGCAAATCGATCTAGCCATCTCCGAGAAATCTTCTGCACAAAAATCGGTAAGGAGAAAAAAAAAAGAATAATAATAATAATAATAAGAAAAGTGAAAAATCAACAATAGAATAATAGAAGGGTCTTCCGCTGAAGACGGAAGACCCTAATAATAAGAAACAGAGTAAAAACAATATGTTCCCAAACTTTGTTTGGGGAACATAATTATGTCACTTACTACTGACAAGTTATAATATGTATACATACTATAAATAGGTTTTTTCATAATACAGCATCATTTGTCCAAACCGGCCTCTGCGTACTCTGGTGCTCTGTCAATTCCGGCCATAAAATATAGTCCCTAACATTTCTTTAACAAATCCTTTATTAATAATTCCCTGTACTCCGGATACTGCGTATTATGTATATCGGCCGGCTTACACAGTCCCAACTGCTATTAATTAACTTTAATTATCCTGCGTAAACCGGCCTCGCGATGATACACCACCCTAATTGTTGCAGTCAATTGTATTCGGTGTCCACAAGGTCCCAACTGCTCGTAATTAGCTCTAATTATCGCATTTAAACCAACCACCCCACGATGACCAACCTGTCGGTATTCGGTCGATCACATGCAGTGTACACAAAGGGTGTCTCAAGGGAAGCCACAGGTAAGTAAAAGAGTGCAACTGGCGATGAGTCGCGATCAGTTTAAAATAAAACCTGATTTTTATGGGGTGCACTTTTCAATTATGACAGCACCACGTACGAGGTAATGGCGCCCTCCCCCTAACGACAGAGACGAGAACTGACATTAAAAGACAAAGTTCAATTAATCGATGAATTCGATACATTCTTGGAATGAACCGAAATCGGCAACAATCCCGTTATGTTTTCCAAAAGCAGAGTTTTCCCTCGTGGACTTCTCGGAGCTCTACAGCGACTCCGACAGTGATGATATGCAGTTAGTTAGCACAACTCGCCATGTCCGGTCGATCATTCGGCATTGTATTAGTTTCCGTTTCACAAATTGAGACAGTTGAAAGCGATACATTTAGAATGAAAGCTGAGAAAGACAAATTTTAAACGAACACAACACAAACTTGACGAACGTACATAATGTAGCACTTGATAACGGCGATGATGTAGACGAAATCGACAATTTACCAACAGAAAATTGCGCGAATAATTCCCAGATTTTAAACTGTTTGATAAAAATTGAAACTTTTTCAAATTAGCACCACAATAAAACACTGACATTTATATTTTTACATTTTGAATTCTTTTGTGATATATTAAAACGTTAGCAATCATTAAACACGTATGCATAGATATTGAATACAAGGGAAGCAACTCTCATTCTTGTCAACATTCTGCACGCCGGACTCTTTGCAAACCGGCCAATTTCTTTGGAACCACACACAGCCGGTTTAGACAGATTATACTGTATCTATTAATTAATTTGATTATTGCGACTAAGTTTGTATTTGTAATAAGTATAATGTATAATGTATGTCATGCAGAGATTCTGTACTTCAGGAGAAGACTTATATAGGCGCTACCTGCTACATAATCCTATTATAATATACATTATACAATTATTGACTGGGTCCGGTGACAACTGCTGTTTGATTGACCAGAGAACGGATATGTTGCCCGAACCCCTAAACTGACGACCACAGATCGTTCGAGGGTTAAACAACATAGCCGTTGTCTGAGGGCACAATCTATAACTGTTTTGTTATACACCTTCATTGTCTACGTATAGTTTTTACCAGATGCACATGCATGGATTGTTGACTTCAAACAAGACAGTATGATTGCGTACATTTATCAACATATCTATTACATTTGTAGTTTAAAAGAAAACACATCCAAAGTCCTAATTAATAATCAATAATTACATTTTTCGTATGTCTGCTCTGCGTTTCATCTAATAAATATGAGAGTTGGTTTAACAGTTAAAATGTTCGTTCTAAATCGTATAAGTTTTAAATGGGAAAATATTTAGGTTTATAACAAAATAAACTAGTTGTAACTGTAACGGGGACCGTTACATATATTCCTCAAACCTCATCAATTAAAAAATGATGTCATTGTAAACATATAGCAATCATCAGTTTATTTTAGCCTACATGTGGTACCTTTCAAGAAATGAAAGAAAGCAATACACGTGTATACACGGGCACGCATGTATCATTCCGCACCTTTGTTGATATCATTAAAAAAGCATTTGTATCATATACCCACAGAATGAATTTCATAACGTTTGCATCGAACATAAGGAAGTTATAGTGATTTTAAAATCGTCCAATCAGAATTCAGCATACGTGCATGCACGTGCTGAGCAGTATTTTTAACCACAGCAATTTGTAAGGAGTACCAAGACACATCTATAACCTTAACATCAAAAGAATTTGATGAAAAACAAAAACGGTATCGTCCATTAAAAATGAACATTTGAAAAACGATGCACGCGCATGCGCGTGTGCTTTTGAGTTTTTTAATATACAGATATAACGATACACATATTATCTACCAATACTGTAAATATCAACTCATTCGCTTTTTAAATAAGATAGTTACAAACGTTTTAGTATTATCCAATCAAAAAGAAACGCAATTGCATGCGCGCGTAGATTGGTGATTTTGACCATGCACAGCAGTTAAGGGTCTCAACATCAATTAAGATAACTCCAAGATGAGTTACTTCCCCTTTTCAAACTTTCAGCGGTGAAAGCTATAAACTTTTGCATATGGACAATTACAAAATAATATCGTACGTTTTTGTATATACCTGGTATATTTAACATGACTAGTGATTTACAATCCAAGTTCCACTAAAGCTATAACACTACAAAAAACGAATTTGACTCGAAAATGAGGATATTTCGTCTGATGTACTGATATACAATCTTTTTTTTTTTTTTTTACTTTCAATGACATATTAAATGTAACAATCATGAAGTTAGTGCCAACATTTACTATAATTTATTCAATAATGTACATTGACAGAATTTTAAATGGTTTAATTACCTTATGGAACTTTGATATACTTTAAAGAATACAATCGTGATAATTTGGTAAAATCCGATTGCATGAAGTAATTGTACACAACATCATACGTCTACAAATTGAAGTGGCACATGTAAGTTGACGAAATGATTGTAAATAGAACTATTCTACTTCGATCGATACACACATTGTGATTCTTAGTACCGGAGGAAAACAATTGGAATGTCGTGTAGGACGTGTGATGACAAACTCCAAAGATCTTGAGGCTTCATCCAGGAAGCCGTTGCTCTTATCACTGAATTTGAAACCATGACTTACGAACGTAATATTTAACTAGAGATTGTTTTTATGAAAAACAAATGTCTCATCAGCTCCCTAAATTGGAAGTTCTCCAAATAAAACCTCCCTTTAATGTACTGCTTGGTATGAAGGAGAAAATATACACTATGAACTCCAATAAGCCACATAGGAAAAGTGTTCATAAACTATTTTACCACCCACCCCTCATATCCACCATAACTTTAAGGATAACAAATGGACCCCCCCCCCCCCTGTTCCGATAATTGTACAAAATTTCAAGTTAATCGGATAAGCAATATAGGAGGAGAAGTGATCACAAGGTATTTTAACATTATCCACCCCTCTTAGATCTACTATAACTTTTAGAAAAATAATTGGAACCTCCTGTCGCGACAATATGCACATCTACAAATGGCAGTGAAGCATTGTACAACGTTTCAAGTATATCCGATAAGCTATATAGGAGGAGAAGCGTTCACAAGATTTTGTGACAGACAGACGGACGGATGGATGAAAAGTACAAAAACAATATGTCTCCCCCTGAAAAAGGAGAGACATAACAATATGCCTCTCCTTGAAAGAGGGGAGATATAATTCTTCAAGAGATGGAGCATTTTTAAAAATAGAATATTCGTTGGCAAAATATGTTAGACACTTACTTTCACTACAGTTAGGGGACCCCGTCCACCCAGAGGAACACGTGCAGGATCCGTCAACAGAATCACAAATGTCGAGGCAGTTCTGAGAACAATTCTGGGAGCAGTTGAGTCCATATGTTCCATTGTTACATGCTTAAATACACACACAATGAACAGATTTACAATTAATGAGAAATTAACAATAAGTGTTACTATGCTTTATAAACTACATACGTTTGTTGCAGAAACTTCCTATGTAACCGGGAATACAGCCCTCCAAACAAGATCCATTGATTGGATTACATGTCATATTTCTGCAATGACTGCTGCAGTGATTTTCACAACCTTTGCCGTACGTTTTTACTGAGCATTCTAGAAGAACATTAGAGGGAAGCAATATCAGATTATTTATTCATCATTCGAGCTTTTCCTGCAAGATGAACAAGTGAATTTTGGACATCGAACAGCAATCAATCCCCTAAATTCTATAAAGAGCACAACCTTGAGAACAGGGCAAACACAGACCCATGGAAACACCAGAGGTGAGATCAGATGCCAAGGAGGGTACGCATACCCTGTTGACTGGTCACACCCGTCGTGGACCCTAGATCTTATTCAAGTAAACGGAGTAATCCGTAGTCAAAATTGGTATAAAATGAACGGTCTAACAATCGTTATGAAACACATCAGACTGCATTCAATATACATGTATGATGATGTATGTCATACGTAGATAAAGCGCACATATATTCTAAAAATTCACAGTGTTATAGGAAATCTTTTTGGAAAAACAGGTTTGCAGTTTATTGATCATTTTTGTACTAATTTGTTGATCATTTGAAATACCGAAGCTGGAAAAGAATTGTTTGATATTTAAAAGCTATACGATGCAAAGAATGTTAGTAAGAAACGTCATATCTAAAATTACTCTGTTCGCAGCTGGGAGTCCTCCATCCCGGTTTACATCCATATGTACAGCTGCCTGTGATATGGTCACATGACTGATTGACACAGTTCTCGTTACATCGTTCAGAGCAGTTTTCTCCATACCAGCCATCAATGCAATCTAAAAGAAGAGAAATAGACAATGATACTTATCTCAAAACATCAAAACTAACTACGGTAGCTAGGGATATTTTGCCATTGAGTTATGTTCGCCAATACCCTAAAAGGGTCAATCCAATACGTGAATTTACGCATTACTTTAGACTACCAATAATCAGTATTGTGCAAATAAAAAACGGAGCAAAATCGTTTTTCAATCCATCCTGGCAAACATGGCAGAAGGCAAATATTTCGATGGATACCATATTATCTATTTTTCTCTGATAATACTTGATGAATAACATGTACTTTCAATACAATCCAAGTAAACTTCCAGAACACAGCTCATAAACTGTTACATAGCATGTCATATTTCATATTGTCATGAAGCCGATACATTTCATAAAACCTTAAGTTTTAAAGAAAAAAAAAACATTTACAGGTTTGACAAATCCCTTCATTCGAGAACACCATACCATTCAGAATAATAACGTACATTGAAAATTTGTGATGAAAGTTCAATATGAGGAGTGGTAGTTTTTCAGGAAAAATATTTACTGGTGTAAAGAGTTTTTCAATACTTTCAAAACTTAAAAAAAAAAAAACATTTCATCGCATTTGAGAAGTTCCTTTTTCAAATTTTGTGAGCTCCCCCTTAAAACGGCGATTTCAATATTTTATTACCAAGTTTCGAAAAGAAATCAATATTTATACCATAACACATATTCATTTAGACGGTATTATACAATTACCTTTATCCTCAGAAATGCCTTGAATTGATCTAATGCAAGGTGAAGATAACGAACAGTGATCAATCTCATAACTCTATAAGCAATACAAAATAGATAGTTGGGCAAACACGGACCCCTGGACACACCAGAGGTGGGGTCAGGTGCCTAGGAGGAGTAAGCATCTCCTGTTGACCGGTCACACCCGCCATGAATGAATATTATTAGAATCATTAATCAAAATTGTTATTGCATACATTTACATATATCATTAATGCAAAACCTAAACAAGAGGTCCAAGGGGCACATTGCTCACCTGAGTTACCTTGGCTCGTTAAAGATGTTTCCTATATATTCGCATGTAAAACTTTGATCCCGTATTGTAACCCCATCATACCTCCGGGGGCCATGATTTTAACAAACTTGAAACTGAACCATGTCACAAAACTCTCATGTAAATTTCAACTTTTATGGCCCATCGGTTCTTGAGAAGAAGATTTTTAAATGACCCCACCCTATTTTTGCATTTTTGTGATTATATCCCATTTTAATGAGACATGGCCCTTCATTTGAACAAACTTGAAAGCACTTCACCTAAGGATGCTTTTGGTCAAGTTTGTTGGTTGAATAAAGTTGGTTTAAATTGGTCCAGTGGTTCTAGAGACGAAGTGGAAAATGTAAAAACGACGGACTACAGGCGATCAGAAAAGTTCACTTGAACTCTCAGCTCAGGTGAGCTAAAAATGTTATGTAGAAGTATCCAATGTTGTTTATTTTCTCAATTTTTGAAGAAAACAATTGAAAATTTGCATAGTATGCAAAATAAGATAACGCTTGTAAAAGGAGGATTGCTTAAAAAGTTATATTGCAAATCGATAGAAAAAAAGGGAAAAAAGGTATCTGAATTTGCAGGATAGTTTCGATATTTTTTGAAACAACCATAAAGATGAACAAAATTCAACTTGCTCCAGGCTTTGTCATTGACCTATAGAGTCAAGTTTAAGATGAATGACTAAGATCAGCAGGGTCATTCCGTGGTATCTGAATCTTTCCTATGGAATAATAGTTACTTTTAGCGTGTATACTTGTTCTTGACATGAAATGAAGTATCGGATTCAACAATACACCTACATTTTCCGATGATTGATTGTATATTGTTTAATGTCCCGCTCTAAACCTTTTCATTTACATGGATATGTCACAATTGCCGATGAAGAGCTGCAAAATTTAGGTCTATGCTCAGCGCTTACGACCATTGAGCAGGGATGGATCTTTATCGTGCCACACCTGCTGTGACACGGGGCCTCTGGTTTTGCAGTATAATCTGAAGGACCGCACCATTTAGTCGCCTCTTACAACAAGCTGGGGGTACTGAGGACCTCTTCTAATCTGGACTTACTTTGGGTAGGCCTAAATATTGCAATTTCTCGTATTTTTTCAATCTGTCTAAGATGAGCGACTTCAAAGTCGATCTCCAAAGGGCAGCGAATTACGCATTACATGCATAGCCTACACATATTTTTTGTCATGACGAAATTTACACTCCATAGAGCTATGATTAAAGATGGCTACCTTCACAGCAAGACGCTTCGTCGTTGTTGCTAAATTAATCATTGACCGACTCATTTGACTTGTATTTTTCCGATTTATAATATACATTTTGATAATCGAAGGTTATTACCTTTGTGTCTTGCATTAAATTATCAGGAATTACTTTAATCCTGGATTATAAAGCGTAAACTGACCCACACCAGATTATACCCGTATAATATGCCCCAGAATTAAAGTCATTCCATGTAAAATTAAAGATTTGAAAGACAAACAGATAGCGGAATTCAGTTATAAGTTATTGAATAACATATTATGTAATAATGCATATATTAGCAAATGGAAAAAAGATGTAAAGAATGAATGTACACATTGTAAGCAAGTTGAAACTACAAAACATTTGATTTATGAGTGTGATAATGTTTTAAATATATGGAACACTGTTAGCAGTTATCTATCCTTCAAAGTTCAATGGAAACACATTGTTGTTTGATTTTTTCTAGAACAAAATGATAAAAGCAAATACTTAAATTTACTTATTACTTATATAGCCTACAGAATATACAAACATAACTTGTTATGTAGATTAGATTCTTTAAGTGAAACGACTTTTAATATGTATAATCATGTTAAAAAATCATTATGTTTCTATACATCAGTATTGAAGTATATAAATGCAAAAGAGCATAATTTTTTTGTACATCTTTGTAAATTAATATAACTTGACTGCTGTGAAGAGATCAGTTTATACTATCCTTGAATATTTATCATTATAACAATACTGTCAACTTAGGACTACATTGTTTATATATCATTCCTTGAGTAATTTCTGTTATTCTACTGTTGATATATCTACATCAACGTTGCATATGATATTTTTATGACTTAGAAAAATATTTGATATTATGTATTTTCATATACATTATATGTATGCCTTATATAAAATAATATTATAATAAAATTATATTCAATCCAATGGGCTCCTGGCACCATTGGTGAGAATTAAGAGGGAGTATCCGAGGATATTTTATCCCAAATAGTATGTATACTTTTTAATAAAATGATGAAATTAAAAAAAAAAAAGTCATTCCTTAAATAACGAGCTAGTATAATAATAAAAATAATACTTTATTTCGCTATAACGAGTTAATTATCTCGTTATGACGAGTTCATTATTTCGTTATATAACGGATTAGTAACTTCGAATCTATGGAAATCTTCAGGTGCTGTTCTTTCCAAATTCTAAGTGTGATTAATTAATAACCGCAAATTGAAGTTAATAAACTCTCTGGATTGCTCACGATTATTTTATGATGACTACATGTATTACGTAACAATTTTAATTGTTGTTAAGATGAGAAGAAAATATTTATATCTAGTTCGGAACAATTGAATAAATGACGATATATTTTCTTTTATAAACTTAAAATACCTATTTTCCATTGTCAAGAAGAAATTTAGATTTTATCGTTTTGATATATCACAATGGTTTGACAAACTTTTCTTCTCAAGAAACAACAGGCCAGAAAAATTGAAACAGCGTCCAATATAGTGCAGATTCAAGTTTGTTAAAATCGTGCCCCCTGGGGGCCGGTATTACTGGGGAAATATATATAAACTTACGAACATTTGCAAATTGATGATTTATTTTACAAGATATGTATTTTTACAAACAATTACAATCTATTTTAAGTACATGTATTGTATAATTGCTACGACTTGTTTTAAGAATAATCTTAGATTTCGAGAATAAGAGAAGGTATTACGACCTTTCCGTAAGATTTATCGTTATAACGAAATAGCTAATTCATTATAACAAGATAACTAACTCGTTATAACGACATACTAACTCGTTATAACAAGATACTAATTCGTTGTATTCGAGATAATGAATTTGTTATAACGAGATATCTCGTTATATCGAGATAATAACTGATTATATAGCGAAATAATCAATTCATTATAACGATATACTAACTCGTTATTACGAGATACTAACTCCTTATAACGAGATATTTAACTCCTTATAATGAGATAATGAACTCGTTATAATGAGATAACTAACTTGTTATAACGAGATGATTAGATTTAGATTTAGACTTTTTACTTTTTAAAATAGGTATTGTTGTTTATAAAAGAAAATATATCGTCATTTAGATTTAGATTTTTTTCCCTTTTTGAAATTGAGCCTAACCGGCTATCCTACATAAGCTCTTTAGCATAAGCCTATATTTTGCAGCCATTCACCGGCAATGGTGACGTCTCTATACGAGTGAAAAGTTCTCGAATGGAACGTACAACAATATGAAACTAGTTCTAATTGTAACGGGGACAGTTACATATGTTCCCCAAACCTCCCCCAATTGAAAAGTGATGTCATCGTAAACCTATAGCAACCCCCCCCCCCAAAAAAAAAACAATCATTTTATTTTAGCCTTTAATTACACGTAGTGCGTTTAATATGGTCATTCCAGTACCAAGAAATGAAAAAAAGTAATGCACGTGCATACATGCGCACTCGAGTATGATTGTGCACTTTTGTTGGTATCATTCAACAGTCCTCTGTATCATATACCACACAATATGAATTTCATAACGTTTCCATCAAATATAAGGAAGTTATAGTGATTTTAAAATCGTCCAATCAGAATTCAGCACACGTGCTTGTAAGTGCTGACCAGTAGTTTTAACCAGAGCAATTTGGAAGGAATACCAAGATGCACCTAGAACCTCAAGATTAAATGAATTAGAAAAAAAACCAAAAAACGTTATTGTCCTTTAAAAAATTAATTTTGAAAGACGATGCATGCGCATGCGCGTGAATGTTGGCATTTTTTATTCCACCAATATATCGATATACATATTATCCACCTATGCTGTGAATATCAACTCATTCACTTCATTCATTAGAGAGATAGTCAGACAAAGTTAGACTGATTACAAAGACAAAATGAATATCATTTGTCACATCTACAAATGATATATTATCACCCTATTAAGATTTCATATCGATCCCGTGTGAATTTCGATTTCGTAAATGTTGTACCAAAATTGCAATGCACGTGTGCGCGCGTGCATGCACGTGCAGACAAAATGACTATCGTTCTGCACATCTACAAATGCGATATTATCATCCTGGAAAGTTGCATATTGATCCCCTTTGTAGTTTCTAAGAACGCCCCTGGACAAAAAAATTCGGAGAAAACTAAAATAATGATAGCGAACTATAACTGTGTGGGATGGCAACACCAATGTCTCGGAACACCTCCCCACGTCAGCAATGGTTTTTGATGCCAGAAAAGGACTCAGAATCCTCCATCAACCCTAGAAAGTAAATTAGGTTGAAACCCGACAGACTTGATTTTTGGCCGCCATTTTCTTCAATGGTGGCCATTTTCAAACATTTGAAAATTGATTGGAACGAAATACTGATGCTAGAAATGAAATGTGGACCCTCAATTTACACTAGAACCCAAATGTTGTAGAATTTTTTACACTTTCAAATGTTTCGGTATATGGCGGCCATTTTGAAAATGGCGTCTCAAAAAAAAAAAATAATAATTGTGGAAATGGACCCGGGATCATCATATTACCCTAGAAATAGAATTTGGTTGAAATCCGACAACCTTGATTTTTTGACATTTTTGGCGGCCATTTTGAAACGGCGGCCATTTTGAAAATTTTGAAAGTTGATTACACCCCTCCTAATGACTCCCTATCAGCTCACAAAGTTTGAAGTGGATCTGTCGAAGCACTTTCATGAAATCGCGAGGACAAATTTCTCACTAAAGAAAAGGAATAATAAGAAGAAAAGAATAATAATACTAAGAATAAGAATAATAAGAAACGGAGCAAAAACAATATGTCTCCGACACTATGTGTTCGGAGACATAATAATAATAATAAGAAACTGAGTGAAAACAATATGTTCCCAAACTTTGTTTGTGGAACATAATTAATTAAAACACTCTTGTTACATTTGTTTTCAATCAAGTATGCTCTAAATAGCGATATTATCGCACAGTGTTCACAAAAATTCCATTGTTTGGATTTTCTTCGATATGTGACAGTAGGATAAGGTCAGTGAGCCAGATGCAGTATGTAGGTGAATCGTCAACATTTCTGAAGGATGAGTTGTCTAATCATAGGAAGATGCATTGCCTGTTGTCATTTATGCCGGACACATGACTCTAGATATGATTTTCACATCACTTCCCGGTCGCGGTAGCTCAGTGATGGAGTATTCGCCCTGTAACCGGGATTTCATGACTTCAAGGTCCTCTCATGCCATGACCACCTCAAAACTACGATGTAACCATACATGTAGATAGTGATTGCTCTTTTACTAAATACTCGACATTTAGAGGTTAAATTCACAATCTTTCGGATATGACCTTAAAAACGGAGATTCCATGTCGCGACAGGATTTTGTACAATAAAGACCCTTGCTTCGGTCCTGCGTTCTAAGTATAGATCTAAATTCGTAGTGCTTCACTTACAGCTGGTGACGTCTCAATGTGGTTGAAAAATTCTCGACGAGACTTGAAAGAACTTACCAATCAACTACACCACTCCTATTAGTCTCCAAACTTCGTTTTCCGCTAGTCCTTAGTTGTGACAAAACACAATTTGAACAAAATCTTTTGATCAAAAAGTGTTTATCAACACATGCAAGATAGTAGACAATATGAGCAAGAGTATGAAAGAAACTACATCAAATATCACTAAAAACCTGGCTACTATTTTACTCCGAGATCAGGGAATAAACCATTGACTCAAGAAACACACGACTATCAGCGTGAAAGGTGGTGTTCGGAAAATGTCAAATATTGCATGTAGATGTAATTGACGTCACACAAAAAGATCAAACGAAGAAGAACATTACAGTTCTCCGTAACATATTGTGTACTACTCCAACATACTGGTGTGTTTATCCATGTAAGGTAGTTCATTTTTACTGATTAACTTCCCTAGATGAATAATAAAGATAATAAACGTCTAACGATACAGGACAGGCAGGTGTAAATGTGGATGCTATTTTGGGTAAGAAAAGGTACCATTCTAAGTTCGTTAAAGACTGTCAAATTGCTTTATTCATTAAGAACTGGATACCTACTTTCAGGTGTAGATGTGTATGTATGCTATTTTGGGTAAAAAATAAAATACCATTCTAAGTTCGTTAGACTATTATATTGCATTGATCATTAGGACCTGGATACCTACTTTCCTGACATTTACTTCCTTGGAATCCATCGTCACATCCATGTTCACATTGTCCGTCTGTATGCTTACAATGATTACTTTCAGATCGGCAATGGGAACTGCAGTTCTCTGAACAATTCAATCCGTACCGGCCAACTGAACATACTGTCAATGTAAAACATGATTATTCATAATTTCATCATATCAAAAATGTTCTTGAGCATATCATGGCTGGATTCAAGTGCCAAAATCATTTAATGATAACCATATTAGATATATATTATGTATGCATAATTATTATAAGAGTGGTGAAAAAAGAATCCCAAACACAAACAAACATTATGTGAATGATCAAACAGCACATATATGAAACCAAATGTTATAATATTCAATAATGAATAACAGTGGGTACTTCCCGCATGCTTAAAAATAATGGGATAACAGGAAACAGTCCAGTGGAGAAGCAAAGTACAGGTACTACATGTATAGCTAATCTTTTTGTCATAACAAAGATAATTATGTCACTTACTACTGACATGTTATAATATCTATACATACTATAAATAGGTATTTCCTTAATATCTATTATTTAATTTGATTATTGCGACTAAGTTTGTATTTATAATAAGTACATGTATGTCATGTAGTGACTCAGGAGAAGACTTATATAGGCGCTACCTGCTACCTAATCCTATTATGTTATACATTATACAGTTATTGACTGGATCCGATTACAGCTGTTGTTTGATTGACAAGAGAACGGATCTGTTACCAGAAGCCTTAGGCTGACGTCCACAGATCCGTTCGAGGGTTAAACAAAATAGCCGCTGTCCGAGGACACAGTCTATAACTGTTTTGTTATACATTTTCATTTTCTAGATATAATTTTTACCAGATGCACATGCATGGTTTTTTGACTTCAAACAAGACAGTACGATTGCGTACATTTATCAACATATCTATTACATTTGTAGTTTAAAAGAAAACACATCCAATGTCCTAATTAATAGCCATTACTAGTAATTACATTTTCGTGGCCTCTGCTGGTGGACTGTTAGTCCTCGAGGGTCTCTACAGCCCAGTAGCTAAGTACTCCGTTACAAGCTTGAAAATACGGATGCATATTTAATTGCTGTTATAAAATTTAGAAATTCATTTCAAAATTAAGGATTATCTCCCTCACGCATAGCTCTTATCCTTAGACGAATTTTGACTCCACTTTTTTGGCACACTGTTTTTCTCTATAATAGCTCTACAACTTCATTGTCATTTCGGATGAGCATCACTGAAGAGACATTATTTGTCGAAATGCGCATCTGATGCATCAAAATTGGTACCGTATAACTTTTACATCTAACGAATATGCACCTGGTGTAACAGTTAAAATGTTGGTTCTAACTCGTATACATTTTAGATGGGAAAATATTTTCGGTACATAACAAAATGAAATATTAAAATACAAATATGAATGTGTGTTGAGTCCCTATGTGTCCACCCGCACAATATGTCCGCCTGCACTAGATGTCCGCCCAATTTTGGACCAAACTGTCACTATATGTCCGCCTACATTTGTAACGAATGGTCAATATATGTCTGCCCATATTTTTCTCCAAAAAACCAATCGTTCAAACGAGTTTTTATTGTTTACTTTTTTATCTTTATCAATTTGTATTTTGAATGTTCTTTCTATATATATATATATATATATATATATATATATATATATATATATTAATATTAATTGATTATTACATGTATCGTTTAGATCCTAGGGATAAACGTAAGGTTGGGTGTTATAATTATTTGTGCTTTATATTAAATATTCTATACAATTACATCGAGAGATCCACTCTCCTTATAAAATATCTTAAACACCGAATGACACAGCGACTGTGTGAGATTGCATCAGTGTGTATAAGTAGCGCTTTAGGAGAATAACAAAACTTCCTTTTTAGGGAAGTCGTTGTGGCCGAGTGGACTTACGCACAGGTTTGACAATCTTGCTAGGCGGTGGGTGCCGTACGTCACTGGTTCGACCCCGGGTTGGGGCGAAAATTTTCAGTGCCTAATTGTGATTATTTAGTGCTTTATATATATATATATATATATATAGGCAATACTGCAAAAGTATAATAATAATTTTAAGATGAATAACGGAAGCTGGGAGGTCAAATATCAAAGTAAACTAACAGAAACTGTTTTTGGTGGCTTCGATAATTATTGATGATCAGGTTCTGCTTGAGGTGCCACGGACGGGTGTCAGGTATGGTGTGTAGTACATAGTACAGGTATATCCGAAACGCGTCAAGAGACAAACTATGGAATTTAATCATAAATCTTAAGTGAAATACCGCTTTTTATCAAAGAAATCTTCCCAATTTACAGATCAGGTGTACTGAATTTATTTTGAAACTGTGTTGTATATGTTTATTGTAATATTGACGTGTAAAAGTGTGTGACGTATAGACCCAATGCGATGGGTGTTTAGCTAATTAATGATACAGAATAAGATACGGTTTAATTGAATTATTAAACACATTTTAATAAGTACACGTTCATAGAATTGTTAAAATTCATATCAGCAAACCATTAAGAAAGCATATTTGATGATTTTGGTAAAGTTCCGTATGAACGTTAAATTTCGAAGCGAGAAAAAGGAAAAGCTGCTATTTTTGTGATATATCTATGTTACACAGTGGCTTGTCTTTTAACGATACCTGCAATTTCCTTCATTGAAATATATGTCCATACATACTCGTATGAAGTTATAAGTATGAGGTTTAGTGATTTTCAATTCTAAAAATACGAAAGGTACTGACTTAAAGATTGTCATTTCATATTATTTCCCCCCAAATCTCTACTCTTGGGATTCTCCATTCATCTCCAATTTCTCCTGATTTTGTATTGCTTTCGGACTATTCGAAATTCGTAACATTATGCCTCTTATTCCATATGACTACTGCTGGAAACGTAGGAAAATTATGAATTCCATTAAAAGAATTTCATAACTTCTTTATGGAGGAGTGACCATTATGGGTTTTTATTCATTTATTGTTCTTGATAACACAGGAAGTAGGTCAGAAAATAAAGAAGGGAATAAGAAAAAGGATATGCAGTTGATGGTTTGTCTATAAACGGGTACGCGAGTGTATGAGCTAGTAACGTAACTTTGTTGTGTTTTCTCGAGTAAATCTAAAAATAAAAGTCAAACATTGAAGTGTGAGGTGTTATGTCGTAGAATAACGCAATGGTTAATCAAAATTGTAATTTTCTATGTATGAGTATGATCTAGTGCATCCATGTTGTGTTCGCTAACGTAAATAATAAAATTAAACTTAAGTGTGCGGCATTAGAATAACGGTATGTTAACTCAATTCTCCGCGCATGTATGACGTAACGCTGTATTTCTAACGTGAATACATGTAATGAAATACTTGAAGAGTGAAGCATTCCTATTTTGTAGATTAACTATACGCCATCTTTTAGATATCCGTGAGTGCATGAAGTAGTGAAGCAACCATGCTGTTTCCTAACTTAAATATTAAAATAAACCTTGCAGTGAAGCGCGTTGCTAAGTCATAGATCCTTGACCGAGAGTGATACTTTTATGTTCAACCTTTTTAGCTAGTAATTCGATTGTGTTGTGTTTCCTAACGTAAATCATGAAAAAGTTGGAAGAGTGAGGCGTTGTTATGACACACTAGTGTTTGTTTTCTGATGTAAATACATGTAATGAGATAATTGAAGATCATTGCATCTAGTAGGTCATATTTATTTAAAGTATCCCGACAACAGTATGTAATCGTTACGTTTTATGGGCATGATTATAATTTTAAACGTTTGCAATGCTTAAAGGACACAACGCATGTTTCTAAACTTTTTCATTTTTTCAGCAAAATTAACTATTTTTATGTCTAAAACTACTTTAAATGTGTTTTAAATGAAATATTTTGCGTAGTTTTCGAGTTTGAAAGCGATGAAATTCAAATCTTGCGATATGCATATTTTCTTTCGCTAGTTTACGCGCCATTATGTGTGACGTCATATGCGCCCTCGGGTTGGAAAACATCTATTAGTCATTTCATAAACAGATTAGATTTAATCGACAAAAAACCAATTATCACGTTAACGGCTTGTAAATAATAATGCATTAAGATGTGTTGTGCCGTGCTTGGGTGTACTAGTTGTTGGTAGAAAGGATTTAGACTGAGCATTTTTCAATTTTTCGAAGGAAGGTACATATATACGAGAAAAAAGACGTGGATAATTTTTTTGTTGGAGCAAGAACTTTACCTTAAAAACACACCTAGTCACCTCTTTAAACACCGCTTGGACAGAGACCCTGATAAACTGCGATAAAATGGATATATCGAAGCTATAAGCACTGGTAGGCCTATAGCATACATTCTGTTTTGCTCTTCAAATTCAATACACACTCGGATCAACTGACCTTCACCTTGTAACAACATTCCACCTCTGGTGTGTCTAGGGGTCCGTGTTTGCCCAACTATCTATTTTGTATTGCTTGTAGGAGTTATGAGATTGATCACTGTTCGTTATCTTCACCTTGCATATATCGACGATACAATGTAACTTCTACCAACTGGTAGATTTACAAAAAAAAAAAAAATAAATAAAAAAATAAAATAAAGATACAAAAAATAATTGAACTTTTGATTATACAAATAATAGAATATTGTATTTCCTAACTTTAAATCGAATTACAAAATCATTGAACTCGTAGCATCTTGAGTGCATCAGTAGGCTATATAACGCCGTGCTCCCTGACTTCGTACTTCCTGAAGACGTGCAGATCACAATTCAAAAATAGTAATAAGATTGCTCTATCAAAATAAAATAATGTGATTACCACTTTAAATTTGAATATTTTTATTGATTTGTATGTGTGTTGTCTTTTTCTTTCTTTCTGAAATGCACGCCTGACAATAGCTCGGCATAGGGCCTAGTTGTCAACAATTTAGCGTATCATAATTTGTCTAATCCAAAAATAAATAATGATTGCACTGTTTATTTTAGAAAAACAGCGCCAATTACAGATGTAAAAAGGAATAACATGTAGACAGTCACCCATATAAACATTATTTACTCACAATATTGCCGATTTCATACACGCTTTACTCGCTATATTTGGGTATTTACATCGTTATATGTGTGCACTGGTGGCGAACAGATATAAAACTCGGACAATTTGTCAACATCGATTTAAATGTTGCCCATGGTAAATAAATTAGGCCCCTAAAAGTTGAGTTTTTAATAATATCTCGCAGTACTTTCACAATCCGAAAACAGAAATCTGAATGACAATTATTGAGAGATAAAGCACTCACATATTTTTTGTTTTGTAAACAAGGCCATATCATGCTTAAAACAAAATCAGATGTTACAAACACTAAAAACTATTTAATTGTGCTTAGAATAAACTTGTAAATTGAAAATAATAAATAAATATGCATTGAACGAAACTTTTACTAGCATATTTAAGCAATGTAAACAAAAAATTAGACGACATTGCTTACATCACAAAAAATTCTGAGCTATGAATATCTTTTAAACTCGAAATTAGAAATATATGCACCATAGTTAAGTATTTTAAAAAAAATAAAATTTGAAAAAAGTTCAGCTCAAATCTTAACTATGCCCCTCTAATGATAAAAATTATCAAAAGAGGTATGTTTTACTTAATTTCCATACTTGTGAATTTTTATTACCGTTTAGAAGTAGAACATAAGATTTGTAGCCTGTGTGTTTACTCTTTAGAACTTACTTTATCAACTTAGAAACAAGAAATACTTCTGTAAATACCAACGATAACGTGTTTGAAACATCAAACTACACTTTCAACATCTCACCTTTGTCACAGAGTTCCCCGGTATATCCTGCATTACAGCCTCCATCACATATTCCCGTGGCCCTGTTACAGGGGAGGTAACTCAGACACTGTTTACTACAGTTATACACGCAATTCGGACCGTATGATTCTGCAGGACACTCTGATAAAACATGAAAATTTATCATTTTGAAAAAGCATATACTCTTCCGTTTCACACCCGAGGCTTCTTTACCAATTCTTTGCTGTTTTCATCAATGTAAAACTTATACGGTACCAATTTTGATGCACCAGATGCGCATTTCGACAAATAATGTCTCTTCAGTGATGCTCAACCGAAATGTTTGAAATCCGAGATAACTATGAAGTTTTAGAGCTAAATATAGCCAAAAACAACGTGCCAAAAAGTGGAGCCAAATTCGTCCAAGGATAAGAGCTATGCATGAGGGAGATAATCCCTCTAAATTAATGATGTGTTTAATTTATGTCGTTTCTATCTATCAAATATTCCACTATAGTTAGTAGTTGTATTTTATTTGCTTAAAAATCTTTAAGATAATGACAGATGACTTACCTGTCTTACAATTTATCCCTGTCCATCCATTGTCACAGCCATAGTCACATTGTCCAGTGGTGTGATTACAGGACAGGTTGTCTCTGCAGTGTCCAGTACACGTAGATCTACACTGTAGACCGTAATGTCCAGCTGAACATGCTACAAATAATGTCATTCTTTTAATAAGATATCATTCAAATTGTATTCATACATGGGAGTGTCAATAATGTTTGAATGATGTAACAAACGTAATCTTACATTTGTCACAAAACTCCCCCACCCATCCTGCTGTACAACCCAAACACGTTCCATTGACAATGTCACATCTCATTTCCTGACAGTTGTTTGGACAGGGTAGATTACAGTCATGTCCATACACACCGGGTTCTTTACAACCTATCGATATATACATGTACGATATTGGAGATATGACTCCTCATCTTACATTCATCATACAATTACAAACGTATTTACACAAAGGGTAATGATGTAGTACAATATATGTACACAATATTACTATGTTTATAATATTCATTTACATTTATAATACACTAAATGGGTTTTTAATTGTATAATTGGTAACACAATAATACCTTTTACTGTTACTTCACACAAATCAGTGTGAACTGAGTCTGTTTGATATCCGGTAGAATAAGTTGTCCCGTGAAGTCTTTCATTATAAAATATAACGTAACGTCCATGTTTGACACAAGTTGTACTGAAATCCAAAGTCGGTAACCCCTGACCGTTCTTGTAACATAGATACCCATCCTCCTTTATAGTTGTGTTTGACACATAGAGTGAAAAACCAGCAAAACGGCTTTTTTGTCTCATGACTGAAATCATCAATTTATGAGAAGATGATGAACCTGATGATAGGTGGAAAAGTGTTAAATTATCACAGGGATTCATTAGCCTATATTTGGAAACGCCATATTTTGGGAGCTGGGAACATTTAATAAACAATTTGATGAAAATTAAGGAAAATATGTGTTGCTTATATATATATATATATATATATATATATATATATATATATATATAACATATATATATATATATATGACTGGCGTCATGAGAAAAGGGTCCCTATCTTTCGACGTCACAGTTCACAGAGTTGGTGAACTTGAAACGTCAAAATCGCGGCAACGTAAAATTAAAAAAAATTGTTTGTTGGTTGTATTTTCTTACATTCTGGATGCATTAATTATATAAATAATCACATGGCAGTTCGAACATAGAATCTGTACATGTCCGGAAAGAATTCTAGTTAGATATTACATGTCATTAATTGTACTGAACGGGTACAAATACCTGTGTTTGTTAATTCATATGTAGCACAGTCTAGTAAATACGTTCAGGTTTCCAAATGAAAATGTTATACACCACGCAAAGTTTATATGCTGATATTTGTTAATTATCGTATTACATATTGTTTCTGGTTTTGATGCACCTTTAATTTTAGATTAAATATATACATGTATTTCTATTCATACAGTATTTGATTTATCTCACATATATAGATCTATGCACAGTCCTGTGTACTTGTACCGTACATACACGTAAAAACTAATTGAAAGAATCGATTTATTTTCCAAGTATACTGATATGTTATATGGAGCCGTAAAATTAGATTTCTGATAATCCATCATTTTAATTCAAATTCAGACAAACATTTCAGATCAAATAATGATAATACAGTTACTAATTATTTAGTGGAAGTTTTATGTCTAGAACACAAAAGGTGTAGTATTGTATGTACTTTACATGATTAAACACAACTTAATATCGCCATTTAAAGTAGTAAATAGTATCTATATATATTACATGTAAACATAACGAATATCAAATAATTTGATTTCAGCTCATAATAAGGAAAGATAAGAAAAAGTGCTTACGATTTACCATAAAGTCACGTAGTACAAAGTAAAAGGGGAAGGGGGGGGGGGGGGGGGGGGAGGTGTACGAAGAAGTTGGCTAAAATTATTGACAAGCCAAAAAAACCTAAAACTCAGATAGATGTGTTATTTTGTCAAAACGTCAAAATCCGGGGGGTGAGGGGTGGGTGGGGAAGTCACTAAATATATCTTGTTTAATGTAAACATAACTATGCATGTAAAAATAGCAGAAAATGAACGTTCTGAAACCAAGGGGGACAACCTATCAATGCATAAGGACCGTAGGGCTCTTGCATATTGTACTTGTTAGAGTACTAGCATTATGTATTTAAGATTTTTTCGTTGTGTGTGATACTTGTATGAAGCATGTGAAAAATGAACTTCCAAGCCACATGGCAACAATGGACTCGCCCTGTCGTTTCCGCATGTAATTTTCCAATACAGTGAATACGGATTGCCACTCCCTGCAGTACCCTATGTCAAATATACAGCCCAAACCTCATGCACTTCTTTTGCTAGCATCCTCGAAAAAAATATGATTTTTCACAAGATACAATTCTGTCTGTGAGGGGAGCAATGGTAGATCTGTCATAATTCATGTTAGATGGGGAGCTGTAGCTAAATTCATGTTTATTGGTAAAGTTCTACCAATTTTAAAAAGAATAATTATTTAAATGATCTCTTTAAACAGTTGCTATGGTATCCTGAAGATATTTCCAAATAGGAAAAACATTATATCAAGATTCAGATGGGATTCTGAATTTAAGCCAAAATATGCTAGTTTTCGATTCAGTTCGCCTCCCCAATGTCAAATACTTGCGGACGCCCCGGTGCATGCATGTCTATGTAAACTATTACTATTTCACTCACACAAACTGAATAAATGCGACGCGTGGACAGCGAATATTCATACACAACGCTACATGTATTTCGTATTACTACCACATGTCCGGTAGTTTTGCTGCCATGTTGTAAAACAGTGTAACTATATCCTTAGTGCAAATTATGATGCAAACAAAACAACAACAAAAATGTAGAAAAGTGGGGCTGTCAACAATTTATGTTTTCCTTACATTAAAATCACCCGTCTCAGATCTACTGTTTGTCTAAAATGTAAATCTACTCAATGCCGCGCGTTGGTCACTGTCTCAAAGGAGGAGAAACGAAATTTCTCAAGGTACAGTCATATACAAAAGTAAAAACTTCTTCAAGCGCTTCAAAACACATTCAAATTACCGCATCATATATGACTGCTGTATTTCACTTTGATTGATTGATTGATTTGTGTTTTCCGCCACATTCAACAATTCTTCAGTTATCTGCTGACGCCCAGTTTTTATTGGTGGAAAAGAGAACCCAGATACAATGTACCTGGGAAGAGACCACCGACCTACGGAAAGTAAACTGGGAAACTTTCTCACTTACCGGCGCGAGCGAGATTCAAACCCGCGTCGTGTGATTGTGAGCGCGATGCTCTAACCACTCGGCCACGGAGGCCCCCTATTTCAGTTTGATGTTTTTTTTATTCATATGACTTTTTTTACTTGGGAAAACGGTTTTTAAGTATTACAAACGATATATTGCAAAATAACAGAATGTATTTTTGTTTTCAATTTAAGATATAATTCCATGGGTATGCAGTTCTAGATATAGAAATATTTCTGCATCTCGGCACGCAGTTTACTATGAATGTGTAAACATCACTAGAGAGAATAGCACGTATACGTGCGCGCCGTCCGATGCCTCTTGCTCAAAACAACTGCCCCAGGTTCATTAAACCTTGAATTTCTCCCCAAAATTCTAGACAAGAGGGACCCTCTAGTTCACAACACCAAGAAAAATTCACCTTTTCGGGGCATGTATGGAAGGGGTGGTAAATAGTACAATCACTACCTTATTCACGAAGACTATAAGATCGGCGTTGATGGTTCAAATGCTGTCCCATCATCCTAACACTGTTTTATTGATGGTACATGAAGGCGTCGGTGGCCTAGTGGTTAGGCCGTCAGATTCTCGTGGGTTCGAGTCCTGGTCGCGACAGGGCTGACGTTGTGTCCTTGGGAAAGGCAATTTACATGAATTTCCTCACTCCACCCAAGTGTAAAAAGGGGTACCTGGCTATAAACAGTGAAATATATTGTTATAATGTTAGTGCTCTAGCGCTTGTAATGGCAGCTTGCACTGTATGCTTCCTATGAGGCTGAGAAATATATCTAGATTGATATAAGCTTATGTCTGTCGGGGTAATAATGTACATTGATTATTGTAAAGCGCTTTGAGCAGCATCAGGGCCGTAAATTAAATTTAAAGTTCATTAGAATTTATGTTGTTTCCAATAACTAAGAACATGATACCTCCCTTAAAAAACATTCCAAATCTTTCTTTTAGAATGAGTTAGTCAAGTAACATCTTAGAAGGCCCTAGAATCAAGGATTTTGCACGAAACGTGTTCAGTGTGCACAAAATGTGCTCAGCGTCTGGGGGCCTGGGCGACCCCCAGACCCCCGCCTAATTTCCTGCCTCCTCCAAATTGAAGGTTAATTTACGGCCCTGAGCATACGCTGGAAAAGACGCTATATAAAACCAATTATTATTATTATTATTATCATTACATCATACAGATGTCATATCCATTCGCGATAGTTGTGCATATTAAATAATACATGTATAAGTGTATGACGAAAAGATAATTACATTGTGTCGAAACAGAGCTGTTGATATATTTTACAGGAGACTACCGCGGGTTTTAGCTAAAGGTCAGATAACTATATATCTGATTAAATGCAAAATGTACGTATATTATATCATGATGAATCAAATTCATAAGACAAAAATACATGTACCGTCAGGTAAGATTGTTTGTAAAAGACCCAGTCAAAGATGGACCGTGTCGCGCTCTGACTGAGAAAAGAATTCTCGCCGACAAGTAATGACATTGAACTATATTTATTCATTTACTATTTAACCTTAAATTTATTCATTCATTCATGCATATTTGTGTTTAAAGTGAGTTGTAAACATAAGTAAAATGATTGCGTAAATGTGACCTTAATCTGGAATCGTAAAATTGATGCTACGTCTTTCCGTGCGAATTCACCGGTGTTCAGGTCGTTGGAAATTAAAATATTACCATTTCTAAATAATGTTTCTTTTTCCCCACAATATAAGATCAACTATTTGTGTTTGAAATGAATATATGACAGTAATTGGAATTGATTTCATGGACACGCAATATAATCAGCATAATATTTGACGTATGACGTTACAATTTCTTTACTTCGACGTTTCTAATATTTTTACAGATGTGTCCCAAAAATTGTCATTAAAACGTTAAATAACATGATATCAGCATACATGATAAAATTTTAGGAAAAACTGCAAATGTGAAATTTTGACCGTAAGGCCCTTACGGTCAAAATTTCACATTTTCACTTTTCCCATGACTCCAGTCATATATATCAGGTTGAACAACTGTGACAACATGAACTAACTTTAACAGCAATTGAGACAGCAACTCTACATCATATTGTATCAGTAAATGTGGTCAAACTAGATAGCGTAAGGCATGACAAAAGCAATAAATAAAAATGAATTATTTTACCAAAACCTAAAAACTGAAACATTGAGATTGATAGATGTTGATGATAGGAAAGTAAATTTTAGTTTCATAAAGTATCTTACTATTCCATTTTACATGTACAATGTAGTATACAACAGTTCTATTTCTGGTCCCGTGTTACAATAGGTCCTCAGTATCCTCTTGCTTGTCGTAAGAGGCGACTAAATGGGGCGGTCCTTCGGATAAGACCGCAAAAACCGAGGTCCGTGTCACAGCAGATGTGGCACGATAAAGATCCCTCCCTGCTCAATGGCCATAAGCACCGAGCATAGTCCTACGTTTTGCAGCCCTCACCGGTAGTGGTGACATCTCCATATGAGTGAAATATTCTCGAGAGGGACGTTAAAAAATATTCAACCAATCAATCAATCAATCGATCTATTTCTGGTGGTTAGACTCTACAAATGAAGTGCACAGTTTGAAAGAATTATTTCCACTCAAAATGCACTAAAAATATATTTTGTCTGTATGGAATAACGTATAATTATCACCTAATATTTCTGAAATCGTGTAGTAGGTGAAAATCATGGATGAATCTTCATTATAACACATATTACCAAAAAATAATAATGAAGGAAACTCGGATTTACGGAAAAGTTATCAATGTTTTGAGAGTGTTTTATATAGTACTGCTACATCATTTATGCAGAGGGGGTATGGACAATAGGACCATGCTCCTCATATTATCCAGGAGAGAGATCATACAAAGGTACTGGGAAATATCGTTCACTATTAAAAAAATTAAAGCTTCTTTCAATGGGAATCGGCAAAGGTACTGATAAATCCCTTTGTAACCATGTCCTTCATAATCCTTAAACTGAATTTTATTGATAATCAATACCATATTGTTCTCCATAGTCTTTGAACTGTATACTGATGCTGTAGATGCTGAGTACTTTCTCAAGGTCAACATACCACCATGTCCATTTATCTAGGGAATGAGTTCCAATAGGTGCTGTCTTTGTACACGTGTTACTGTCTCCATCCACTGCACGACTGGATTGATACAGCTGACAAGTTCCAGTGTCTTGGCAGAAGGGTACCTCATTAGCCTGATCAGTCTCTTTATTCTGAGATATGATTTCTGTAAAGCAAACGAAATCATCGATCTCAACTAATCAACAGTTTAAGAACTTGTTTCTTCTTTGTATACATGCAAGGGATAATCTACCTTCTTTAACATTACATAACACAATTGGAATTCAATGGATATCGCACGAGTTAAGCAATGTAAACAAAGATTAGCTTAAACCTACAAAATATCGAAATATGTTATAAGTTTCACAGAATTGATCCTACTAGCAAGCGAATGTGTTCATAAACATAGTTTAATCTTTCCGTCACTTTAAGAATAAGTGATACCAATTCATGAAACTAATGATATGATGAATGTAAACTTCACTGTCTACTCACGGTATCCAGATGACGAAATCAATCCCACTGCTACATGTATGAGGAAGACAGGTGTATGCATGTCGTGTTTATCGTTGTAGACGACAACCAGGAAGTTTGAATATCAAATGTGGTATTATGTAGGGTGCCAAAGATCAATGTATGCATTTGTGTTATTCCTTCGGGTCAATGCGTTGTTTGTCAACGTACGGCGGGTGGTTCGTGTCGTATTTAAAAATTGCTTGTCCGTCTCAAAGGCTTATGTAAGTAATAAATAGCCATTCTAAAATCTTCACTTGACTATGGAATCGAACAGTACACAATCCTTGATCAAATCTTTTGCCTTTCTGCCTTCAAAGGATTTAATTAAGTCAACACCCCACTTCATTCATTTATTTATCGTGGCTTCTTGAAGTTATTCCTTTTGCACTAAATACATCAAGGAACTGAGTCAACAACAAAACAACTTTCTGAAATCACATATGAATTGTTTATCAAAATAAGATATTACTGCTGGTAATACTAATTGAACGAGGTAATTCTTTCGAAAACTCAAAAACCAAACAACCAGGAAAATAACAATCTATGTATCCTGAAGTGTCTAAAATACAGAAAGCAGTGTTAAAATATCTAACGTGAAAATAAAAGGGGAAGATAACGAACAGTAATGAATCTCATAATTCCTATAAGGAATAAAAAAAGAGTTGGGCAAATACAGACCCTTGGATATACAAGAGGTGAGATCAACGGTCTAGGAGGAGTAAGCATCCGCTGTCGACCGGTCACACCCGCCATGAGCCCTATATCTTGATCAGGTAAACACAGTAATCCGTAATAAAATTCAGAGTACAAATAATGGCCTAACCATTGATATGGAACATAAAAGATGAAGATAACGAACAGTGATCAATCTCATAACTCCTGTAAGCAATACAAAGTAGAGAGTTGGGTAACAAGTCAGACAGCAGTTGACCCAATCACAGGTTGTATTGGCAAACCAGATCGTTATAATGACCATAGAATTGCGAAATGCTGAAATCTGACAATGTAGCATTTATTGGAGCCTGAAAAAGTTACATGAAAAATATCGAGTAAAAATGCAACAAAGAAACATCATCTTTACTGCTATTTAAAGCAAATTGTAAGGAATATGACTGGTATAGAAAAATGTGGTTTAATAAAAATCGGATTTGGTTGAGTACTACCTACATTCTTTTGACAAAATATTATAATGGGAATAATCATAAACTCTTAAATATAGTAATAGACATTTCTAAAATGTGTAGCTTAGATTTTTAGTGTAAAATTGGGGTTTCCTGAATTAATTATATGTTTAACGTAAGGTGAAGATTAACGTTACACGCCTGTGTAGGTTCACGTACAATCACAGTTTGTCAAACGCAGAAAAAATATTTTATTTACAATTACGTTTTTACTTATAGCAACAAAACTTAAGCTATTTATACAGCATTTGACTAGAACTTCAATGTATCTGTTGAAACAGAACAGTTTTGTTTTTAATGATCTAAACATCTAAAATTTAATGATATGTATCCATTGTTCCAAATTTCTCAAAATACATGTAGATGAATCTTAATTCATAAATGCTTTGTTTGAAACTTGTTTGTTAATATTTTTCTTCCCTAGTAGGTTTTGAATTTTAGACCTGTCGCTAAACTAGAATTAATTTCAGATGGCCTAGTGATAATAGAACAAAATGTTCAATTCAATACACCAACTCAGTCTGTTATTTGTAGATCTTACTGGCGGACGGAATGTTTGAATTGACCTCAAAACACAAACAGGGAATTTATTTCGTATGTGAAAAATTTAGAGTTCATATACAGTTATAAGTGCTGTTTTTAAAAGTAATGAGATATCATTTGTATCTTTATAAAAATATGAATTAGTACCACTGTAGTAATGTGGGCACAAGTTGTGGGTATTCAGTAGAGTACATAATTACCAAGGGCTCTGCAACATGTACTGGATTTTGAAAAAAATCTTTCACAATAGCACGATAGCAGTTTGTAAAATCAATATCTATGATTTCCCATGTAGTGAAGTTCAGTTGTGTTCAAATCATAACTCCCCCATCACTATGGTGTGTATTATCATATATATTCAATCTATACCATCTTTGGCAGGATGTGTCATATTCGGGTTCAAAATTTTAAGAATGGCACATGTAGTGATAACTCCTCTCAAGAACAATTATTTGCATGCTTTTCAAAATAATCTACAAGCATTCTCCTTTGGTGTACAATCCTCTTTTGTTTTGAAGTTAGAGCGTGGATCTTGGACAAAGCTTTACATCAACATCCTTAAGGTGGCTTACTAGACCCAGAAAGAGTTTCCCAAATCAGTACGAATTGGTTTAATCATAAAATATATAATGATATAGAATAAGCAGATATGCCAAAAAGGCAGAAAATATGCAAAATTGGATAAAAACATGATTTTCAAAAATATTATTTCAACACATAAACAGAAGACTCTGGCGGATTTGAACTCGAGATCTGCGGTTCACCAGCCCAATGCTTGTACCACTGAGATACGATGATATACAAACAAATCGATCTATACAAATACATTCAGAAAACATTTAAATCGCAATCTTGTGACGTAGTGTCATAAAAAGTATAAGTGTAGTGAGCTACCTCAAGGCGGCATGATACACTGTTCACCGGAAATTCAGACGAGTGTTTAACATTTTGAGTGATTTGCCCTTGATTCACGTTTATTTTTAAATGGGTTAATGTATTGGTAGTCAAGAGGTGTTACCAACCAGAGTTTCATAACGACAGCGACTCTTGTTCGAGTAGATTCGAAATCTGCCGGATACTTTTACATTTCTCTTATCTTCTACTCTGCAAATTCTAATTCTAAATAAGGTTTTGTGTCTCTCGAGCACCAACATAAATATCCTCTCTTTAGTTTGGTGTTTTATTTCATTATCATATATACTTGAGTAACATTTCAATGATATTTCTGTGATTTATTAACAGGTTATGCAAATTATTTCGGTAATGTTTGTGATCTCCGTCTACATTTTAACAAACCAAAGGCATTCTAATTTTTGTATTTACATTTTTTCTGTATGTTTTATTTTTAAATATAGACACACTTTCAAGTTAGTAAAGTACAAATATTATACTACGTTTACCTGATCAGGATATAGGGCTCACGGCGGGTGTGACCGGTCAACAGGAGATGCTTACTCCTCCTAGGCACATGATCCCACCTCTGGTGTGTCCAGGGGTCCGTCTTTGCCCAACTATCTATTTTGTATTGCTTATAGGAGTTGTGAGATTGAACACTGTTCGTTATCTTCACCTTGCATTTAAACGCAACAATTAAAATCACCTGACTTTGATTTGTTTCAATATTTGGTAATGATATCCATATTCAAGCGATGGTAAATAAAAATAGCCTGTAACAAGAATGATATCTATTTTTCTTTATTTATTTGCAAGTTGGTCTACATATTAATGCACACCGCTTTACCACCTTGGTTTATTTTTCAGTAGTTGAAAAATTAGCTCGTTGAATTAATATGCATGTATTCATACGCGGATATACAACAATAAAAAGCTGGATCTAACTGAATTGAAACAAACTGTGTCTTCATCGTTGTATATAAAACGCGATGGACATCAATAGAAATTAAGGAGAAAACAGACAGTGAATGTACATTTACCAGACATTAGTTTTTTGCCGAAAATTCGGTGATAGTACCGGGTCTCCTTAATTAAGGCGTCTCAATACTCAAATACCATTGGTACGAAAGTCTTCATTAAGCGTTTCATATTTCACCACATATCAATGTATATGTACGTTTGATCTCAAACTCAGGGTGCATTGCACATCTTTTAACAGATATTTGTTTCACTTTATATTCATGTACAAACAAGCTATCCTCGTTCGACTTCATATGGAGCAACTGGTCTCGGTGATTATGGGAGCTACCGCCCACTTCTGCTTCATACTTAGCTTTTATTTTTATTGAAAATAGAGAACAACAGCAAAATAAAACCTCAACTTTATGACAAATGGGATGATTTTAGCTTCTCCATCATCAACTTCCCATATTTATGTAGCAATATTCCATTACCACCTGCATATGGTGTGTGTATATATCTCATCTGATCCGATACAAAAGAGATTGTCTTCCGTATGGAACTAAACAAGACCAATTCTAAACAGTGCTAAGGGTGGCAACAATGTATTTTAAAATCAAGACATGACAAAATAGGTTTTTTATAAACTGCCTATTAAACATTATCCTAAAGGAAGTATTGGCTGTATAAAAGTGGGCCTTCTCCGAGTACTACTATTTTTCCAAAAAAGACCTTGATTTTAAGAAATGAAACATATAATCAATTTAAGAAATGAAACTTATAATTATTTTCTTGATGCAGGTATCAAAGGAAAAACTGGACGGACAATTTTTTCATCAATGCGCTATAAGTTTCAATTTCTTATCATCTACAGTACACGACACGAGTTTTATACACCCCACCGTGGAAAGACCACGGAGGAAAATCCACGGAGATAAACCGTGTCCTCTGTGTTCCACGGTGTGTGTTATTTGCTAATACACACAGCTGCTAAGAGCTTTGTTCTGGCCACGGGCGCCTTGCGGGAGATGAGAAAATGTGCCGCAGGCCAAATAATCAAGATAAGGGTGGAATTTTAAGAAAAGAAAAAATGTCAATATTTTCCCCCCTGATACTTATATTGTTTTTCAGCATATTGAGCCGATTCCAACGATACCAAACACTAAATATTGTGTTTTTAAGAAAACCTGGTTTTGACTTTTTTTCTTTTAGTATTCTTTCTTCATTAAAATATTCTTAAATTCTATGTTTAAATAATGCGTACTTGCAGGCAATTCCTGTTTTGAATGCGAATTAGTATATTCAGTAAATTAAAAATATACCTGTACAACATGTGATAGGGATATTTAATACTTACCGATGTACTCTCTCTCTCTCTCTCTCTCTCTCTCTGTGACAAATGCGCTGTTTAACATAATTACCTCCATCGTATTGTGTTGATATGCATCTTGACAAATATAACTTGATCCAATATAGAAATTAGAGCACTGTCGATGATTAACAAATTGGAATTAATTTATTACGTAATTAATAGAAGCAAAAATACAAACCATCGAATGATTTATTTTTAAAATCCCGAGTTAATTACATTTGACCGAGACTTATTTTCGATGTACTGTGATAGAGGTTTTCATAAAAAAAAAAATGCTCATCGGGAGTGTCTGGATAATGCAATGATTTTTGTATAATAAGTATATACCATGCAAATTCCTAGGGTCTTTCTCACAGTATAACTAAATTACGGTTAGCTAGTTTGGGTTTTGACTTCTCATGAAAAGTGTGAAATATATTGGGTCGGCGCGATATCAGATCTAATCTAAGATCACGGGTATCTTACGCCGACCCAATATATTTCACACTTTCTGCAAGAAGTTAAGCACTTCTGTTGATTTCAAATACACGGATTAGCTGACTCCCATTGTTCTACTGAGGCGAAAACCCCTTCGAATTTGCATGGAATGTACAAGTTATACACAGGTCATTGTTATAGTCATACATCATAGTACCGCTAACCCGACACACATTTTTTTTTAATTTTGAATAAGTTACTGAATGACGAAGTATGACCAAACTGCAGATTGAACTTTATAGAGCCCGTGCTAACATTACTTATATTTTTCAATGTATCAGAAGGGGTATGTTGCCGGTTAAGTTGTGTAAATTTCTGACAAGCAATAAAATAACAACAAAAATGGTGCTTAAATTGTCCGACTACGAAAACCTTTCAAGTTTTCAAAGTACACCCTCTCCGATTCTACGTGCTTGTAATCAATATTTAAGGATGTAAATCCTCGGTGTCAAATGCAACTAGTTCATGAAAAAACCCTAATATAAACAGAAATGACTTAACGATTATTTGCTTTTATTCATATACGCTATCGATTATTAAAATCTTTAATTTAATCTTTAGATGCATTAGATAATGAAAGCAAGAGAGAGAGAGAGAGAGAGAGAGAGAGAGAGAGAGAGAGAGAGAGAGCATTGGTAATCATAAAAAATGGGTTTTTTTTTTCCATCTTCGTTAGCCGAGATTATTCGTGCGCGAAGGCACATTTGACTCAAAACCCATTGCTAGCGGAGATTAGATGAATTTTACCCCCGTATTATGTTATAACTGACCAAAACCTAGTGCGTTTGTTTTACAACCTTCATTCAGAAGACGCGCAAGTTATTGAGTTACTGAATAAACGAGAAAACGTCTGCATTTTTATTTCAATCGTTGTCAACTCTTTACTTTGTGATATTTCAAGACTACATGTACTCAATTCAATTTATTGGATCTCATCATAATTATGCAATGGTATATTAAAATATAAAGACAAAAAGCTGTTATATATACATTTAGTAAATAATACATGCGTGTAATAAAGTATTTATCAAGTTAGAAAAAAAAACCTAAAAAACCCGTGTTATTATTAATGTGAAGTATGGGCATTCTAATGAAATTTTCCTAATGAAAGTACGGAGTTTTCTAAAGGTTTGTTTAAAAGTAAAGATAGTTTTAATATTTATTTGTTTAAGTGATAAAAATTTGATTCTTTGCTCACATTGCTTCACAGTTGAGTACATAATGAAATTCATATCCAATGTAAACATGTACATGTATATAGCTGACCTTAATAACATATTCCTAATTACAATGAAAACCTTACGTGAAAATAAACTATTGCTTATGGTACACATTTCTTTGAACTGCTGTTTATCAAATTGAAATTACTGGCATGTGATTGTCGTTGTTCATGACCCTTCTTTTATTTGGTGAAATTGTGCTGCAGGTGCCGTGAAACAATGTACCGACGAGTGGTAGTAATAACACAGATGTTTATATGCAGGATGTCGGGAGTTTGGGCGTTTCATAAAAAGGTGCGAACGTCTGCAGGGAAGTCTACATACGGATATGAACCGAAAACACCAACGTATCATTAAACAACAATTACAAGAATTGAATGATTTATAGCTAATTTCTAAATAAGTAATGGGGTGAGGGCATGTATGCTGGCCAAGCGAAAAGGTTTTTTAGATGAATCATTTCGGAAATTATTTCTTTGTTTTATCACACGTTGGTACACGGTGGCATCGACGGAGGTACAGGTGACATCCACGGAGATGCGCGGTGGTATCCACGGAGATCCTCCGTGGACTTCAATGTCTAGCTCGCACGGAAAAATAGGACTTCAAAGGTGCCGACAATTTTAAAGGTCCACCGTGTTTGAGGCAAATTTGTTCCACCGCGTTGCGTGGAACACGCATAAAACTCGTGTCGTGTACTGTAAATATGTGTTTTTATAAATAGTAAAAAATGAATTTCTCTCATCAACAAGCTTTAATTAACTTTTATGAAATGGCGCGTAGAAATACATGAAAGTAAGAATGAAAACAGCAACAAAAATGGCTGATGGAGTGCGTTCAGGTCAGGTAGAGTTACAGCGCGGAATTAAATGGATTAGACGCCGAATTAAAGGTGCAATGGTTTTAAAAAGCTGAATTAGATATGATGGAAGAGAGTAAGCGGTGACTGGATGTATGTTGCATCGTATTGGAGGAGACGTTGAATACTGGATGTGTCATGGAACGGTGTGATTCGACTCAGCTCCATTTCAGTATCAAATCTTTATCGATTCCATGTCTCTGTTGGTCCCATAATGTAATGCGTTTTATGAACAAGGTGAAGGTCATAGGAGTAGTTTGACCTTCATGCTAGTTTGTTGCTTATTAGTCTTATTATACCTGAGAAATTTCCATGTCTCTATCAATATCGATTCCAGAGTTATACCAGGTTTGGTATTCATGGTCAGATGTCAAGGTCATTGGGATCCTTTGACCTTGATACTAGTTTGTATGCCTTGGCATCTTCTCATTTCTGAAGACCCCAGGACGCTATCATATTTTTCAAGTTATATATCTTCTTCTATTAAGAATTTATTAAAACAAGGGAAAAGAAGAAATCTGACTCCAATTGGCCGCATAACTGTTATAAAATATCTAGCAATTTCAAAAATTGTACATTTGTTTATTTCCTTACCGAATCCATCAAAAGATACTATTGACCAGTTAAACTGTCTGTTTTTTTTTAAATTCCTGTGGAAAAGTCCTGTTCATAAAGTAAAAAAGTCTATAGTTAACCAGGAATATGAAAAGGGTGGTTTAAACATGATAAATATAAAAAAAAATTATTGCAAGTATGAAAATATCTTGGGTTAAAAATTGCTAGAGTTCAACAAAATGGAAATTTGTCATGGGCGAAGATATTAATATTAGTCAGGTCATTAGATGTGGACCAACATATGCATTAAAGAATATTGAAAAATCAAAAAACAAATTTTGGCAAGATGTTTTTAATTCTTGGAAAAAAACTGAAGATTTGTTTTGAAAATGAATTGACACCAGAAAAAATGAGTAAAACTTTTCCTTTGGTACAGTGAAAAACTTAAAGTAGATAAAAAATGAATGTCTTTGAAGGAATGGAGTAAAAACAATATTTACTTAATAAATTCGTTACTGGATGAGGAAGGGAATATAATGACTTATGCTCAATTCAAAACAATATTTGATATCAAAACTAATTTTTGGAATTTTTTGGAGTAACACAAGCAGTAAAGAAAATGATGAAATATTTTAATATCGATAATCTGAATAAAGAACAAGAACCAACTATTGCCTTACATTTTATCTTTGCTAGATGATAAAACCAACAATATAAAAATTTACAAAATATTGAATTCTAGCAAAGAAAAACCAAACTGGACAAAGAAAATGGAATAAACAATTTGAAATATCTAGTGAAGAATGGAGAGGAATTCACATGGATGTTTTTATGAACACAAAAGATAGTAAATTACAATGGCTACAATATCGAGTAAATCATAGAATTTTAACTACAAACACTTTTTTGAAAATGATTGGGAAATCAAACGATTTATGTTCTTTTTGTTTAGAGGAGAGAGAATCATTGGAATATATTATGTATGATTGTGAAAAAGTCAGTATTTTTTAAAAAGAAATGTGCAATGTTGGTTTACTGAAACATTTTCATTCAATATCATAACTGATAAGAAAACTTTTATCCTTGGATGTTCGAAAATTAAAATGGTAAACTTTGTAAATTACCATTTCAAACATTATATATACTTAACCAAATGAAGAGGAGATTGATTGTCATGCAGTAAATTTAAAGCCACTTGGATAAATGTATACAGAGTGGAAAAACAAATTGCAAGTAAATATAATTGTACAGATCAGTTTGAAAAGAAATGGAAATTATTTGAAACATTAGCTCAAGTATAACGTAAAATATGTTAAAACACAAATATCCTAAAATGCTTCTTTTTAGTATTATATACATTTGTTATAATTTTTTCTTCGTAAGAGGTGAAGTAAATGTATATTCAATCAACGATGTGTTTAAAGTAGTATTTTATTAAATAACAACCTTGGTATTACATCATATATCCGATTGTTAATTATTATAGTGTGATATTTATGAACTCAGCCAGAGTACATTGTCAATTTTTCTACTTTCTTTACTTCTAGCCTTCGTTTAGTATGAATGTCAGTGTGAATGTGTGAGCAAAAGAGTTGGAATTCTTAAAACCCAGTAACCCCCCCCCCCCTGGTCAGGTTGGGTTGTAAGGGTTGTGTAAAAGCCTGACTATATACCTGAATAAATGTTGTTAAAACTGAAAAAAGAAGTTATATCTGTTGAATTAGAACTAATTTTTCCACACATAGTTCTATATTGGACCCACCCCCAAATATAACTTAACTCCATTTAAACTGAAAACAAAAACATTTCTACACAACTAGATATATTGCATTATCACATCCTTGAATTTCTAATACTTTCATCTATTGGTTACAGATAACGGTGGCGGACATTTTAAGGCAGAAGAAGAAGCGGAAGAATAGTTAATAAGAAACAAGCACATACAATAAGTGAAGTGTGGGTGAGTCAATAACACCAGTACATATATAATACTGGTCTCCAGTGAATTAACAAATTCTTCAATGTGTTTCCATTGTTATTAGGAGGAAGGCTGGTTGATGTCACAGTCTCTTTGAGTGGTCCTCAGCAATTCGCGTACACTGTGTCATTTTGGAGATGATCAGCAATGGCCTCGTAACAAAACTGATATTCTTCCTGAAATTAGAAAAACATGGAGTTCTCTGTACATTTGATGTGCAAAGGAAAAGAAATCGTATTAAAAAAATGAGTGGAAAATGAACGTATTTCAATCATACCAAAGAAGATATGAACTCTGGCCGTCGGATTCGGAGTTGTCTTGTGATTGTAAATATGTCCACCTCTGTATCCATGGTAAGTTGTTCCAGAGCATTGAATACAACCAAGAATTGTCCACATCGCTTGGCCCCATCACTAAGTAATATGGAATTTTATCTCATTACTCTGATGCTAATATAATTTATGAATTGAATTCATTTGCTATGCAATAAAATGACTATTTTCTGGAAGATTTGTTTTATCAGAAGCGATGTATAATTTTCACAAGTGTTATACCGGGTATATTTGTGTTATTTCTAGATTAAGAGTGTAGTTGGCTTAACCCGTGACCAAATTAGCCTTTCTTTAATCCCCAGGTCTGGATCTTCAAATAATTCTTAAGATATTATACATGTTTGCCAAAATAAATTAATCAAATGAAACCTTGACAGAACCAGAATCCTTCCCTCAGGTTGGGTCCTTTCCTCCACCCTCGCTTCGTTGATGAGATCAAGTAAAACTCTCCGGTTTGAGGAGTCGCTTTCTCCTTTCCATCTTCTACCTTCCAGTATGCAAACACTCATGCCACTAGCTCCCTGCAATCATGTGTTCGAGACGAAACGAATCTTGGATTATAAATACCAAACAGTACTTCTTGAAATGTAAAAACAAAATTCATCAGAAAACTTTACAAATGAACACCTTTTGGTGCAGAGTAATGCTAGTCTTGGTGACTGTTGTCGTTTGTGTACAATCTGTCATTTTAGTCGTGAATGTTCCAACCGTTTTGCTTTCATTTTTAGCAGGAAGCCAAAGTGAAGACTGAAAAAGAAAACACAAACTATGGGCATGGTTATAATAACGAAAGGAGTCAACTACAAAATTTAAGCTCATGCCAATCGTAAACCGTCTTAAATCACGAAAGGTAAAGATAACGAACATTAATCAATCTCATAACTCCTACAAGCAATACAAAATAGATAGTTGGGGAAACACGGACCCCTGGACACACCAGAGGTGGGATCAGGTGCCTAGGAGGAGTAAGCATCCCCTGTTGACCGGTTACACCCGCCATGAGCCCTATATCCTGTTCAGGTAAACGGAGTTATCCGTACTCAAAATCAGCGTGCCAAGAACGGCTTAACAATCGGTATGAAACATGTCAGACAACATTTGACCCAATGATAGGTTGTATTGACGAACTAGATCGTTATAACGACCATAGAAATTGCGAAATGCTGACTTCAATCGAGAATGTTGGAACCCTTGTACCATCAACTTGTTTGTAAGTAGCTTGCCTGGATTTGAAAACTGACAAAATGCAGAACTGCAATGACTGGATATTATTATTATTATTATGACTGGTTGGTTTCTGAGGTTGCACAAGGAGTATATAGTATTTTCGTCTAGACTGCTTGCATTTTGTAATTACACGTGTTTATGTCGAGTTGAAAGATCGGTGATTTTAATCCAAAAATAGAATTCAATGAAACAGCATATATTTATTACATGTACATTTACAAAGTTACACACAATACTGATGTTACCGAACGTTACCTCTGAGTGTGAGATTTAAACCGTTATTTATAGTAACAATCACGCTAAAATGACATCCGGGACAGTTTTGAAAGTTTATTGTCAGGTTTACACCCGAAATCAATACAAATGTATAAAACACATACAAAGTAAAATTTCCAGATTTTCTTTAAAAACTATGAGGATTATCTCTGTCGTAATTCTGAGAAACTCATTCAAACTATATAGAAACTATATAGAAAGTATTTTGTAAACGTAAAAATGTACTCACTCATTCAAACTACATAGAAAGGATAGTTTGTAGACCTAGAGAATATAATCATTCACACTACATAGAAAGGATAGTTTGTAAACCTAGAGAATATAGTCATTCACACTACATAGAAAGGATGGTTTGTAGACCTAGAGAATATACTCATTCACACTATATAGAAAGGATGGTTTGTAGACCTAGAGAATATACTCATTCACACTACATAGGAAGGATAGTTTGTAAACCTAGAAAATGTACTCACTCATTCAAACTACATAGAAAGGATAGTTTGTAGACCTAGAAAATGTACTCCCTCATTCAAACTACATGCAAGGTGAAGATAATGAACAGTGATCAATCTCATAATTCCTACAAGCAATACAAAATAGATAGTTGGGCAAACACGGACCGCTGGACACACCAGAAGTGGGATCAGGTGCCTAGGAGGAATAAGCATCCCCTGTTGACCGGTCACACCCGCCGTGAGCCCCATATCCTGATCAGGTAAACGGAGTTATCCGCAGTTTGTAGACCTAGAAAATGTACTCGCTTATTCAAACTACATAAAAAGAATAGTTTGTAGACCTAGAAAATGTACTCACTCATTCAAACTACATACAAAGAATAGTTTGTAGACGTAGAAAATGTACTCACTCATTCAAACTACATACACAGGATAGTTTGCATACCTAAAAAATGTACTCACTCATTCAAACTACATACAAAGGATAGTTTGTAGACGTAGAAAATGTACTCACTCATTCAAACTACATAGAAAGGATAGTATGTAGACCTAGAAAATGTACTCACTCATTCAAACTACATATAAAGGATAGTTTGTAGACGTAGAAAATTTACTCACTCATTCAAACTACATACAAAGGATAGTTTGTAGACCTAGAAAATGTACTCACTCATTCAAACTACATAGAAAGGATAGGTTGTAGACCTAGAAAATGTACTCACTCATTCAAACTACATAGAAAGGATAGTTTTTAGACCTAGAGAATATACTCATTCACACTACATAGAAAGGATAGTTTGTAGACCTAGAAAATGTACTCACTCATTCAAACTACATAGAAAGGATAGTTTGCAGACCTAGAAAATGTACTCACTTATTCAAACTACTGTAGAATCATTCATATTCGAGGGGACCAATTTTCGTGGATTGGTGGATTTTTACTGGTTCGTGGGGATGTAATTTCGTGGATTTATATATTTGTAAGAAATATAACTATGGAATGTAATTATGATTCTTTATTCGTTGAGGATGTAAATTCGTGGGTTAGGGGTACCCTCGAATTCCACGAAAATTGAGCCACCACGAATTCTAATGATTCCACAGTCTATAGAAAGGATAGTTTGTAGACCTAGAAAATGTACTCACTCGATACTATGAACTCCACCAAGCCTTTCTATTTCATACCTATCAGTAGACTGCTATATGAGCATTGTCATCATATCAATAAAAGTTTGATAAATCACATATCGTAGAAGTTTCAACAGTTTAAATATCGAGATTCGTTAAATTGGTATGCATACAATTATACCTCTTTCCTTTTCTTACTCCAATTTAGCGACTGACATCACTCTACCCAAAATCCCCTCACCTAAGGCATCACTGTACAACGTTGTGATACACATAATTTTTTTTTTCTTCATAATGAATATTTTTGTTCAATAATGTTGCTATTGAAACATCTTTGGTACAATTTACAAGGCCAATTTCTTTCTTGTTTGAAGCAAATAGACTTATTCAAAAGTGAAAATAACGAAGAGTGGCCAATGTAATAAATCCTATAAAGAATACAACATTAATAAGAAGACAAACACGCACGCCTGGACACACTGGTCAGAGGTGACATCAGATGCCAAGGTGAAGTACTAGCAAGCATTTCCTTTTGACCGGTCACATCTTGATCAGGTAAACTGAGTATTCCGTAGTCAAAATCAGTATATAAAGAACGACTCTAGACAGCTTTCGACCTAATGACAGGTTGTACAATATTTGCAAATTAGATCATTATCATGACCATAGAATTTACTAAATGCTGACCGTAAACGAGACGGTTAAAATTCCCGTAACAGCAACGTATTTGTCAGCAGGTCGTCTCGATTTAAAAATTGTCCATAGACTTGAATCAGTTGCGAGACATAACCATCATATGCAGGTGACAAAGGAATATTGATAAATAGATATAGGAAGGTCACGATGAAGAAGCTGAAGTCATCCCATTTGTCATGAAGATTAAAATCAAATAATTATATAAATGTTCCATGATTTAAAAGTGCACATTGATTCTAATCTCTCAATATTAAATTTGGATGCTTATGTCCAACACCGTATACGTAAAAAAAAATAAAAATGACGTCATTGTAACATCAAAGTCGTGCGCAGTGACCTGACAAATGATTAGTAAATGAATGGATACAAGACTGTTCATAATACAAATTGCAGGATTTTTTCTCGACCATACCGATTCGATTTCCACCAACGGACTCAGGGATACAATTGTAGGTGCATAATAAGCCTTCACAAGTCTCAGGAAGTCCTCTGTGTAATCTGGGAGAGGATATTGAGCACTGATGAAATGGTCATTTCTTGCAAAAGACTGAAAAGGAACAGGAAATGAAAGACAACATGCAGAATGTATTCATCATGTACGCATTGTTGTATTCAATCGGTGCATTCAATGTAAATGATTTATACATTTGTAGTAGTAAATTATGGTTATTTAAAATAATATTGTAGTTTTCATATTCAAATGACTTGTAAATCTCTATATTATACATTTACAAATCAGGAATAATTACCATGGATTCATTTTGTTTAAACGGTATTTACAATTTTGAGGTTTTCCGCCGACTCGCAATGACCAACACCTGCGCTACACACAATAAAGTAATCAACACACGGTGTGTTGTCAAAGACAAATTGCATTAGCAATTTAATAAGTCTATATAATCAAAGTTAGACATTTCAGACATGAAATATTGACTATCCCCTTCCAGGTGAAGCATAATAAGAACAAAGGTCATTAATCCTACATAAAAATCATACACTGTTCCCGTAAGGCGATCCATAAGAAATTTAAGTATATGAACGTTATCAATTGATAGGGTCTGCACAATAAAGATGACAGAATTGTTTTGATCTATACAGAAATTAATATTTATCTTGGAATCTTTGAAAAAGTTCAATTCCTAGGATTACATTTTGTCCTTTTAATTGTTCTTAGGTCTGACCATTTTCACTAGCGAAGAGTTTACTCTACTTTGTAAGAATATAAGTATATCAGAAACCCCTTGCTAGAACAAATGGCGGTCTGATAAACATATCGCCCCCATGTTCTATTCACAAATGTATATATTACACAGCAGACAAACCTGTAAAGAAACTGCGTTGTAGTAGGTGTTCTTCCCTTTAGTGTTTGACAATGGACACATGTAACTTTCAACTGAAATGGTTTCAAGAAATTTATATACAATTCATCAGTCAGAAGGGTTTTATGTCTCTGGGTACCCTATATATATATAATAGCAGTTGATTCAGTCAAAGTTAAAGGATGTGGAGCTAATGTGCAATTATATCAAAATGGAATGCAGGAGGCCTAGGATCGAGCCGCCTTGGGATCTCTTGTCGGCAGACATCAGTAAGAATGTATCTACATGAATATGTTACTATGTTAAAGTGAAAGTGCATTGTAAACTCTCTATGTTAAAAGTGTGGTACCATTAGTGAAATGTAAATATTCAACTGTGATGGGGATTAATCATTAATCGGTAATAGTCTATCATTATTGCAAGATGAACTGCGTTTTGTGGCACCAAGGTATTCATGTATTATACAAACTGGTTTACCAGGCAGAACACTGGGTGTGTAATTGGCCGATACGTTTTGCCGCCCTGTTTTGTAGTCCTCTTGTGTGTATTCTCGTCTTCCGGACAACAGGTCCTAGAAACAAAAGCTGAAGATCATTCTCATGTCACATGTTACTGTACAAAATCACAAATATCGTTCTAGAATATCCAACAAACTGTTCAAATCATCCAGACTAAGACACGCTGCTATTTTATTAGAGATTCATCAATAGAATCACCTGAAATTCAGCAGAAAGTGGTGATTTATTGGCTATTTCTCCGAGATTGATATAACAGGAATGATCCTGGAATTCTCGTAGAAATGTCCTGGTTGATTCAGACCTTCCTTTTCCTTGGAATGATTCAAGTAATGCCAAGTAGACAACTTTGTATTGATCCTTAAATATGAATTGCATTATAAACGGGTATTAAAAAACCTGATTTTCTCTCTTTATATTATTTGTAATGATCTAAAATTCTAAACGAACCCAATACACATATCTATATGAAAGGTGAAGACAACGAACAGCGATCAATCTCATAACTCCCACAAGCAATACAAAATAGATAGTTGGGCAAACACGGACCCCGGACACACCAAAAGTGGGACCAGGCGCCCAGGAGGAGCAAGCATCCCCTTTCGAACGGTCACACCGCAGTGAGCCCCATATCCCGATGAGGCAAACGGAGACATCCGTAGTCAAAATCAGTGTGTCAAGAACGGTCTAACTATCTGTATGAAACGCGTCAGAAAGCACCTGACGCAATGGCAGGTTCCATTGATGAACTAGATCGTTATAACGACCATATAATTTGCGAAATGCTGACTTCAATCGACACTGTTGAAACCCTTGTGCCATCAACTTGTTTGTCAGTAGCTTGCCTCGATCTAAAAACTGACTATACGCAGAACAAGCTCTTGCATACCGAATTAGTTGAGAGATATAAACACCATATGCTGGTGATAATGAAATATTGCTACATAAATAATGGGAAGTTGACGACGAAGAAGCTGAAATCATCCCGTTTGTCATACAGTTGAGTTGTCAGTTTGCCGTTAATGTCTACTTTCAATAAAATATCTAAGTATGAGGCAGAAGTGGACGACTCTGTGGTGTCTTTTATTTCGAGCTCACAGGGATATATCGAATCGACATATGAACGAAAGTTATTATTGTTAATAGACAAAGCGTCGTCGATAGATCTAAATGTTGAATTGAAGGCCACAGCAAGATATTGTTTCTTCTCGCGTAGAAGTTTTTGAATAAATTCTGCTTCATATGAATATAGAAACATGTCACCTAACAAAGGAGGATAATTCGTGCCCATGAGAATATATGTAACATATCAAGGAATGCATGCATAATATAGCACATCTACCAACAATTCTTTACAGAGAATTGAATGCTACTAATCAGATCTAATTGAATGCTACTAATCAGATCTAGGACTTTGATTTCGAAGTTTCGTCTGAATGAGAATTGTTTGAAAACACATGAACACCGATAAACGAGAACACATGCGTAACAATTACCATTTCAATTGAAATTTATTATCTATAACCTATCATTGGACTAAATGCTATCTGACGTGTTTCATATCAAATGTTACACCCTTCTTAGCACACTGATTTTGACTACGGATAACTCCGTTGCCCCGATCAAGATATCCCGTAAAACTATCCACTAGGAATCAAAGAGAGTAAAACACAAACTTACGTCACCCTGGATCATGTTAGCACGGCTGTTTCTTATGGTTTCTACATACTGCCGGATATTAACTTTCCCGGTTATATCCCCTCCCTTATTAAGCGCGTCCAATGCTATCTACGTCCCTGTCCTACCAATCCCTGCGCTGTATTGTTAAATAGAAGTCATTAGTAGTCTTCAATATAATCAACGGTTGAAATAGAAGTCATCAATAAAATCAATGGTTAAAATGAAATTCATTAATATAATCAACGGTTAAATTAGAAATCATTAATATAACCAGCGGTTAAAATAGAAGTAGTTGATATTATCAATGTTTAACATTCTAGTATATTAGACATGGATCTCAATTAGTCGAATAGTAAAATTATTTGATAAATATGATTATTTTGGGGGAAAACCCTTCAACAACAGTGAGACCACCAGCATGGTAAATTATATTGAAGGTAATCAAAGGTCACTAAATCCTGTCTGGTGCACGAAATTTTAAAAATCCAATTTCAGAATTTTATCTTGTATATTCCCAACATTTTCTCATTGCTGTCATGAAGTAATTTTATTTTCACACTGAAAATATCACTGTTATCACTGCGACAGGCTGAAAATATTCAGTGGATGAATTATACTATGTTGCTATTGAAAAATATGAAAGAATAAATAGTAATACGCGCCTGCAGTGAACAAGAGTGTACTTCCCTGGATGTTCGACAGAAGTTTTCAGAACGTGTCGATGGAATACCACAAGAGCCAGCGGTTCTGGGACACCATGGTCAGGCCACTGCGTATAATGGAACATACACACGTCACGCTCAGCTTTATCCTGAAATTAAACAATTAATGATCACCTATATGGAAAGTTGGAAATATTGGATATATATGTTGCAGAGAAAGATGACGAAAAGATACGTACCAAAATAATATAATTCATATAAATTGAATAAATTATATTCTGACGTTTCATAATCAGAATACGACATTTAAAATTCTGGATTCTGGCACCTGCATCATATTCTGTGAATCTTAATCATCACATAGTGGCCTACGTATTTTATCATGAATTAATCTTATTATATTGCAGTACAATTATGACGGAGAGGCATGATGTTAAAGTGTTTTCAAGGATTTGTCCATAGCCATGACATAAAATGAAAGTAATATTACATGCATCTTCCAAATTAGTGTAGCCATATAAGTTAAGAAACTTTTGAGGATGCATTTCAATCTTAGTTGTAAACGACACCAGGCCTGGATTTCTCGAAAAAATCTCAAATCTTGAACTCAGTTTCAACTTAAGTTTGAGTTTTTATCTTAGTTGAGATTTTGCTCAAATTGCATTTCTCAAAACGATCTTAGTAAAATCTCAGCTGAGTTAATCTTATTACTCATCTGAGTTTATTCCTCACGACACTAAGCGACCCGTCTGTCAAAAAACGTAACATCCGCACAGCTGTATCTTTCGTAAACAAATCGTCTGCTTGTCTTCTGCCGCGTATAACGTCAAGATGGAGGACTTTCCTAAAGCACGGAAACCAAATTGGACCGAGAGAGAGCGTTTGGCCTTGGTGGAGGCGGTCCGATGCAGAGAGGACCGCCTTTTCGGCAAAATTAAGGGGGCAGGGGGAGTGAAGAACTCTAATGTGAAGGGATCAGCGTGGGAGGAAGTCGCTCAATTCGTCAATGCGTAAGTACTGTGTTGTATTTTTTTGCTATGAACAAAATCTGTGTACCTTTCATTGAAAAGAAGTTCATCCCCGGAACATTGCACAAACGCATTATGTTTTAAATAAATAATTAATTTAATCGGATGAAATTGATCTTAATAAAAATCTAAAATTTCTTAACTATTTTTGACATCCATATATTTATTATCAAAGTCGAGTGTTTGTTGAAACATCCTATTGAGGCGAATTGTATTGGCACCGATCTGCTCATTTTGTTTACCGGAAGCGAGACCATCGTATCATACGAGTTTGGGATTACGGCGAATCTACACCTTGCTTCGATTGCAACGGGAGTATATTTTCATTTCCCCTATATAAACTCGATGTCTATTTTTAACAAAAATTATCATCTTACTAATATTAAGACGAACGTGTTTTACACATACACTTTATTACTTGTACATTATTTGTATGTATTTTCATGCTGCCCCTTGAGGGCCCTTGATTGGAAATAAATATAGTTAGTTTGTACCAGTGCATTTCCGAATTTGAATAGTTCGAGTTTTGATTACTGAGGAAGTAGTCGTAATATACCACAGACGCTTGTGCTATAAACTTCACAAGCTATGCTATAGATTTATATCATAGCATGCGAGGTTTTTGAGATAGGTACTTATGTATTATATATATATATATATATATATATATATATATATATATATACATGAACCGTTAATTTTGTAATAGTCATGATTGTAGGGGATCTATACTAGGCCTATACCATTCCCAAATAAAATGTTGTTTTTTTTTAAAATTATTTAGGGGGTAGCATAGTATAAGTTACCGGTTCCTGCGATATCTATACCCAGCATTAATGAACATCAAATGCATTTATGTGTGTGTACATATATGCAGATATACACAAACACACCGTGTATATGTCGCTGTTAGATTTTTTTTTATTTACAAAAATGGAATTTAATGTGCATTTATGAATATCTACATGCATCTGAAGAATGCCAGATTATACCTTAAAAAAATATCAGATTAAAAAAAATTTAATTTACGAAATCACTAACATTTAATTGAAATCAAAATTTAAAATCCACTTTAAACTCTTGTAGATGGCTACATATACTTATAACACACATGAATTATTCACTTATGTGCTATACAGCTAATATTTTCAGGAGATGTATTGTACCGAACCTTATTATGGAAAATGAATGATTTCTCATTCCCAATAAAATATGGTTTTCAGGATATTTTACAGATAATTGTGTAGTCATACTTTATGAGTTGATCATTTGTTCTTTTCATTCTAATAAATTTGATTACATTCTATTAAAATATATGATATGGTAATATTTACTAAAATGATCCATTAAATGAACAGTCTATAGATTTTTTAAAGAGCATTTCTTTCTATTTCACCTTTGAAATAATACAATGTATGTGTATTATGTAGACAATCTGAAACCAGTCAAAGGGGGATTGAAGAGGTGAAGAAGCAGTATTGAAACCTAAAACAAAGAGGTATGACATGAGGGTGGGGGTTGTAATCGCATTAAGTCCATCTTTTTGGGTATGTTCAACTTTCCAACTAGTACTTCAACATGATAATAGTCATTGATTTTGTATCATATACAATAATGACATAGATCACGTTGATGTTTAATTTTTTTCTCCATCTTTTTCGTCGATGCACAAAATGCAGTTCATAATGCCTATTATAGATGTTCCTGCTTTATCTTCCGTATTATGGAGTACATTGAGGAAAGGGGAGGGGGTGCAATCTGGTGTAATTTCAATTTGGGGAGATGTGGAGACATTTGTTAAAGAAAACAAAGTATGCTTATATTATAATCATCGTATCTATAAAAAAAAATCCTCAAAATTATTACTAGTATTGATGTTCATATAATATACATGTATGTATGCATGTCTCCACAGTTGTTGCTAAATATCAGATGTGCATCACTCTTTCATTTTTACCTCACCTGAGCTGAAAGCTCAAGTGAGCTTTTCTGATCGTTTTTTGTCCGTCGTCTGTCTGTCTGTCCGTCTGTTAAACTTTTCACATTTTCGACTTCTTCTCCAGAACCACTGGTCCAATTTCAACCAAACATGGCGAAAAGCATCCTTGGGTAAAGGGCTTTCAAGTTTGTTCAAATGAAGAGCCATGTCCCTTTAAAAGGGGAGATAATCACAAAAATGCGAAAATAGGATATGACCATTTAAAAATCTTCTCAAGAACCACTGGGCCAGAAGAGCTGAAATTTACCTGAAAGCTTCCTGACATATTGTAGATTCAAGTTTGTTCAAATCATGGCCCCCGGTGGTAGGATGGGGCCACAAAGGGGGATAAAAGTTTTACATACAAATACATAGGAAAAAACTTTTAAAATCTTCTTCTCAAGAACCACTAAGCCAGAAAAGCTGAGATTTACACGAAAGCTTCCTGACATAATGCAGATTCAAGTTTGTTCAAATCATGGGCCCGGGGGTTGGATGGGGACACAATAGGGGATCAAAGTTTTACATAGAAATATATAGGAAAAATCTTTAAAAATCTTCTTCTCAAGAACCACTAAGCCAGAAAAGCTGATATTTATATGAAAGCTTCCTGATATAGTGCAGATTCATGCTTGTTAAAATCATGGCCCCCGGGGGTAGGATGGGGCCACAAGGGGGATTAAAGTTTTACATACAAATATATAGGAAAAATCTTTGAAAATCTTCTTCTCAAGAACCACTGAGCCAGAAAATCTGAAATTTACATGAAACTTTTTGACATATTTCAGATTTTAGTTTGTTAAAATCATGGCCCCCAGGGGAGGATGGGGTCACAAGGGGGGATCACAGTTTTGCATACAAATATATAGGGAAAACCTTTAAATATTAGCCAAGTGACTCAGGTGAGCAATGTGACCCTTGGGCCTCTTGTATATATTATACTGGTGTGAAAAATAAATTTCAGCAAAGGAGAAAGCGGATGCCATCAGGAGACCGGCAACTGGTGGAGGACCAAAGCCTCCCTCGACCACTCCAGTGGAGGCAGAAATTATTGATGGAATGGGGGACAGGCCTACATTGTGTGGTCTGTCTGGAGGACATGACACAGAGGAAGGTATATAGTGTACATTAATGTTCGAAATGTATCCTATATGGAGGGCTCGAAATTAGCATATGCCCGTTAGTCTATGACTGATTAAAAGTCTGATAGACTGACTGACATTTGTTTTAGTCAGTGCAACGGAACCAGTCAATTTTCTAAAGCATCAGTTTGGAAAATATACTTATGAAATTTTTTACACATATGGCATGCTTCGATCTGTAGATATCAGACGAATCTGATTTTATAAATCAGTGATTCCAAAGGTCCGTCGGACATTGGCAAATGTCCGGTAATTTTTGTTTTGGTCCGATCAATATCAGTTGTTGGCCGGACCAAGTGTCCGATAATCTCTTTTCCAATGAAATACATGATTAGATAAATTTTCAATTTTTAGCAGCATATATTATGTTCCAAAATTTATTCTGTTCTTTAGTCATTGCAAACAGAAAATGCGTTTACGTTTAACTCAAATATTTATCAAACTTGCAATCATCTTCAATTCCCCCGAGAGGGTGATAATACAATTGAGCAATATATCCCGTGAAACTACAGACGTCTTTGAAGCGTTTGAATTAGGGAATAAATAACACTTATTTTAGCAAATATTGTGTTGCAGGGTATACCCAAGAAATACAGACAGACAATTAAAGTATATCAGTTAGTAAGGCCAAGTATGAAAAAAATTATTTGATGTACATTACCCCAATGTATAATATTCATTCATGCCAAATAATTGTTAAGAACTTTGTGGGGAAAAATCTTGACATCTTCTGATGTTATTTTTCATATTTGACAATTAATGAATTATCCATGTCCATGATGTATTGAATGATTCTCATTTATTAAGCCAAACTTTTAATTTTCATATTTAACAATTATTCATGTCCATGATGTATTGAATGATTCTCATTTAGCAAACCAAACTTTTTCTCTTGATATAAAATGTCCAACCTTGAAAGTTGTATGTTGGAGTACATGTGCATCAAACAAATACTTTTAATTTTGGCCCAATTTATTTGCAACTCTTAACTGACATAATTCTTGTAATTTTCTTTTCAAATCTTGTGTCTTTTCTAAAGTTTTCTACATGTCACCCCCCAAAAAATATTCATTGAAAAACAGTCCACATTTCACTTTACAACATATGTACAATGTACCTTTAACCATACATTATTAAACAAACTTGAAACATTATAAAAACAGTATTATAAAGAGACAGTAGTTCAACAAAAAAAATTATGACGTTGTCGAGATGGAGCGAAGTTTATTTCCACTAACACTATTTTTCATTGCAGTGATACTTTACTCTGTGCCAAATGAGGTGCCACAGCAACATACTTCCTCATCTGAGATTGCCTCCACATGTATGTGAATATGAAATAATTCATAAAGGTTTCACTGTTACATGTACATGTATTTAATTTTAGCTCACCTGTTAGTTCACTGGAAGGGCCATGCCCCTTAGAAAGGGTAGATAATTACATAAGTGCAAAAATGGGATGGAGTCATTAGAAATCATCTCAAGAACCACTGGGTTGGAAAAATTAAAATTTACATGACTCTTGCCTTACAAAGTGCAGATTCAATTTTGTTAAAATCATGGTCCATGGTTGTAGGTCGCCCCGACCTACAATAGGGGATCAAAGTTTTACATGCGGATATATGGCGACATTCTTTAGAAATCTTGTTCTCTTGAACCACTGGGCTAGAAAAGCTACACATATACAAAAGACATTAACTGAAATCATTCGATGTAGAATTGTGTTTCGCAACCATTCTGCTGCAGAACCTGATATTAATTAAAAACTTGTACTTCTATTTCATGATTTATGTACTACAATTTATAAATGTATCATTGTAGCCAGTTCCAATGCAACAGTGAACTGTCAGGTTATTGACTTGGGTTTTTTGCCAACACCATCCACATCAAAGAGACGGACGACGATGGAGGATGAAGAGATTTTAACCCTTCGGGCAGAAAGGGAGGCTTACCAAACAAAGACAGCATATTATTAAATGAAAATGAAAATTTTGCAATCTAAAATGGACAAGGCATGTTCAGAGCAGTAGGCATTTTGTTTTTACTCTGTTTCTCCTTCTTCTTTTTCTCAACAATACATGTTTGCATGGGAGTGTTCTCAGAAAGTGCTCAAGCACACGAAGTAGTTAAAATGTATTACACGTCTTTTGTAAATCTTCTTCTGAAGAACCACTATTCCCATTTTCAATCAAAAGTGGCATAAATCATCCTACACTGAAGGGGATTGAATTTCATTCAAATGAAGGGCCCTGCTCTCTCAAGAGAAGGCAAAAATAAGTTAGGATCATTTGAAAATCTTCTCAAGAACCACTGGCCCAGAAAAGTTGAAATTTTTATGAATGCTTCCTAACATATTGTAGATTTGAGTTCGTTCAGATCATGGTATTTTTGGGTAGTGTAGGACCAAAATAGTGTATCAAAGTTTTTCAATGGTGATGTATAGGAATAATCTTATAAAATCTTCTCAAGAACAACAGGGCCACTAATCATATTGATATGTGACAAGACCTGTCTTTTGGTACCAAAGCTTGTGAGTGATGTGGCCTATGGGCATCTTGTTCAATGAAATCTTTTGAAAGTTATATATTGTGATGTATATATATATATATATATACAGTTTCAATTGATTTACATGGTCAAAATGACCAATCTGTATGCACATGTGATTTGCTTTGATTGGCAGATATTTAGATAATCGATGAATTCCCTTATGAAAGAAAAATGGAATGATATAGACATCATAGGTTCATACTATAAAAACTGTATATGTAAAATGATGTGTTGTGCTGAAGCACAATGGCACCACTTCTTTAGTGGTGATGGGAGATTGGGAAACATCCATAACGATCTCCGTTACAATTAAAACTAGTTATTTTTTGTTTCTGTTGTGATTCACAGGGTTGGTATATATTCTGTGTACATGTATGTGTAGAACAGTAAAATAATATTCGAGAGTAAGAATTTACAAGTACATTACAAATACTATTTAGGATTTCTTCATCTTCCATACTTTTTCCGTCTCTTTGATGTAGGTGTTGGCATTACTAGATCATTTTCCTATTAACATATATATGGGTTTCAGTAGGAATACATGTGTGTAAAACTTTGCCTATTTATGTATAGGCAGAATGTTATTGTATATTAAATGTTTTTGATCTACAGTATCAAAATGTTGTTATCTGGAAAAATCTATGGTGCTGTTATTTTTACAAAATTTGTAATAGACAAGACAATCCAGACAAGGCATGTAGTATGGTTGGGAAGATATGCTTGATTTGTATGAATTAATGTAAAATATTATGTATATCATGTTTTGATGCATTCCAACATTTCATTTTGTGATGCATTAATAAGTATTTGTATTCAATGAATATTTCAAAGGGGCATGGATGCAATTTTAGCTGAAAATTCTCAAATTTTATTTTCCCCATTGCTTAACTCAGGTACAGTGTAATTTTAATGGTCAACCAAACTTTGAGTGTCAGTTGTTGAATTACAAGTTGGATACAGCACTCACGATCATTTGTTATGTAAACAAGGCCAGAGCCATGTTTTCGTATACTTAAAAATTGCTAAATAGATTGATTTATTTTATCTTGTTTAATGTCTCTCAACATAATTTTTCACTCATAGGAAATATGTTGAAAACAAAATGAGATGTGACAAACTCTAGAAACTGTTTAATTGTGTTCAGAATTAACTTGTAATATGAAAAATCTGCTTTAACCAAAACTTTTACAAGTATATTTAATCTATATGAACAAAAACATGACGCAAGCCTTGTTTACATAACAAGGACTTGTGACCTCTGTATCTCCCATGTACCTCGACAACTGACATTCGAATTTTTGCTGACCATTAGAATTACCTTCAATGTTAAACAATGTAAACATTGAAACTGGAAAAATAAAAGTTTGAAATTTTTCAGCCAAAATCGTGTCCATGCCCTTTTAATAGTCATCATTTAAGAAGAAAAAAATGATTCTATCTTTTTTTTTCTGTATATCGTCCAAACCTTTAGTATTAGTAATAGATAACCTGTTTTATTTCAAGAAAAAAAATGCCTGACAAATATAATCCCTAACATGTTTGCCATCTCTTTGATCCCCTACATCAAATCTAACATCCTCCTGGTTTACAAATAGTTCGTCTACATCTAAGATATCTTTTCTTTCAATACCAATGTTGTGCAAGACTGCACAGACCAAAGTGATACTACATGCCTTGTCTGGAGTTGTGCGTAGGCCAGTGGACAAACATGAAAATCGTTTCTTAAGAATTCCGAAAGTCTGTTCAATGAGAACTCTTGTTTTAGCATGGCAGTTGTTGAATTTGACATCTGCTGGAGTAGAGGGAACAGGATATGGCGTCATAAGGTAGGGCTTGCAGGGGTATCCTGAGTCACCAAGAAGGAAACCTTTGTATTGTCCTGTTGATATAGAAAAAATATAGTACAATCAGTCTATTGCATTGGTACTATCTCAAAGCCTAGAAAATTCTTAATTAATGATATATACCATTGTCAAAGGCAACAGAGATACGGCTGTCTCTAAATATCCTACTGTCATGCACGCTTCCTGGCCATTTCGCCACACAGTTTAGGATCCTATACTTACATCACATATCATCTGAAATTGTTATTTTAAAAGGAATTCAAATTATCATTTCAAAACCAGATTTAACTGTCAGTTTATCGGACAATAATTTATGTCATATTTGTTTGGTAATATTCTTCTATGCTATTACATTCAAGTTAGATGTATGAGCTTGCATGCAAAATGTTTGAACCATCATATAGGTTAAATCCTGAGATGTATATAGGAAGTTTTTGAATACCTGGTTACATGTATTTGTATAATTAATCAAAAGTTGTAATTCATCATCTTCGCTAGCCAAGTGTCCGATTTACTTACTCTCATGAGAATAAGAGAATCGGACACTTGGCTAGCGAAGATGGTATTTTATGGACATTACTACAGTGTTTCGGTGTGTTCCTGAATTAGCAATATGGTGATAAAATTGTTGTGCTAAATACCACCAGGTATTATTTGTTGTTTCGCTCATGTGAACTGCTGGTTGGTGTGAGCTTTTCAGTCTATCTTTGTTGTCTTCATCATTGTTGTCATCTTTGACATTCCATATTTTAATCGATTGATTGTTTGTTGTTTTTGAAATAGTTTAGCCATTGTACAGTAGTATTTATTAAGCATAAATCTTCAAGTTATGAAAACATTTTATATTGTGTAAATTAAGACTTGTTTAACTAGTTGCCCATCTTCACAGATGAGCAATGTGGCCCACAGGCCCTGTTGTTTCTGTTGTGGCATAAATGAAATTATTAATACATTATCAAAAATCGTACCATACTGTGTTGTGTTGTGAAATCGAATATGATTCATGAATATGCTAAAGTTAAAAGCACAGAATACCTGCACATTAAGAGAATGATATCCTTTCCTATTGACATAGTCTGGTTCATTCTGTGATGGTGCTTGCAGCTTGATGAAGGTCCCATCAACACATCCCAGAACATTTGGGAAATCTAGATATATAATATTTTGTTAACTTATGGTCACTTGTCAATTGATCAGACTATAGTAGAAATATACATGAAATGGTGTATTACTTCACGTGTGGAAACGAATTATAACTAGTAATTTTAAAAGATTTCAAAATTTAAACTATATTAAAGTACAATTCTCGGGTATTGAAATTATGATTTATAATATCTGGCTCATTTTTATGTGCCATCTTATGTGCTTTTCTTATGTAGGTGCCATCAATGCAGCCTAATACATTAGGCCAATTATCTATTTTGTATTGCTTGTAGGAGTTATGAGATTGATCACTGTTCGTTATCTTCACCTTGCATTAGGAAACCCTATGTCAAATTGATAGAGATTAAATTGTGTACAAATAATGACGGCATTATGCGTTACCAATCTTTAGACTTTCATATATACATTATGTTTCTAACCACACTCCCCTTGAAAATTTTAAGTCTAGATCCACCCATACATTGGAATAAACGAATACTTCCGCAAAGATCTGCTTTATTTATGTGTCAGAATCAAATCAAACTTTTTTCTTATAATTCATTGTACCACGATAATATATCACAAGTGAAGCAATGTTTTCATTCCTAATACGTATGTATGTACGTTTGTTGTTCAATACGAAAGATTTGCGGTACGATATAACCTGAGTTGCAGAATTATTTCCCTTGACTTGTCGATATTGGAAGTTTAAATTACCTGCAATGGCAAAAAATTCTTGTTTCACTTGTACCATTCTTGGACCTGTCAGCATGTTGATAAATTGTCTTGCCACCCAGCACAAACCACGGCACACGTCTCTTACTGCTCTGCATATGGAAGGTGGGGAAATAGAGGAAAAGGTGTCCGAAATCAGCGAGTAAAACCCACCAGTCGCTAAAAACCTCAGTGTTACGAGGACTTGAAGAAGGGGTGGTAGAGCGCAACTCCTCAGAGTTTCGCGTGTAAGAGAAGGGGCGAGCAAACCAGTGATATAAAGAACTGTATCAGGCCTAAATCGGTACCTCTTAAACACCTCTACTTCACACAAATTTTCTAATGGATTTTCGCGATCCACGAGTCTGTTATACGCCATACGCTGAAGATGCTGGCGGCGACGACGTTGTGATCTGTTTTTGATCGCCATATTTGAGATGTAAGATAAGATTTGAGACTACTAAGAAGGTATCTCAAGATTTAATCTCAGCTGAGTTATAAACCGATCTTAGATTTTTTTGAGAAATCCAAATATTCGAGTTTTCTCAGATTTGAGATTTTTCTCAGAAATTTGAGTAAAATCTCAGACTTAAGTCTGAGTTTTGACTTAAGATTTTTTCGAGAAATCCAGGACTGGCCCCAAGACCGTAAACTGAATATAGACTTAAGTCACAATTTTGATTACTTAATCTTAGGATTTATCTAGCACAGATGTTAAAAAAACTGCAAGTTTATAAAACAATTCAAATGCAATTATATACTGGAAATTTTATTTGTTAATGAAAGTTATTTCAAAAGTTAGCCGAATTTGAAATTTAGATTTTAGTCTATTCTCAGTTTATAGTCTTGAGGCTCGGTCTCTTGATATCAATCTCAGATCTATCTCAGTCTTAAGAAAACTTCTATAAAGTTCCTGCGTGAAAGAATTCTAAAGTTAAATTCTGTGATCCTAGAGAAATGAACACCATCGTACAGGTCTTTTACTCGCGTATTACAAAATGATATCGGGAAATAAATATCAATATCCCAAATCACTATAACTTTGAACCTCACAGTTTTTAAGGAAAGTTCTAAACTTTTCAATCCTCATTAGCTACACGGCTCGTACGAGAGGTTTACCTAACAGTTTCTAAAATTTTGGTATAATCTATCGAAACTTGCTAAAAACGTTTCTAAAAAATGATGAAAATGAAAACCAAATGTTTTTACAAGTCAAATAAATACATTTACCATATGGAATGCAATATATTCTCATGATTTCTCAATTAAATATAGGAAAGAGTAATCAATTAAAACTTTTTAACATGATAGAAAATTTACAAGTCCCTTACGTTTAAGGAATTTTACATAAAACACTTAATGAAATTACATAATATTACGCTAATTACGGTGAAACGTGCATACACCTTTCTTGATCAATGCTGCCGGTGTGGAGGCAAATTTTGACTCCCATAGAATAATGACCGGGAGTCATATTTCGACGTCGAGAAATGACCCCCTAGCCGTAAAAAAATTGGGTAATTTTGTAGAAAGAAGACCCAGGGTTCATTATTTTGCGTGTCGAACCTGAAAAATAATGAACCACGTAGAAAATGCCCCCCTCCCTTTCTTAACAGATTGATTTATTTTAAAGGAGTTCATACGGGTTTGCAGGTCATTATTTACCAAGAGTTATCGTTCCTGCTGCTCCTCTTATCAAATTTATTCCATGTGTAATTTTTTTTTCACGGTTAATAAAATAAAAGTAAGAACTAGTTCATTACATTTGAGGAAAACCCACTGTAGGTTTCATGACCAATTACAACTGAAAAAAACCCCGCATATCTCAGGGATGTAGTCAGGGAATTTTCAAAAAGGGGTTCTACCATAAATTTTAGTTTTCAAAAGGGGAGTTCCATTCTCAAAATGTGTTATTTTTACCTCATTAAGCAACATTTTGTAACGATAGGCAGAGGTACAACCTATAAAACCTCCACACCTCCCTCTGAATCTACCAATGTATTTATGCTATCTATTTACATGTATAGATCTTGTGTAATCAAACACACACATAAAAAAGAGCTGCGTATAAATACAATTATTTCTTGTGTCACAGAGAGGCGTGAAATGTTCTTAAAACTGATGAATTGACATACTGTACATTTTTTGCAACTGAAGTCAATAGCTTATTTCATTTACGCATCATTATCGTTTTTCAAAATTTTTGGAAAATGAGTAAGTGTTGATAGAGGTATTAGTGAGCATGCGAACGATAATTTTGGGTAGACTATATCATTTCACTGGATAATTTATGCCTATCAGGGGTGTAGGACAAGGGGACGGGGGCACGTGCCCCTTCGCTTTTGGAAGAGGGGGGGGGGGCACAAGTGGGTTTGTGTCCCCTCACTTTTTTAACACAAAATTGACATAGATTGATCAGATGATAATATACCACGGTTAAAAAAATACTCAATTCTAATATGCAGGTTCTCAGCACTCAAAGCATTATTTCTTGCATGTACATAACCTATTCTCTCCGTACTACATTTTTTTTGACCGAGTTACGTTTTAAATTAAACCGTCATAAAATTGATCGTTACAAGAAAAATGTTCTCAAGGTGAAAATAGTTATATCTCATTTATATTAGAAGAGGATCCCCCATTGCAATGTTCAAAAGTGCAGTATGTCGTACACAGTACAGGGGAGTATGGGAAGCTACAGCCGGGGCACATGCCCCCACACTTTTCAAAGGGGGAAGAAGTATGGTTATGCCCCCCCCCCCCGCCTTAAGTAAGGCTTTTTTACAATCTGATTAGAATAAGATCCCCGATCTGCTCCTTTGTTTTCATATTGTCTCTACAACATAAAAACAAAGGAGCAGATGGAGGATCTCATTTTTACCAGATTGGGCTTGTTAGTTAGTACCCACAAATAAAACAATTTTGAGTCCTTACAGTCGGAAGACCCTCCAAAGGCCATGAATCTTGAATTCTTCAAAATTGTCTTCGGAAGACATGAAACTTGATGAATGAAGTCAGTAGGAAATGTCATACAAGCAAAGTATTTAAAGTGTAAAAAAAAATGTGACAAGGGAAGTGTAAAGTCCCCCACCCTCCCCACGAAATATGATTTTGGAATGTCAGAAGGATATCCTACGTGTTTTTTTTTTTTTTATTTTTTTTTTTTTTGCTTGTCAAGTCAAGATGTGTTTAATGTGGATTTCTTTGGTGCCCCTCACTATTTTTAGCCCAGCTAGGCCACTGCCTATTGTGTTAAATCATCAAAACACCCAAAATAAAACGCCGCACTGTCATATCACAGTAAATGCAGTACACCTATTATCACCATGTAGAAACGCACTAGAGTAAAGTGTATCACTTTCTACTCTTTCTCTCTCTCTCTCTCTCTCTCTCTCTCTCTCTCTCTCTCTCTCTCTCTCTCTCTCTGTGTGTGAAGTATGTAGAGGAAGCAAATTTACAAAAAGATGTGATTAATTAAGATTAATTCCAGGTTTAACACCCTATAACAATGGCTGATGGGGGGGGGGGGGCAATTTGTATCCCCCCTTTCGAAATTCCTTGGATATCCGTATGAGTATACAATTCCCGCCGCTGATCAGAATTAGAGGATTTCCAAGACACTGGGTGCGTTCACAATTCTTCCATTGGTACAAATATCGATTTTGCCATTGGTTGTCTTTGGTACCAATGTTAAACAATGGTACAATTGGTTGCCTTAAAACTGTGAACGACAAATTGGCAAACCAAAGACAAAATAACGGCCAACGGTTGCCAATGTTGACCATTGGTACCACTGGTTACTAATGGTCAACAATGGTAGTCAATGGTTACCAACGCCAAATGTTTAGTTTTCCGCCATTTTCAGAAATGACAAACCTAACAAGAATATCTGTTGCACTGCTGAAACAAAATGAAACTAATTTCATGGACATGATCACTTTATATGATCACTTGTCATCAGGTGATATTATTTTGCCAAAAAAGCGTTAATTTGTACCACGTGTGCAACACTATGTTGAGGTTACTATTCCACAGTACACCTTAGATGATTTTAAAAGTCGCTTTCGAATGTCAAGAGGTACCTACCAGGCAACATGCTTGCATTTGCGACCACTACCTGAATATAATCAAACAACTGGACCAATTCCAAATGTTGAAAAAGATGTTCTAATGTTTTGGTTCATTGGTATGTAAAATTAGAGTAATTCTCATTTGCTTGCAAACATTTGTAACATGTAAAATTAAACTTGCTTGTTTTATAAAGTAAAATGTCTTGTTACCGGGTTTCAGAAGTATTAGCATTATAGATTTAAACGTTATCATTGCAGGTAACCTTGAGAGTATAAGATCCATGTCAGACCGATTTAATGTTTCAAAAACTTCTTTTCACAAATCCATGAAAAGAACAGTATCTGCACTAGTTAGAATTATGCCAGATACTATCATATGGCCGTGCAATGCAGCTGCAATCAATAAAACAGCGAGCATGTTCAGTGAAAGATCACAATTTCAAAATGTATTGGGCGCTATTGATGGGAGCCATATTCATATTACTGCTCCAAAACACTTTCACCAGGCTTATTTTAATCGTAAAGGGTTTTATTCAATTGTTCTGCTAGCCTCCTGTGATTCCAATATGTCATTTAACTACGTCTGGACAGGGAATCCTGGGAGTACGCATGACTCGACTGTACTAAAAAGTTCTGACTTATTTTCAAATTGCAATGGAAAGATACCACAAGGTTTTTATCTCTTGGGAGATTCTGGATTTCCTCTTTTAAGGTGGCTAATAACACCCTTTAGAGACCATGGGAATCTCGGTCATCAACAAAAACTATTCAATAAAACTCACAGCAAATGTCGTGAAGTTATTGAACGTGCATTCGGTTTGCTAAAAAGTAGATTTAGAAGGCTTTTCAGATTTGAAGTAATAGATATAACAATTCTGGTGAACAGTGTTTTGGCAGCTTGTGTACTTCACAACATATGTCTAGCTGAACACGATGTGTGTGACCTAGAGGAGCCCCCAGATGCTGACAATATGGCTGTGGACAATGATGAGACCTTTACAAGAGATGGACACGAGTTATCAGGAGTTCAGATGAAGCAGCAGTTAATGCATCAGTTGCTAAATATTCGATAAAAGGATATAAATACTGTTGTATTTGTTTTTTATTTCAACATTTTAAACCAACAAAAATATAAACTCAAATGATGTAAACAAATGCAAATAAACAATATCTTTGTAATATATAATTTAAAAAAAAATAAACCCGTAATTATGCAACTACATGTATCACAATTTAAAAACTTAAGAAAAAAACATTTGATATCATCTAACTACATTTTAAAATCAAACTTGGACATGTAAATCAAATTTTTCACATACATGTATAATGAATACTTGCAATTACTTTTTTTGTTTTTTGGATTTATAATCAACATGAGTCAAATGTTTCTCAAATAAAGGGGGAAAACTTGAGTTGACAGCCTGTCATTTGTATGTTTTTTTCTATAGTTTCTCAATAGGTTTTTCCATGATCTTGTTCTGTTTTTCATGCATTTCCTTGAATGCATGAAGAAACTTTTCATCCCTTTCCTTTAGATATTCTGTGAGCTCATTACTACTGGTACATCTCCTCTTTTTAGGGGGATCTTTCTCTGTGGTGTTCTCATCACTGTCGCATGTTTCAATTGTGGCAAAGGAACTCATCAAAAGTGGCGGGCTGAAAGCGGGATCATCATGTAGAAGGTCATACATTTCAGACTCATGAATAAAAGGCTTTGTTCTTTTGTTTCCTGTCTTCTTCTTTTCTGCAATGAAATTTCTGTACGACCTCCTCAGAGAATAAAATTTTTCTCTGCATTGTTCAGGACTAGGATTTGTTTTTAGCTCCCCTTTTATTTCTGTAGCAACTGATTTCCACATGTTTTTGCTAAAATTATCCTTTTTTTCCTTTCGTGCTTTTAAAACTGCTAGCAGTTCTTCCGTATCTGAGAATTTCCATTCAAATCTGGATTTTTCATTGTCACTACTATCTTCCAAATCAAGAGTGTCTGGAACATATGGTGTGGTATCCTCTGTGCTATTTTCTTCAAAAGTCTCTGAACTTTCTGCATGTTCTTTCCTCTGGTCCTTAGAATTCAATTTGCGAAAAATAACTTCAGGTATGTGAATTTTTCCATTGACAAAACAGATATAAATTGGATCATCAGGTAAATCATTTGGTAACATTGAGCTCAAATCTTGAGTCATCTCTGTCAGATCTATAAAAATCCAAATAAATAATATATAATCAGTGTAAGAAAAGTCCTTTCATTGGTACCATAAAGGTTAAAATTTCTGCTGAATTTTGTAACTTTCTGAATCTGAAGAGCCATTTAAAATATGCCTACATGTATGTCAGTATGTATATAGATATATGTGTAAGTGTAACAGGTATCAACTCTCAGACTACTAAAAGAATATTGTAGTCGAATTAGGTGTCCGTAAATAGACGGGTCGTGCGTATTGAACCATGACTTCGTGCACAAGCGGTTTTCCTGCACTGAGACACTCACTCGAAGTCAAACCATGTAACCATTAAGACCTATTATTTTCCTATGTATTACCTGTGTGTCAGTTATGTCCAACATGCCTGTGTTGAACCTCTGCCATATGTATGTACATGTATATATGCTTTGCATTAAATGGCATGCTAAGTAGTACTATTTATTAAATAGTTGCATTTTCATATACCATCGCTTTGTAATTGCTTGAGATTTTAACACAGCAAGAATGTCAACAATATGTTTTGTTTTAAACTTTTTACTGACGATATATATAAAATAAATAAACACAGTTTAAATTCATAATACTGAGCGAAGCTCGGACGGACCAAAGGCCCGTCCGCGAAGCAAGGCTCTAAAGGTAACACGTATGTAAAAGAAAAAATGAGAAAATCAGCAAAGTACATGTAATAGAGCTAGAGATAACCTCTATATACGTTCACTGAAAAGGTATGCATCAAATGAAAGGAATATACCAAAATATGCGTTTTTATTGTACTTACGTTCAGATAGATATTTGATATCCTTCCCCCTTATCAAAAATTTTACAATCTTCTCCCTGATATTCACTTGAACTGGTATTATTTGTGAAGAAACGTCATTCACGCTACCAGGAACGATTCCCGCCGCCATCTTGTCGGTGACCCTAATAAACGAAAAACCCGCGTTGGTAATTCTACCGTGAATGTGGTTGGCCTGCAGAATTGGTAACCAATAAATGTTACCAATGGTAAATTGCACCACCAACATCAACCAATGGGAGAATTGTAAACGCACCCACAGTAACTCCCCGGCATGTCCATCCAGGTCTGCAGAGGTTGGGCTTAGCGACAGAAAATTTTTGACATGTTAAATATTTCTGCGGGAGAAGAATTCCACTAAAATTCTTTCTACATTGTTCTGATCCCGCTTTTCTGTCCTCTCCGGTGAACATCCGTGGTGATTCCGTTGATTCTATATAATAAAATCTGCTTTTTTTTTCAGCGGATATGAAGAAAACATACGTGTATAATTTTCTGCCTTTTTGCTCCCAAATTTCAAATGGATGAACGCTTATATATAACTGATGGGTGATCTGCAGTTCATCTATAATTACATAGATTTTGATAGTGTTCTTTGAAATAGTTTTCTTAGTGGATTCAAGTACTTATAAGAATCACTCGACCATTAAATATTTCCTTTATGCCTTACATAAATTCCTTTTCGTTTTTGTAAAGTAAAATTAAGTATCTTAAGGATGATGTGATCCAAGGTCATATTCTTCAAATGTCATCATCCACGTGAACTACTTATAATAGATAGGTGTTTAATTGATTTCTGTAACGATCATCGTATTAAGGGCACTAATTTGCTTCTCTTAACTTATTTTTTCAAATTTCGATATTTTAATTTCAATGATAGAGTTTTCCTTACAAAATCAAAAATACTATTGAATATGAATTGTAGAAGGATTTTATTTCGGTGAATGTTGAACTGTCTCCCTTAGGCATTACCAGATAAATAATCCTTAATAAAATTTACATGGGGGTCATTATTCTACAGGGATCATTTTTCTAGACTGATTTTTTGAAAAAGACATTTTTTCTACGGGCAAAAGGGGTCATTATTCGACGTAGAGTAATGACCGGGGGTCACTGTTCGAAGTCGAAAAATGACCCCCGGTCATTATTCTATGGGAGTCAAAATTTGCCTTTACACCGGCGCTAGTCCATTTCTTGTTATTCTTAAATGCAACGTGTGTGTGTGTGCGCGCGCCAAAAATGTTTACATGATAAATGATAGCATTAATTATATGATAGATATTTTCCATACTATTTTCTTGATGTACAACCTAGATAGACTTCAGTACTCAGTTGAAAACGTTAAAAATTGAAATTTCCGATATATAATTGGTACCGTATAAGTTTTACATATATAGAGGCTGTCCTGATGTGGAACTCTTTTGTATTCAAGACCACAAAAATCAATAATTTTGATGTCACACAGGCTGTTCTGGTTTTGATGAGATTCTATGATCATCAAAGATGTGCATGCGGTAGATTTTATAAATAAATAGATTGATGCCTTCCTGTCAAGCATTTAATTACATTAACTTTGCGAAGGAGAAATGTTTTTAAATTTTTTTTTTTCGAAATTTCTGACCCAACCAAGTCATCTGAAAATAAAAGACTATGTAAACTGTGGATCCATTAATTGCGTAATGACAAGTTGAAGTTCGAAACATTTGTATGGAGAAACGTGTACCGTCTGCCTGGTCTGCGACTCGACTGAAAGTCTTTTTTTAATTTCTTCTTGCGAAAGACAGGCTGAAATGTACACGGCTCCAAACTTAACTGTTCGTGACATTATGTTTACGTAATGATGAAATAAACCGGAACCAACGGTGTGACATCATCAATCAAAACTTCAATGGCCTTTCTCTTAGCGGCGGGTAATTTAAAATATACGATATATTAATATTGATTTAATTGTTAAGCAAGGATGTTTGTTGTGAAAGGTTGTCATTAACGGTATCAGTAAGTAATACTTTATTCATAAAAGCAACAATGTGGTTAGGGTTGCCTTTCCCTTTAAATTAGCATTATTCTTAACAGAGCATTCAAATATAAATACAGAACTCTGGCGCGCTATATCTAATTGTCTTCATAATCCTTTTTCCGTCAGTGATATAGGTGTACATTTTCTGCATGACAATTTTAATCTTCTATTACATATAATTCTGCTTCACATACTTTAATATAATTTTGGCCATAGCATGACCATTTTTCTCAGCTGACGTAGAATATTTAATGACGTAAACTTGCGAGACTCACGGCGCTGTTTTGCAAGCGGAAGTATCTGATGACGTAGTCCGCGTATACGTTTTCTTTCTGGTTTCGTATGCTGATGTTGCCTTTCTTTATCTTGTCACTGGAATTTGGCCAGTATTGGGCACATTTGTTCTGATAAAGATAGGGAAGAAAGTTTATTATCATAATACAAATTGATTGCGAGAAAGAACACATTACATACATGTAGAGCCATGTGATCAGTTTATTATCACCGTATTGCATGCATGTAAATTGAATCCCTTGTATGCATGCTATCAATGATTGATTTTGAATATACACTGTTGTATATCACGTGTCTCTTTCTAACCTTATTTCCCTCTTTGAGATTGGTCAGACAAACAATTACACTAATGTCTTCTTGCCAGACCATTTTCCAGAAATCAACAATTGTCTTTGATTTTGGTCCTAATAAATATGAACAGGGATATTGAAACACACCAAGGAATACGAGTTAAAAATCATCAAAAATGACATGTCCAGTCGTCTTTTTCAATTTTACAAATTCACAATATATGTTGGAATAATAACGCACACTTGAAAATCGATATATGAAGATATACATTGTATATTTACCTTGCGTTGCAATGTACGATTTCTTTCCTTGCACATACTGTGACCATGACGAAATTGAAGATCAATATTAGGAATAAAATTACTCATTGATTTTTCAACAATTTCAATCTGCCTTTCTTGTATAAAAACTAAATGATGGCTACTCATTTGCATTATATATGTAGATTTTATTTCTTTGGCGATACAGAATTTTATTTGTGTACTTCATTAACACTAACAATTATAAAAATCGATTCAAATCACTGACCTCAATATAATTCGCGTTAATGTAGTCCGACTCTTTTGGCGATATTTTCAGAACAACACGTGAATGGTCATCTACTCAAAACAAAATGTACACTGTTTATTTATCACAACACTTATCACTAGTTCAAAGAACGTCACATTGAGACACTTACACGGGAAAATCGTGGTGTACCGATTTTTGGCAAAATTGTCCTGTTTCTTTCCTTCATTACATGGGTGTAGTTCTCCTCTAGGAATTGTCTACACACAACAGTGAATGAAACGATAAAATTGTATATGTAAAGAAATAATGTTAATACAATAAAAGTCTATATGCAACATTAACATAATACATTTAATATCTTATTTCTGTACAGAATAGTGAGGACTGATTCTTAATCTTAATCTTTATTATAAGTCTTCGTCAGATACTTTGAATGACTTGATTCCACACTTGCAACGAAAACCTAAGACAGGAGTTATATTTTCAAAACTAACAAATACACCACCAGTTTAAAGCCCCAAAAAATAACAACACTAAAACGTTTAGTACACCACGTTCAGATATCAAGAAATTATAGACAATCAAGCGCAATATTCAATAACTTTCAATTTAAACATTGATATACACGGTTTACCCGTTACATAATTTTATCAGCTAATAGACACGTACCATGTATTCTTCTTTAAACTTGGCATTCTGATTTTCAGACAAAACAACTATTGCTTTATCAAAATCCGCGACGGATATGTCTATTTTAGTACTCGTCGTTAGCACTCCCCCCTCAGTTTTTAATTCTAAGCCAGGATTTCCGACTCCACTCATTTCCATCTCTTCATGTTTTTTATCACCTGTAAAATATCATTACAATTGATTTACGACACGTGATACTAATATGTCAACAGAAAAAATATTCAACAAGATTAACTTTTTCCTGTGCTTAAAATTCCTTCTTGTCAAAATTATTGATTTACAAAATACAAAGATTTACAAGATAATTACGTTAATATTGATTATTTGTCTCTGAAAAGATATGCCACACTTGATATCATTAACATGTAAGTATCTTTTACAGCATCAGAATTACCTATTGTTAACGTTTCTGGGACAGAAGAAAACGTTACCGTCTCCGTATCTTCATGCTTTCTCTCCTTCTTTCTTCTCCATCTACATAAATACAAAATACAGTTTTGAATGTAAGTTTTGTCTATATTTAAGTCTCAATGTCTTAACAAATTCATTTTGACCTATCTATTAATATGGAGTCATTCAACTACTTGCTTAATGTTTAGAAAGGAAAATAGTTAAAACGAACATTATGTAATATGTTAACATCCACCAATAGATGAAGTACAAATACCGTATAAACAGTATCCCTGTGATGAGGACGACAATAAGACCTACGGCTCCCACCGTCCCTCCCACGGCTCCTGTTACTGCGCCAGAATCTGTCGTATCGGAATGTGCTGCAAAACCTCCTGACCGCGAAGATTCTGATAATAAAAATATTCTCTCACGAATAGCAAGGAATCAACTTGACGAAAGGGTTAAAGGTATGAGACCACAAAAGATGAAAAAAAATCGTTCTATTTTTTTAATAGATCACACTCATTGCATTTTGTACATCCTTTTATGAAGAATAGTTAATTGTGAAGTCCTACTTTAATTGATTTAAGTCCTACTCAGCACCCACATCTTGTGAATTGGCTCCAGTTCCTGCGCATCTATTCAAACAATGCATTGAGAGTTTTTTGCCATCCATCACTTTAATCATCAACAATTCGCTGTTGGAATCTACTGTTCCTAGTGACATTAAGCAGGCAATCGTTCGACCATTACTGAAAAAGCCAGGGCTTGACAAAGAAATTTTCAAAAACTATCGCCTTGTGTCAAGTATCTCGTTCGTTTCGAAGATTTTTGAAAAGGTTATTGTAAAATGAATCGAAGCCCATCTGGATATGCATCAACTGTATGAGAATTTTCAGTCCGCGTACAGAACGGGACACTCTACAGAAACTGCGTTAATGAAGGTACATCATGACATCGTATGTGCAATTGACAATAACAGTTGCGCTATCCTTGTATTGCTCGACCTCTCTGCGGCTTTCGATGTCATAGACCACAATAACCTATTGCAACGTAAGGAAAACATGTTTGGTATCACTGGATATGCATTGAAATGGATTAAATCCCATCTTAGTGATATATATCAACGTGTTGCCGTCGTTCCATCGTTGTCTGATGCTTGTCTCCTCGATTGTGGTGCACCACAAGGCTCAGTCCTTGGTCCGAGACTCTATTGTCTTTTTTCAAAAACCCTTAGGGGAAGTATGCAGACGTCATGATATGACGTATCATATATACGCCGATGACACCCCGATCTATATCATCGTTGAACCTGGTGACAATTGGACTGACATGTCTCAAAGACTCTCAAGTCGTTTATGGGACATACTTATGTGGATGAGTATTAACCTCTTCAAACTCAATGAAGATAAAACTGAACTTGTAGTCTTCTCACCAAAACACAGACTCTCAGATATAAGCAGTTTTGATCTTGAATTTGGTGACTGTGCTGTAAGTGATTCATCTTTCGTAAAACAAAAATTAGGCGTATTCTTTGACAAATCTTTACCATGGAAAAACACTGTCTCTCTATTTTCCTCTCAGCATATGTGAACATTCGCAGGATTGGCTGTATCCGTTCATTTATCAATGATGAAGCATGTAAAACTGCAATAAACTCGCTAGTTACATCCAGACTAGATTATGGAAATGCATTGCTTTATGGTGTCCATTCTCAACTCACCAGCAAACTTCAGAGGGCACAAACCACAGCTGCAAGATTAATAACACGCTAAAAAAAATCCGACCATATTTCTCCTGTTCTAATAGATCTTCACTGGCTCCCAGTTGAATACATAATTCAATATAAGATACTTCTTCATACTTTCAAATCTCTCAACAACCAATATCCAGTTTACATGAAGAATATCCTTACAGTTTACAATCCCACGCGACCACTAAGATCCGAATCTCTGCATCTTATCCAGGTACCCCGGACACGTACGAAAACATATGGGGATCGACGTTTGGACAAGGCTGCATCGAGTCTCTAGAACTATCTGCCTTTTAAACTCAGACAATGTACCTCACTGTCTAGTTATAAAGTGGACCTCAAAACGCATCTTTTTAGATTAGCTTTTAATTTGTGATTATTTTTATATACTTAGTGCTCTTACATACAGCTCTTACAGTGTTGTTAAAAAAAACTGTAGTTTGTTATTATACCTATGCCCTTTCTATGTACGTAATTATTCCTAAGGGTTGTTTTAATTTGTTTCATATGTCATTAGGGTAATCATATCGTTACATTAGGCGCTATATATTAATAATAATTATGCATTTTGATTCTGACACTATGAATATTGTATTCACATGTATGTGCACATCGATTTTATATTATCTTTTCTTTCACATTTGTAAAGCGCTTTAGAGAACTAATGTTGATAGGACGCTATATAAATCTTTTAATTACATTTACAATTACAATTAATTAAAATTGCTTATTTGCTATAGTAAGCAATATAGCACAATAAGAAACAAAAGTTAACAAAATTCACATTTTTAAAAAAAAATAAAAATCTTCAGTGGACTAAATTCAATCAATTATCTAAATATTGTAAATTGTGTAATGTAAAACTTATACGGTACCAATTTTGATGCACCAGATGCGCATTTCGACAAATAATGTCTCTTCAGTGATGCTCAACCGAAATGTTTAAAATCCGAGATAACTATGAAGTTTTAGAGCTAAATATAGCCAAAAACAGCGTGCCAAACAAGTGGAGCCAAATTCGTCCAAGGATAAGAGCTATGCATGAGAGAGATAATCCTTAATTTTGAAATGAATTTCTAAATTTTATAACAGCAATTAAATATACATCCGTATTTTCAAGCTAGTAACGAAGTACTTAGCTACTGGGCTGTAGAGACCCTCGGGGACTAACAGTCCACCAGCAGAGGCCTCGACCCAGGGGTCATAATGTAAAACTTATATGGTACCAATTTTGATGCACCAGATGCGCATTTCGACAAATAATGTCTCTTCAGTGATGCTCAACCGAAATGTTTGAAATCCAAAATAACTATGAAGTTTTAGATCTAAATATAGCCAAAAACAGCGTGCCAAACAAGTGGAGCCAAATTTGTCCAAGGATAAGAGCTATGCATGGGGGAGATAATCCTTAATTTTGAAATGAATTTCTAAATTTTATAACAGCAATTAAATATACATCCGTATTTTCAAGCTAGTAACGAAGTACTTAGCTACTGGGCTGTAGAGACCCTCGGGGACTAACAGTCCACCAGCAGAGGCCTCGACCCAGGGGTCATAATGTAAAACTTATACGGTACCAATTTTGATGCACCAGATGCGCATTTCGACAAATAATGTCTCTTCAGTGATACTCAACCGAAATGTTTGAAATCCGAAATAACTATGAAGTTTTAGATCTAAATATAGCCAAAAACAGCGTGCCAAACAAGTGGAGCCAAATTCGTCCAAGGATAAGAGCTATGCATGAGGGAGATAATCCTTAATTTTGAAATGAATTTCTAAATTTTATAACAGCAATTAAATATACATTCGTATTTTCAAGCTAGTAACGAAGTACTTAGCTACTGGGCTGTAGAGATCTTCGGGGACTAACAGTCCACCAGCAGAGGCCTCGACCCAGGGGTCATAATGTAAAATTTATACGGTAAGTAATAAATTCATATTTCTGCTTTCGTAATCGGGATCGAGATGCCAAAATGAAGCCTCCCATATGATCGACATTTCCGATTTCGCTTATTTTGAACTTCGGTTATATTGAAAGAAAAGGATTGGTCACCTGAATTTCAATATATCCGGAGTAAACTGTATATTTAAAAGAAGTAAATACTTTACTATTCTTAAAATACTACATACCTTTGTTGCAGAGACTTCCTAAGTATCCTGGTGTACAGCCTTCCAGACAAGACCCATTGATTGGATTACATGTCATGTTTCTGCAATGGCTGCTGCAGTGATTTCCACAACTTGTGCCGTACGTTCCTACTAAACATTCTAGAAGAACAATAGAGGGAAATGTAAAATGGTTTACCGGGGTATTTACCATTTACAGTTCATATATGTCACACGTAGATCAATGGCAATTGTACTTGTTTTTCAAAAACTGACAGTTTTATGGAAATGTATTTCCGTACTAAACTGCACAGGGGTGAATACTTTTAAATTGTTATCTATCATTCAAGCTTTTCTTGCAAGACGAAAAAGGTGAATATTATACATTTATTGCATGATTGTGAGGGAGATATGAGGACAACGCCCGAGGGGAATATGATTTTTCTTGGGTGAATAAATTTTCTTATTATACCTCAGTATGAGAATTCTATGCAACGCGTAATTTGATTGGTTTAAACGGTCACATGCCAGGGATGACAAAACATATCTCCCTCTCAAACATCATATCTCCCTATCATATTTACCCCTAGGGCAGCCTCGTTTGAATGCAGATTTACTTGCTTGTTTTTGTATCAACCAAAACCATGCATTCAACTGTGTATCAGAGACCCGCATATTTTGTGCCTTACGAACTATGAAAGTAGAATGACTCGGACTTATTGTGACGTCACAATAAACTTCGTCTACCTTGACTTCGTCTACCTTGACGTTAAATTTATGGAAAATGCACGAGGCTTCCCAAGGGGTAAATATGATAGGGAGATATGAAGTTTTGTCATCTCTGGCAAGTGACCGTCTAGACCAATCAGATTACGCGTTGCATAGAATTCCCATACTGAGGTATAATAATAAACAACGAACGGTGATCAATCCTATGAAAAGTGAACATAAAGAAAGGTGATCAATCTCATAACTCCTATTAGCAATGCAAAATCGAGAGTTGTACAAACACGGACTCCTGGACATGTACCAGAGTGTGATCGGGTGCCTAGGAGGAGTAAGCATCCCCTGTCGATCGGTCAGCCCTATATCCTGATCAGGTAAACGGAGCTATCCGCAGTCAAAATCAGTGTGCCAAAAAGGTCTAACAATCGATATGAAACACGTCTGACAGCATTTGACCCAATGCTAGGTTGTACTGGCAAACGAGATCGTTATAACGACCATCGAATTTGACTCTAAATGAGACTGTTGAAAACCTGTACCATCAACTTGTTTGTCAGTAGCCTGCTTCGCTTTAAAAATTGACAATACATAGAACAAGCTCTTGTGTATCAAATCAGTTAAGAGATATAAACACCATATACAGATAAAAATGGATTATTGCTACATAAATATGGGAAGCTGACGATGGAGAAACTGAAATAATTCCGTTTGCCATAAATTCTATAAAGAACACAGAATTGAAGCCAGGCCAAACACGGAGCCTTGGAAACACCAGAGGTGGGATCTGGAGTAAATGAGGGGAAGACGCCCCAGGTGACCGATCAGACCCACTGTGAGTCTTACATCATGATCAGGTAAACATAGTAATCCTAAGTCAAAGTAAACAATTGATATCAAATTTGTCAGGAAGCATTCGATATATATGTATATCATATGTATATAAGGCGTACATATCCTTGTGATATAAACATTGACAGTATTATGGAAAAGTTTTATGAAGAAGTGTTTTCGAACTATAGTGATCCTGTATGTACTAATTTGGTTATCATTTGAAATACCGATGCTGGAAATTTTTGTTGTTGTTGAATATTTCAATGATACATGATGGAAGGAATATTGGTTAAAAGGGCTAATATTTAAAGAAATATCGAGTATGGGAAAGCATACAAGGAACCGAACTTCATATTTAAAATTACTCTGTTTGCAGTTGGGAGTCCTCCATCCCGGTTTACATCCGTATGTACAGCTGCCTGTGGTGTGGTCACATGACTGATGGACACAGTATTCGCTACACGGTGTAGAGCAGTTTTCTCCATAAAAGTCGTCATCACAAACTGAAACAAGAAAATGAAAGAATTATGATTATTTTTTCAAAACATCGAAATTCCTACTGAGTTATTTTGCCACTGATTTATTTTCGCCAATATCTTAAAAAGGTCAATCGAATGTTAAGTGAATTTACATATTACTTAAGACCAGCAATAATCAGTATAACGGAGCAATAGTTTTTCGGTTTTTTTGGCAAAAATAACATTTCAAAAAACAGCTGTATACTATATCTATTTGTTTATGATACTTGGCATATACTGAAATGAACTCCACGATACAGGTCATAAACGGGTACTATCATATCTCATATTGTCATTAAGCCAATAGTTTTCCCGAAACCTTGAATTTTTAAAGAAAACAAATATTTACAGGTTTAACACTGAAGCAATTACATCTTTGTCAAATCCAAATGTTCACTAAGATCATACCATTCAAATTTTATTGAAACAACCATAAAGATGCACAAAATTAAACTTGCTCCAGGCTTTGTTATTGACCTATAAAATCAAGCTTAAAACGAATGACTAAGATAAAGTTTTGTCAGCAGGGTTATTCCGTGGTATCTGAATCTTTCCAATGGTAGAATGATTGTTGTTGCGTGTATACAAGCAAAATGTCTGACTGATAATGAAATAATAGTATGGACTAACCTAAAGTTATCAATTTTAGAAGGATATGAATTATAAATGTAATAAACTTTTGAAGATAAATGACAAACAGGTTTACATGTATAGGGATGCTATTTTGCTATTTTGGGTAAAAGGTATCATTATAATGGCCGGTTGCGTATTTGTAGTTCATAAAAGTAAAGCTAAGTCTAATCTGTATCATTATATTGCGTGAAAGTCTCTATCAATTTGCTCTCTATTAATTATTCTCTCCACAGAATGATAATCAAACCTGTCCATTGCATTAAAATACAAGAAGATGGGTTTAAACAACATGTACACCTGTTTCATCAATTACCATACTTCTGAGCCATTCTCACCTCAGTCCTACCTGTCTGCAACACGTAAATATGAATTCAAACCTTGTATCATTGATTTGGGGCTTAAACCTGAGATACGCAACCGGTCATGTGTTTGTTAAAACTGTAGTATTACCTTGTTCATAAAAAAAGATACCTACTTTCCTCGCATTTACTTCCCTGGAATCCATCGTCACATCCATGTTCACAATGTCCGTATATATGGTTACAATGATTACTGTCAGATCGACAACCGGAACTACAGTTCTCTGAACAATGCAATCCGTAGCGGCCAACTGAACATACTATAAATGCAAATAAGAATTGGTATACTCATAGAACTTCTTTGAGCAATACATTGTCAGATGCAAGCTCCAAATTATATATTGATAACCATGCCAAATATATATCATATATGCATAATTGTATAAATGAAACGCGCTGGATGCCAAATACAAAATCGAAAAATTACCGGTAGAAGAGTGGAGAAAAAACAACAACAATCAAACATAACGCACAGAAGCATGTATGGGGATGATAAAAAAGTACAAGTATGTATTCCTACGAAACCGCATCATATAATATTAAAGTCATACAAATGTACCAATGATCGTGAAAAACAATCGGTGCTTTCGATATGATTGAAAATTTAATGCGATAGCAGGAAACTGTCCAATGTAGAAACAAAGCACAAACACTATATTTGATCTGTTTGCCATTATACAGATAATTATGCAATCACTATTGATATTATACTGATTATATACCGGTATATATATTTGTATATACCGGGTACGCAATAATTATATACCTTCTCAATATCTCTATTACTTTGATTATTACAGCTAAGTGTATACTTATGATATGAACATGTAGTGACAATGTACTATTGCAGAAGGCTATGCACTTTGCCTATTACTATAATGTTATGGATAATAGAATATGTTTAAATTAAAGGAAATGTACAAATTTGAATTCAAGATACTGTTCAGAGCTTACTTCATCAAACTTAGAAAAAAAAATATTTCAGTAAATATCATTGATAACGTTTTCGCAGCATCTCACCTTTGTGACAGAGTTCCCCGGTATATCCTGGATTACAGCCTCCGTCACATCTTCCTGTTGTCCTGTTACAAGGGAGGTAATTTAGGCACTGTCCACTACAGTTATACACACAACCAGGACCGTATGATTCTGCAGGACACTCTGACAAAATATGATTTTATTGTAAAATTTATTATTTTGAACGAACATATATTTTTCCGTTTCACATCCCTAGCTACATTACAAATTCTTTTCTGTTTTCATAAGTCTAAATTTATAATGTGTTAATATTCCGTTTTTATCTACTAAACGTAATAAAACCCCGTGCAACCGGGGGAATTAGATACAATGATAGTACATAGAGGAAGGACTTTTTAAATATGTGTTTGAATTGTTGCACACATGAATATTGAATGAACGATATATTTAATTCAAATGAATTTAAGAGGCTGTCTACGATAGAACCATGCAAAATCAAAAAATTATTATGGAAGGTGTTGTCAAATTTTCAGAGCTTTTTATGATATTTCAAAAGTATTTTACTAGTTATATCATATTTTGTGGCAAAATCGATGAGTACCCCCCGAACTAACACCTAATGGGCTGTTCTATTTTTAGCACAATATACACATCAATTTCATGCACAAATGGGGTAATTTCAGCAAGTCATTAAAATATCAAAAGCAGAATACAGTCAACTCTCGATAAACCGCCACCTTTTGTTCTTATGAAATTATGGCATTATAACGAATTTGGCGATGAATTGAATCACTGCCATCTTGAAGAAATAGAGTTACTGTTCTTTTATATGCAAGTTATCTTTCCTCTATTTACAATACTTATGTAAGTGAGCGATCCTTTGCTGCTAAGAAGTTGCCCACTGTCCTTCTTTTTATATTGACTTTTCCCATAAAACAGAAAAATGATTTGCAATATTCTGATGGGTACATTTTTGATGATGTCCTTGGTACGTAATGATTTGCTTTTTCTCATCGAAATTTAACAGGACCCTCTTTCGTGGCGAAGCCATAGCTAAATTGGAAAGTGTTTCTTTGATGTACAGTATAAACAACTTGAGTATTGTTCATCTCTAGTATTGTTCTTGTTTATTCAATACAACAATTACTGGGATCCTTCTGTCCAGGTGTACGCCCGAGATTGATAATGACCAATTTACTGCTTCACTGACCACGTGCACCCTTGGCGGTTTATCGAGATAATTAACACGTTGAAATAGACTTTTGTAATGAAAACACTGCGGCAAATGGCGATAACGAATTTGGAGTTTTAACGAGAGTTTTAAGTAACAGGAAAAATGTTCCTAGAAAAATGCGGCGTTATAACGAAAATGGCGATGAATTGAGTGGCGATAATTCGAGAGTTACCTGTAATCACATATAATTTCAGTTCTGCATAGTCTATTCGAACGGTATCTTTGAATTGGTGAACATAACTTTAGAATTCATTCTCCAGATTTAAGTCGTATAGTGTTTGAACTAGTAAGTTTATGTAACTTTCAAATTAAATGCTATTTTTAGTGAGTCAGAAAACCCCAAGAAACGCTTAAAATAAATAGTTTCATGGTTTAAAACACAGATTTATGCAGAAATTATCACTACTAAATGGGAATTTGGTTGCAAATAAATAGAAAGTAATTTATTTGGGGTATAAAATTCGGAAATTTTATCAAAAAATTATCTCCCTTTGTGGAACTCTCATGGGAAGAAGGTAGGGAAGAATGATTCATAAGGCAGATGACAACAACATGGAATGGGTGGAAAGTGATGGAAGATAAATTTATAGCCTTGGTGAAAATTTCAAAGAAAGAGGGAGTTTATTTACATCAGGATTGCAAGAAGTATACTTCAGCACACTTGAGATTTTTAAATGTCCATCCGAAATTGTGTGAATTCCAGAATCATTTTTCACTGCACTGCACGGCTGATGTGCATTAACTATGATCTAGACTTAACAGACATCATCATGCCTATGCCAATCATGGACATTGACATTTAATAAAGAACAACATGTTGTCACCCATTACATGACTCCGTGACTCCAAAGCCGATAGATCTGCCGCATTGCTCAAGCTGCCATTGATTCTGGTAAGTTAATTTTTTTTATCTTCCTGCACTAACAGATACTGAAATATGCACTTATGCATAAATACTCATGGATGAAATTTTTAAAATTTTACTTCTATTTGAAAGATATCAATTTCCTCAATGCACAATTTTCTAGATTAAAATACATGCTGTTACAACATATTTAGGAAATACAATGAAATTTTAATATATGTGTTTGGTGTTTGCAGACAAGACAATACATTGAGAAACACAAAAGTTGTGTCCAGATTAAGACAGATGTAAAGAAAGTGTTGAAAGGTATGATGCAAACAAATGTCTGAATAAAATCCAATAGGAATTTAAGTGACACCTTCTAGGTTAACAACTAACATATAAGTTGATAGAATTATGGATGGAAACTGAATTAAGTCAAACAAATAAAGTACAAATTCAAGTCCAGGATTTTTCTGGAGAATGACTTATGTAAGAGCAATTTATATTGTAGTTTTTAGACATTTTTTAACTTTTAAAGAAAATGATAATAGAAATGATTGAAGGGAGGGGGTGTGCATTAATATTAATGTAACTGTAGTTTAACTACAAGCTTGTTTTTTTTTTTTTTTTTTTTTTTTTTGTTCTATAAACAAAATTTATTTAGCAGTGCATATTGGAATCAAGATAATTTTAAAAATCAATTTTGGAATAAAATCAAATGACAAGTCTATGGATATATTTGTGAGATCTGTGATTAATTAATTGAAAATCAGAAAGAAGTAAGATTTTATTAATGATTCTGTTATTTACATTGTATCATGTTTATTGCACACTTAATATAAATGTAGGTTTAGGTAATGTGGAATGCTTCTAATCACTTTGAAACTTTCCTGTGATTTCGATAAATAAAATTTTGTTTTATGTAAGACAGCAAGTTCACATTATAGATGTAGCATATACCATATGTATATGTAGTATTGTATAAATATCTATGCAGACAAATAAAAAAAATTGAAATTCAGAGTATATAAGATATTTGTTTTAATTAAAACCTTGCCTATAGTCAAGAGCCCTACAGTGAACAGGCCAAATTAAAGAATATGTGTGGTTCCGGTTACCCGACCGTCCCTAAACTTTATTTTGACCATTTCCAAAATCAGTTACCGTATTTTGCCGAATATAATGCACACCTTTTTTCAAGATTGCATAGTATATACCACAATATATATAGGCTTTTGACCCGTTTTCCTTCAGCCAATATATAGATACCACTAAAATGTTAACTGTAAACACTTATTACAGGTCATCTAACATTAGACAGAAAGTGACTTAGAACTAAAGAGTGCTTACATAAACAATAGTGCAAATTTCAGGTTGCTTGAATATAATAAGCGATCACCCTCCTTATTTTTGAAAAAGTTGAATAGATTTAAAAACTTGGAAGGGCTTGAAAACAGTACTCTAGTTGAAATATCATTTCCTACTTTCATGCTCAAAAACATAATTTTGGCAATTGCACCAATTTTTCCCCCCTGTAGAAGTTACTTTTTTTTGCTAAAGTTTTTGACCTTGTGACCTTAAATTTGGAATTTGACCCAAATTTTAAAACTGGGTGAATGATAGGCTGTCATATTTCATATTAACAATCCTTGTAAAAAGACCTCTCTTTTCGTATCAAATTTTTTTACCTTGTTTATTGTTCTTTGTTGCCATTAGTGTTTCACGTTTTGTGTTACTTTCAGTTTTATGCTTCAGGCAAGCCATGTTTAAGCAACTTAACCCCGTGGTTAGACAACCCACCCCTTGTTTAGACAACTTGACCCATGAAATATTGTTTTTTATGTGAACACTAGAAAATGAAACACCATCTATAAATCAATTAATTATCAAATTTTTAATTTTATTACATCACAAAGAGTATACTCATTTCAGATAGAAAATTCTCACAATGAAATGAAAATCTTTATCTCGATCTCTAAATTAAAATTTAATGATTAAAAGAGGTGCATATGCATATTATTGTGCAATAAAAACAGTGAACAAATTGCAAGGAGGATTTTAATACCAAAGGATGAGTTGCTGAAATTGTAATTTATGGTTAAACGTGGCCATAAAACTTCTAAATATTATAAAAACTTTTCTGGTTATTTAACGTTCAAAACACGTGTGATGCTAATATGTCTGGGTTTTCTATATGACCGGGGGGGGGGGGGGGGTCCTGACAAGAGGCAAACTCATGCAATAATAAGAATTGTTTTGTTATTTTGCAGATGTGTTCTGAAGTAAGACAGCCGTACCCCTGCTTTCCAAGGAACCAAACAATTACTTTCCTTGTATTGGCATGGTGAAAAATGGGGAGTGTCCAGAAAATGACAAAGACTTTCAGAATGTCATCAGTGATATTGTTGCAATTGAATGTAGCCGATTATTATCCAATATATATTGTCTATGACTGAACTCATAAGTGGTTAAGAAAAAATGTTTTGATTTTTTATTCAGGTTATTTAATCCTTTAGGTTGAAATAAATATCTACTGCTTGGAGGTTAATTTACATCTCTCAGGATTTTCTAGATGTCAGATTTCCTAAAACTCACACTAAACCCCCCCCCCCATCCTTTATGGCTTTACTTACAATAAAACTACATATGCAGAGTGAATTTAAAACATGAGAGATATATCATATGTTGTAATTGCCTGCTGAATTTGATAGAAAGCAAAAACGCTTTGAATACACGATTCTTGTATATGACTACAATAAATGTACTATTTATTGGTGGAAGGTAATGGTGGAAGATTTTTTTTTCAAAATAACCCCTCTGCCTCCAATATTGGGCCAAAGTACAACAAACAATAATTTTCACCCTTCATTAATGCTCATGCATGACATGTTCAATGACATTATTACGTTATCTGAAGATTTTAACACTACACAACCGACATTATTACCCCACCCCCCTTTTTTCTTGCATAAATCCCCCCCCCCCCCCAATATACCACTAAATTTCATTTGCAACCAAATTCCCTTTAACATATATATTAGAAATTGATAGGTTCTACACATGTATCAAATATGATGTCTATTGAAGCGTTTCTTGGGCAACTATACCTGTTTCAGTGCAAATAGGTGAAATTAGGTAAAATTTCAGCATTTCTCTCATTTTAAAACTTTGATATTTTATTGCTCTGTGTATTAAATTTTGATTGTTTATGTGTTATTAATTCCTATTTGTCTCTGCATTATCATGAAATAGGTATCATTAAATTGCAAAACATGGGTTTTGCATTAAACCAAAAAGAAAAGTACATTGTCTGATTTTTTTTAATAGATCTAAATATAGAAATGGGGAAAACCAAGTGTCTCTCGTTTCCATGGTTACCGATCAAGTGGAATGAAAATAATTATTTTTACGTTCAAGTTATGTTATGTAAAGCATATATACCAAGTTTCATGAAATTCCGACACATGTCCACCAATAGCCATTTGCATGGTTCTATCGTAGACAGCCTCTTAAGAACAATTTTTGCATAATTGCATGCATTAGTTATTTTATATTCGTTGATGTCATATACAGTAAATAAAATTTGATTATTAAGAAGCCACTTGGAGCTCAAGTTAAAATGTTCCTTCTGTAATCTAAATTATCTCTCTCTGTATTGAAAGTTAGATACTAGTTTTACGAATGCACTTGTAATCTGTCATGCCGAATTGTTGACCAAAGACAAAATGTACGGTTGTTCTTAATTTCAAAATTTTGAAACTCAGTAATGCAAATGTTTTTATAAGATCTGTGCCATCACAAAACATATTCAACCAAATTAAGAACTTTTTTGTGATTACCCATGCGTTTGCACATTTCAATAACTGTTAATGATTATTACAAAATGTCGTAACATTGATTTCTATAATCATGAAACAAATAAAGAACATCAAAAATATCAGATGATTATCGTATTAAAACATTATCGTTGGTCTCAGGAGGGAGTATCCTTCGGTGAAGTAATGTAATTAAAAATGTTCACGAAATGATAAATATGGTACTAGTAAAAACTATTATAAGTATAGCTAACACTGAACACCCACATACTTTTATGCTGATCATTTTGTAAACCAATCGCAACTTCTTGGTTTGCCGAAAAGGCCCCAAAATATGCGAATGGTTATAGACATAAGCTGTTTAGTGGTGTAATGCCTCGTTCCTATCGCTTTGTTTTAGAAATTCCATAATGCTGATTCAAACCTAAAATCAGGGATTGAAGTAACGAACAGACGCATTTCATTTATCGATAAACAACGGATTTACTTTATTTCAAGTTGTCATTGAAAAGAAAAGAAACATGGCTTAGATCTGCCAAAGCGTGTCTGCCAGTGTACTCTCATTTTTGCTATTTCAGGGTTGTTTATCGAAAACGAAAGTAGATTTTTAATAAGTTTACGATATCTACTAATCAACTAAGATTCTAATATTATAGCTTACGGACTCCACCTCATATGTAGGACAATATTAAAGATGCACGCTTTTCGGGGTTTATTGATAAAATTTGTTAATTCATAAGTATAGATATTCCACGACAGTATGTAGATGTAATTCATCATCGAAAGTATCTAAAATAATGACAAATGACTTACGTGTGTTGCATTTTGTTCCTGTCCATCCATTACCACATCCATAGTCACATTGTCCAGTGGTGTGATTACAGGACAGGTGGTCTCTGCAGTGTCCAGTACACGTGAATCCACACTGTAAACCGTAATATCCAGCTGGACATGCTACGAAAAATGGCATTCCTTTGTTAAGTTGTACCTTGTCATATCTCATTCTATATCAAAAATAAATAATATACATTAAAGCATCAATAGTCTATGAATGATATAACAAACGTAATCTTACACGTGTTACAAAACTCCCCCATCCATCCTGCAGTACAACCCAAACACGCTCCGTTGACAATGTCACATCTAAATTCCTGACAGTTGTTTGGGAAGGGTACATCACAGTTATATCCAAACACACCGGATTCTTTACAACCTATATATATATATATATATATATATATATATATATATATATATATATATATAAGATAATTTTTACATTACGACCCCTGAGTCGAAGACTCTGCTGGTGGACTGTTAGTCCCCGGGGGTCTCTACAGCTCAGTAACTAAGTACTTCGTTACTAGCTTGAAATACGGATGTATATTTAATTGATGTGATAAAATTGAAAATTCTTTTCAAAATTAAGGATTATCTCCCTCATGCATAACTCTTATCCTTAAACGAATTTGACTCTAGTCTTTGGCACACTGTTTTTCTTTTCAGTTCTTACAAGTTTATCGTTATTTCCGATTTCCAATATTTCGGCTTGAGCATCACTGATGAGACAGTATTTGTCAAAATGCGCATCGGGTACTGTATAAGGTTATGCTGGAGATAAAAACCCTCATTTTACATGCATCATAAACTTAAAAACGTATGAACACAAAGGGTAATGGTGTAGTACAAGATATACATACAATATTACGATATTTATCATATCTATTTACATTTATCATACACTATACGGAATATTGACTGTATAATGATGGAGCAGAATAGATGTATTAATACCTGTTACAGTTACTTCACACAATTCAGTGAAAACTGGAGTTATTTCATATTTAGTAGGATAAGTTGTTCCGTCAAGTCTTTCATTGTAAAATATAACGTAACGTCCATGTTTGACACAAGTTGTACTGAAATTCAAGGTCGGTAACTCCTCTCCGTTCTTGTAACACAGATACCCATCCTCCTTTTTAGTTGTGTTCGCCACATAGAGCGAGAAACCAGCAAAACGTCCTCTTTGTCTCATAACTGAAATTATCAATTCATGAAATAAGGAATTATGGTAGATACTGATTTTTATGTAACGTGCTAATTGTGTATTTTCTATTGCGTATTATTTGGATAAGTAAACATGGTAAACATATATATGGTAAATATATATATGTTTTGTATAACATGTTAAATTTGTTTCTTTCACGTTTGATGGATGTTTGGTATGGAAGTTATTGTGTTTGAGGCTCCTCCTTTTTTGGGATGCCTCATATTGATATATTCGCTGTCTTGGGTGGAAATTTCCGATGAGGCAAACTTAAGATGATGTAATGTTTTGTTTTAGGGCCCCGTACTTAGCCTATTACATAGATGATCAATCACAGCGCGCCGTTATGATGCTTTGGTCATTCCTCTTTGTTTGTTTGGAGTGCAAAGACTGCTCAAATATTTGTGTACACAAAGAAAATTAATTTGATACCCACCATCCACCCTCCACATCCTCCTTTGTTATGCCACTTTGATATATGTAAGCTGTTTTATTTGTAAAATCCACCTTATTTGATTGCAGGCAGCTCTATTTCGATATTTCGTTATGTGTTGTAGGGGGTCAAATTGCATAATCATACCTATGTGATACATATGTTCTTGTATTTGTGTTTTCGACTCATTCTGACCCCCGATAGCTATTCTGTTATATAACTTTGTCATTTTAAAAATAAATGACATTTTTGCAATTCAGATCACTGTCCTGTTTTCACTGCCTTTATCAAGTAGCAAGCAAAGGCTACTTGGCAAGTCATATTAACTAAGGAACATAAATGATGATTAGTTTTGATATGACACTGTCATCAGTTGAAAAGAAGAGAAAAACTTTTCCTCGATATACACGTGGTGAGATTTTACTATTTGTAACAACTTTCTATTAGGAAATCACATTTTCGTTTATTTATGTGCTGTGTATTTTGATCAAAACATTGAACTCGATGAAGAACATTGGAATATGTAAAATGTTAGAAAAAGAGCAAGGTACAAGCACGATTGCACCTGTGATAGGTAACCTTAAAAGTGAGTGTCAGGTCAAACTGGCTAAACAAGAATGTACTGATACCATTCCAACAATAAGAAAGTGTAACAACTGTATAATACACTATACACTTATGGATTGTTTAATAGGGAGACATCACCAATTATCTTGTCTAAATAGGGTTATCAACTTTGGACACCTATCATGATAGTTTTATGAGAATCTAGAAGTAAAAAAAAAATCCCAAACATTTATTGACTTGTGTCATATATTTAAAACTTTTAAAGGTCAAAGTATAACAAAATCGTAACGACTTTTCTTGCAGATTTAAATACATTTTCACTGGTTTTCGAGGGTTTAATCAATGTTACTCATAACTACATGCACTATATATATTATTTTATATTCAATGTCATAAATTTATTCGATGTTTATACGCTTAATAAAACACACCAGTTAAACTAGCATTAACGGGACGAAAATACTTGATTTTAACGTCATGATAGAATGACACAACAACATGGCGTCAAACGTCGTAAAGTATTTCATAAAACAAAAAAGTAAGCATCAAGCGAAATGCAAACTTGCATTGAAATAGGGAATATCTTTCTTTTCAATACGCAAGTTCCGAGATATCAACATTTCTGTGATGGGGGTACATTCAGTTTTCCGTTGAACACTTGGGTGGGTACAAGATGTATCCATATATTATAGATTAGCTATGTAAATAAGGACACAACTTATGAAAGCGTAAATTTTCTTCTATCAACTGTTGCTATTGAACAAACCATATAGAGAATAATATTTGTTTGAGTTAAGCCATTAAATTAAATATGAGTTGATTTTTATTTCCTCTTCTGCAAGAGTGATACTTTGATCAACGAAAGTTGGTGATTATAGATTTGCGTTTGAGCTATTTCATTATCAAATAATCACAAACTTGTTAAAATTGTGTATCCCAGCAGTTTGGGTTGTTGCATGATGTCTGATAACCATCCTTTAAGCAATATATGAAGGCAGCGATAAGCTTTTGTACCCACCGCGTGTGGACGAAAGTATGTTTTGCGTCTCACTGTGCGTAAGAGTTCCACAAAGGGAAATATTTATTGGGCAACTCGGAAATTGTGTATTGTTATTTGTAACCGTTAATGTTGACACCAACGCCACTATTAGAATTATTAATTCACAACCCTGAAAATCTTTAATTTCATAATTTACTTTTATTAAAATTAAATATATAGAGTAGTTACAGCACGTGATGGAGACAATTTATGACCAGCCCTCGACCAATGAAATTGACTATTATTTTGAAGGATAATAATATATAGCTATCGCATGCAGTTGAGGATAATATTGAAATTTTCACCCCGAGAAAACCATTTTCAAACGAGGCGTAGCCGACTACATGCAAGATTTGTTTTACTATACTGAATGTTATGTAAACAACAAAGCCGAAAACCTTACTTCTGTTGACATTTGATCAATCAAAACCATGTAATATTATACTGAATGTTATATAAAATGCAAAGCAGAAAAAACTTTCGTCTATTGACATTTGATCAATCACTACCATTCAATTCTCTATATATTAATGTGAGTATTCACGTTTATTACAAACGCTCAAACGACGTCGTCTAACATTTTACAGCGAACTTTTCGCGAATACATTTGACACATGTGATAATTTGTATACCACCCGTTATCAAATAATGGTATCCGTTGCTAGACACTATCATCTCGAGGCGCATGCTTTCTGTTCTCAGATGGAAATATTTTTTGTGTAATTTTACACCATTAGCATTGCGAATATGCTGTATGAAGAGCAGTTACTGAAATTTGATAGCATGAACTACTGGCGTAATATCTACGTTGAGAGTAAAAGAAAAAATATAAATGGGTGTAATTAACAAGCCGCTAAGAAATTAAGAAACATTCGAGTAATTCCTAATCGTTGACTCATTAAGGTAATGTTAGTGACAATTAAAGAGGGAAGATGAAAACATGGCGAAATGGACATAAAAAAGAAAATCACTGCACTTATGTATCAATACATAGGTAATTAAACTACACAAACCATACCATATTGTTCTCCATAGTCTTTGAACTGTATCATGATGCTGAAGATGCTGAGTACTTTCTCAAGGTCAACATACCACCATGTCCATTTCGCTGGAGTATTAGTTCCAAACTGTGCAGTCCTTGTACACATGTTAATGTCTCCATCTACTGCACGACTGGATTGATACTGCTGACATGTTCCAGTTTCTTGGCATTTGGGTACCACCTTAGCCTGTTCGGTCTCCTTATTCTGAGATAGGATTTCTGTAAATGAAGAAACCTATTCTATTGCTATCAGAATGTGGGAAGAATCACCTTTTCACTTATTACTTTCGCACACATACATAATTCTAATCATAATGATAGCGGAATCTCGTCATAATTAATCAAAATGTAAATTTACATGTAAAATTTAAAGGGTTATTCCTGCTTTTCATGAATAAAACGACGTAAAATGCATTTCTATTTTCCAAGACGAATAAAACATAATCATGTTGCAAATTTATACAATGTAAACTACATGTTGATGTACGATCGAAAATAAATACTAGTTAGACTTGATTTGTTTTCATTACATTGTGTGAAGAAAACTAATTTGGAATAGTGGTGCACCGAACTGTACTAAATGGGGATCCCATCTTGTTTCGGTTTGATTGTTAGTATGGTGTAATAATGAAAGGTGAAAATAACGAACAGTGATCAATCTCATAACTCCTATCAGCAACACAATATAGATAGCTGGGCAAACACGGACCGTCCTCTGGACACACCAGAGGTGGAATTAGGTGCCTAGGAGGAATAAGCATCCCCTGTCGACCGGCATATTTGTAACAACACTTCACTACACCGTATTATGAACGAGAAAGTTAACAGTACAATAGATATAAACAATATATTGTTTACTTACGGTATCCACATGACAGTATCATTGATATCAAAACGACAAGTGTCTGCATATTCAAATTCTTAAAACAACAAGGGAGTTTTGTTTTTCAATTTGAAAATATATATAAGGCGATCAACAGTTGTCATATCTCTAATTTTTAAGAAATTTAATGACCATGATGAATTTAAATTTTTTCCAGCATTTCCCTCTGCAGCATTAAAATAAATAATCGGAAAAGAAAGTTTTATACATTTACATGTAATTTCTGAAAGACGGATGTTGATTTGCTTTTATACAGTTAAACTTGAGTAGACTGAACAGGAGTTTTGGAAATTTATCGACAGCGAGCACTTAAAGAGGATCGTAGAAATTACTACTCTGCGGTCAAGGGACAATATGAAAAAATAATTTAAAAACACATTGTGAGTCCAAAATGTAACTGTAGTTGCACAATCCGTGATTTGTTTGATGTCATGGTAATCAGCTAGTCTACCAATACTGTGGAGTGTTACAAATTATATACATGTTGGCACGCATGCAAATTATCGAATGACATTGTGTAATATTTCATCATCGATTGATGATCAGAACATATCTTCATCATGATTTCGATTAATTGGTATACATATGGATGAATATTTGCTGACATTTTAAGGACAACAAGGTACATTTCTTCAACAACTGTAATGTTCTGTTGGAGGATTTACTGTTTTGTGATACATAATGAAGTATTAACAAAATTTATCATATTCTGATCAGGTCACTCGCCCTTTTGCATTTAGGATGAAGATGGGAAAATGCGAGGACGACGAGTTAGGACGGAGATGGGAAAACGTAAAGACGACAAAGCGATATTGCAATTGAGGATGGAGTGAAACGCCATAGCGGAGGAGCAAGGGAAACTGTCATCCATATTAAGGAGTTTCCAAATTGCATCCTCTTTGTAATCATAAAGGTTTGAGATATTCAATAAGTGAATCTCGGCAAATAATGGTAAAATAGCCGATATCAAAATATTCCGATATTTGCGAGTTAAATGATATCAAATCGTCATCACTAAATATACGGTGACAAAATAGTTCAGGTCAGCGTACTGGAATTTAGAGATACCATAAATAATGTCCCTTATACGTATGTCGGTAATTTCAAGTGGTGGATGAACTTCCATGGCAGTATAATCCTCAAATCGCGGTTGGGTGTCAATCCTTTACCTCATTGTTAGTTATTTTGGGCAGCAACAATGTTACTCAAAAATATCAATTTATTCCTCCATTTGAACAAAATTAACAGTACTGAATTTTGTCTGCAGTTGAGCAAAATCGAAACAAGAACGGATATTCGAAACTAGAGTAATTAATCGTAACTGACAAAAGAAACAGTGCATCGATATGATATCTTGATAAATTTATAAATCATTTGATGAACGATGAACGCACGCAGAGCGAACGGTGAACGAACGCTGAACGCACGGTGAGCGAACGGTGAACGCACACAGAGCGAACGGTAAACGCAAGTTGGTGAACGATGAGCGCACGGTGAACGTAAAGCTCAGTGGTTCTAGAGGGGAAGATTTTAAATGACCACATCCTATTTTTTGCCCTCTCTTGACTTATGGCTTGCGATGGCTATTTTAGGATCAATACCAGCTTGCCACAGTTTACATGGGGAGCATGTGTGAGGAGTCTGTTAGGTATGACAGTCATCTCGTATCCCAATCGCTATAACGGGTGGATTTCAGCTCGCCTTACTCGGTAGAGTAGACATACTTGATCAAAAGTAAATGAACAATCTCGCTGATGAATTCCCTTGGAGGCAGTGTCATTCATGGCTCGTCATGATATACTGTATAGAATTACTGCAATACACTGTAGATTCCTTAATTTACGCGAGTACTTATTATCACAAAATGACTCATAGACGTCAATTCGCGAGAAAATAAATTTACAAGTGCTCTCTTGATCAAGAGTTTTTGCATGTATTTTGGCGATATCAAATTAAAAGCGAGTTATTTTATTTCGCGAGTGATGTTTCTCGCCTATTTACGCAATAATAAATCCCTTGCGTACAAGTAAATCTAGGAATTTAGAGTAATCCGTAAGTCGTTTGTAACTTCTCGTTTTGAATTACAGTAGGAGGCAGTTTCTGTGTTTTGTACGACTTGTGTGAACATGACTGGCATTTGTCATTAGATTAATTATTAATTCATTATTCAAAATGTTGTTAATTGTTTTGCTGGGAAAATATTAGATTAATTAAAACTGTAATATACATGTAAAATTAAGTGATTATTCCTGATTTCAGTATCAATTTCTATTTTGAAATAAAAAACAAATTGATACGTATTTTGTTACTCAAAGACCAGCAAGATATTTACAAGATGGAAACTATGCTTTGATATACTAAACTTAAATCAGTTTCATTAACATTCATAAAGAAAGCTGAGTAAGAGATATCATTCGTAGAAACACTCCTTGTTTCGATTGATTGTTAGCACAGTGTATATTGTGACTAATCTTCACTAGCTTACTTCACAAATGAGAGAGTTACTAGTAAGAAAGACATAGACACAAATGAGAGAGTTACTAGTAAAACAGACATAGATGATATGAAAGTTGTTTACTTACGGTATCCAGAGGACAAAGTTAGTCTCAATAATAACAAAAACACAAGTGTCTGCATGTTTGAATTCTCAAACCAACGAGGAAGTGTTATTCTAAACTGAAGAAAATAAGGTGATCAAGAGTTGTCATATTTGTAATTGTTGAGGTATTTAATGACCTTGATGAGTTAATGTTTTCCAACTCTTTCTTCTGGACAATTGACGTGCCTGACAATGGGCGTTGAGATGAGATCGCACATTGTAATTTTGTCATAGTCCGTACTTAGCTAGTTGCAAGTCAGACAATAATATATATATAATATAATAATATTTCTTTTAATTCCTCATTGTGTGTGGTTCAATTTCATTGTTTTCCGTCCCGGAATTTTTCAATCTTTGGAGACGTCACCAGTTTTAAGTTAAGCATCACAAATTGTTACCTATGTATGGCATTGTAAAAAATGCGGGATTTTGATATTTCTTTTATACTTTTAATCCATTCTGACAAGGTATCATGTTCCTCTTTTTGATATATAGTCCATCGTATGACACAATTTTCGACATACTAAAAATTCCTAAATGTACGCGTGGGATTTATTATCGCGTAATTTCCCGAGAAACATCACTCGCAAAATATTTCTCCTCTCTATTCTTAGATTGTTCAAACACATGCAAAAATATTTGATCAACAAAGTATTCGCGAATTTATTTTCTCGCGATTTGACGTCCATGAGTCATTTTGCGATAATAAGTACTCGCGTAAAATAAGGAATCAACAGTAATTCATAATATAGATTAAGTTCTTTCGCCAATTGACCTATGTTATCTGTGTTTAGGTGCTTTTAAAATGAGTTGAACAATAACGCGTAAGTGGATTTAGTGTAAGATGGTCTGTATCTAGGTACTGCAAAGTTTGTTTATAATTAAAAAAAATGTTGATGCAATAGTGGAAGTATAATTGTAGAAAATACAGGGTGTAGAGTTGAACTTAAAATTTGTTAGAATACAAGACTGAACTATTTTATGACGTAGAATGTTGCTTGTGTTGACGGCATCTATTCCTTTGTTTGTAAATTTGAGTTTAAGGTGATTGGCAACATCCATGATCATATAATTCAGTCTATATTCAGGTGTTGAAACATCCAAGTATAGACTAGCTATGGGTTCTTCAATTGATGTGAAACTCTCAATGGATTGTATCTTGCTTAAGGTCTCACTCGAGAATTCTTCACTCATATGGAAAAGTCACCAAGACCGGTGAAGGGCTTCAAATTCAGGCATTTGCTCGGCATTCGCTTGGCACTTACGGTGATTGAGCGGTGAGGGTTCTTTAGCGTGCCACACCTACTGCGACACGGGTCATTCGTTTGAAGGTCATCTCCGAGGACCCGTGACATTCACACCCAATGCGTTTGGCGATGGAACTGTCACAACCTGTTTTAACGACTTAGGTCTGTTGCGGCCGGGATTCGAACCCCGGGAGGCCGCATGCGGCGCGAACGCTCTAAACTCTAGGCTACCGCTGCGGTCTCTCAATGGAACAGAGTAAAGTTTTGGATACAATGTGGACCTAATTGTCTGTTGAAGTAAGGTAAAGGTGAATCAAGGGTGACATTATTTATACCTGGTATTTTGTATATCGTTCATAACTGCGTTTCTGTCTTTGAAAATTGGGAAAGAGCCCCGTCACATTCACGTTATATCGTTGTGGACTAGTCAGATTTCCTACATCATATACATAAACATTGCATCCATACGGAAATACAGTACCTAGAGACTTGATCCAGTGATCTTCTCGTTATCTACGAAAAGGGGTACTTAATGTTAGATTGTTTGTATCATAATAAATGTTTTCTAGAATCCTAACCCTCATCGACAAGATAGAGTGGTTGGGGGAACTAAAATACTTGTAAAGAAGTTGGTTACCATCATTATTTATTTGAAATATGTGCCCTTATATTCTTTTAGTAAGTGAGCCTTTAGATTCTTCCACATAAATTAATTAAGTCACATAGATTACACTCAGTGTTAAAAGATTTACAAGACAAAAAATTTGATACAGAAACTACGTCTGGTGAAATTACTACTAATTCAATTTCTAGTAATCAGTACATCATAAATTTTACAATTTTTTTACAGAAGATTTTGAGATCGAGCACATGAGATCTGAAAAGGAATCTTCAAAAAGACCTCTTAACAAAACATGACAGTCTTTAATTTGGGTATTCGAATTTTCGTTTCTGTACCAAAGCTGACAATCTGATGACTGTACTTACGACAAAACTTTCATATTTCGAAGGATAATCGGAGGAACACCAACGAATTTGTTAGAGCCTGTGCCCAATATAGACTTCACAGAGTGACACTTTTCTATACCCGGCGACCCATCAGCCAGTATTGTCTCGTTATTATCAAATTACGAACGACAAGTATCCTTGTGGACAGACTGTTAATCAGCAGAGATATATGCTCGATGGTTTAATGAAATGTGAAGATAACACGTGATATCTACATAGCTGTTAGTAAAGAATAATTGTAATAGAAGTTGTCCTTTTATATCAAGGTTTTCAAAATATATTTCTATAACAAGTAAACTAACGGATTTACCTGCAACGTTTGTGGGTTTTTAAAAGGAAAAAACTAATCATTCTTCTACATATTGATCAGATAAACGGAGTTATCCGTAGTCGAAATCAATGAGCCAAGATCGGTCTAACAATCGGTATGGAACACGTCAGACAGCATTTGAGCCAATGATATGTTGTATTGAAAAACTAGATCGTTATAACGACTAAAGAATTTGTGGAATACTGACTTTAACCGAGACTTTAACCGAGACCGTTGAAACCCCTGTACCATCGATTTGTTGCCAGTAGCTTGTCTCGATTTAAAAGCTGATCATATGCAGAGCACGCTCTTGCGTATCGAATCAGTTGAGAGATATAAACACCATGTGCTCACGGTGGGTGTGACCGGTCGACAGGGGATGCTTACTCCTCCTAGGCATCGTTCAAATATATACATATAAAAATGAAATATCAATAAAAATCATCATAATGAAAACGAGAATAAGTTTCATTTAAAATACTTTTTTATAAACGATCTCTTAATGACAGATTCTGGTATGAACTATCATTGGACATGTTGAGTTCCTGATATTGTTGTACATCGTTATCGCTGACTTGTGATGGAGGTGATATTTCGGAACTAGCGATATAGTCAGACAAACGCTTCTCTTGTTTTCTGTTATAGAGTAGCCTAAAATATAGGAGAATTGATATGAATTACAAAGGCTTTATGGACTCATGCAGAATATTCGTAACCCACAAACATATTTTACCTCAATAATATAACAATGACAACGACCAGGCTAAAGTTGATAACCAGTGAGATAGACAAGGCTGCGATGTAGGCATCCGGAGTACTATACCCGTCATTACTAACAATACGTGCCTCTGAAAGAAAACAATTTTAAAAAATTTAAATTCATCATAACTTCCCATCACTAGAACATATGAAAGATTACAATTTGTGATAGACGACAATTTTCTTAAAAATTCAGATTCTAGATTTTTTGGGGAGAGAATTATTTGAAAATGTTTATTATTATTTTTTGTACAGCTATGGGGTAACTAACTCAAAATGACCCACGATAGCTCAGACAGATTTAACAGAGATCAGCAGATAAATTCACTGGTAATACAGCTGTAAAACAGTACTGGTTCGAAAAATGAAATATAAAGATAACAAATAGTGATAAAAAGTATAAACGATGATAAACTTCGGTATTAAGTTAAACTCACAGTTATCACCAAATATTGGTGATATCGCGAGTAAAACCGTCACTACAGTGTACAAACATTCTAAGGAAAACACATCAAGTGTAATTTGATTTGGGGAAATTATATTCCGAGTTTAGTTTTTTACTTTTTCAACGTAAAGGTTATTTAAGTTCAGAGAAATCACAGAATGTTGAAATTCAGATTTGTAAATATCTCTAGATGTTAATTACATTTTGAACAAAACAGGATGAATCTCTTGTGTATCGTGTTAGCGAAAACTGTCAACGGTATGGTTAATAAAATAATGTCGTATATTGGATTTACTTATACAGGTATGTATGCTAAAATAGCATATTCTGCCAATTAGATGAAAATTGTTTTTAGTAATGTACTGTTGGTACCCCCGACTGTGTGTGAGTAATTTGATACAATATCCTACTTGTATGGATTCAAGTGGTAAGCTGAGGAGGTAAAGGTAAACATGTAACTTATATATTTATATGGCATGGTTTTATTTAGAAGAACTTTTATTCCCATTGTGATTGCTAGTTCACGAAGAAGGGAGGAGGCTTAAAACATTGTATTCATTGCCAAAACATTTAATGCCGAGAGTCTAAAAGCGGTAAGGCGTGATCAAGGCAGCATTGATGTCATGATTTGTATCTAAAAAACATAGGTAATAGGACTTTACAAGAGCTTTAAACAAGCTTAATATTTGGTATTTCAGTAGATGATGAATAATTGTTCATAAATGAAAGGTGAAGATAATGAACAGTGCTAAATCTCATAACTCCTACAAGCAATACAAAATAGATAGTTGGGCAAACACGGACCCCTGGACACACCAAAGGTGGGATCAGGTGCCTATGAGTTAGACACTTACTTTCACTACAGCCAGGGGATTCCATCCACCCAGAGGAACAAGTGCAGAATCCGCCAACATTATCACAAAAGCCGAGGCAGTGTTGAGAACAATTCTTAGAACAGTTTATTCCATATGTTCCTATGTCACATGCTTAAATAGATAAAATACAGATAGTCTCAGTTAATGAAAGAAGAGGAATATTATGTCATACGCATATTATTGATTCGTCATTGACAGGTTTTGCCTTCTGTTTGCATTTCTGCACTAGGTTTTGAAACTTAGCGCAGTGCCTGATTTGCCCACCATATTTTGCAAAAAATAGCAGTGTATGAAAACGTTTAATATATTTTGTTAATGTACATTGCTTGATCCAGTAAGTGCTCTACCAAGCCGCTATCTTTGCTCGTGACGAAAATATTAACAGCTATGAAGGAGAAACTTCAAACTTACTGTGATACTACATATTCCAGAAGTGGTGTTAATCAAATGTGGATTATAAAAAATTCTTAAGAAGTTTTAGTAAACTTGAAATCGCAAAATTTTCCTTAAATCCATAACATCAAAACCTATGACTTTTCTACACTATACACGACCATTCCTCACGATAAATTAAAGACTAGACTTTTTGACATCATAGACAGTTGCTTCTTCAACACAAATGGAAAAAGGAAATATTTATATCTGGTGATCAGTCAAAAACTTACTTTGTTAAACACCACTCTGAAGTTGAAATTAAAATATGCTAGAGTTTCTCATTGACAATATCTTCGTGATCTTTGGTGATCAGGTCTTCCAGCAGTCTGTTGGAATTCCCATGAACACGGCTTGTGCTCCTTTGTTAGCTGACCTGTTTTTATATTCATATGAAGCAGAATTTATTCAAAAACTTATACGCGAGATAAAAAAAGTCTTGCTGTGACCTTCAATTCGACCTTTAGATATATCGACGACGTTTTGTCTATTAACACTAATAACTTTCATTCATATGTCAATTCGATGAAAGGTGAAGATAACGAACAGTGATCAATCTCATAATTCCTACAAGCAATACAATGTAGAGAGTTGGACAAACACGGACCCCTGGACACACCAGAAATGGGATCAGGAGCCTAGGAGGAGTATCCCCGTGAGTTCGACACATCACTGTTCGTTATCTTCACCTTTCATAAAAGACACCACAGAGTCGTCCACTTCTGCTTCATGCTTAGATATTTCATTGAAATTATTTTGATTTTGATCCAGCATACGAATACCTGTATGCAAATTGTATCTTGTCAAGTCAAAGTCAACCATTTGTCATTTTACTACCATGTTCTATTTCAATTCTTTCTATTGTTTATCATTTCCTTTATAAATTTGCAGGTCATGTATTACTATATTATCATTGATTATTAGCACAAACATTGTGCAGCGCATCGAAACTATAGGTAATTGTGCACTTTATAAATAAAGAAAATAATAATAATAATAATGTGAAATGTTTTCTGATAATACGTAGCTATTAAAGGCAAGCTAACAACTCAAATTTATGACAGACGGGGTGATTTCAGCTTCTCCATCGCCAACTTCCCATATTTATGTAGTAATATTCCATTATCACCTGCATATGGTATTTATATATCTCGACTGATTCGATACGCAAGAGCTTTTTCTGTATATAGTTAGTTTTTAAATCGAGGTAAGCTACTGACAAAAAAAGTTGATGGTACAGGTTTTCAACAGTCTCGTTTAAAGTCAGCATTTCACAAATTCTATTGTCGTTATAGCGATTTAGTTTCTCATTACAACCTATCATTGGGTCAAATGCTGTCTGACGTGATTCATACGGATTGTAAGACCGTTCGTGGCACATTGATTTTGACTACGGATAACTCCGTTTACCTGATCAAGATATAAGACTCGCGGCGGATGTAACTGGTCGACAGGGGGTGCTTACTCCTCCTAGACGCCTGATCCAACGTATGGTGTGACCAGGTGTTCTTGTTTGCCCAACTATTTATTTTGTTTTGCTTATAGGAGTTATGAGATTGATCACTGTTGGTTATTTTCACATTTCATACATGTATTACTGTATTTTCTACATCCTGAAGAATATACGCATGTATATGTTTGCAAAATGTGAAAATCAATCAATGCTTAAGATGAGGTTAAAGAATAGTCAATGATCAATGTCCTAAAATTTTTAAAGAATATAAAATTTAGAGCAAGGAAACCTTGACCCCTGCAACCATTTGAGGTGGAATCAGATTTCTAGGAGTAAGTATCCCCTGCTGATCGGTCACACCCACCGAAATCCCCCTATCTATATCACGTAGACGTCGTAATCCGTAATCAAAATCAATATGTAAAGAACGGCCTCAATTGGTATAAAACAAACCAGATAGCATTCAATCTAATGAGAAGCTGTATTAGCAAAAGACTATGGTCGTTATGACCATAAAATTTGCAAAATGTTGACGTTAAACGAGACTGTCAAAAAAAAACCTGTAACTTCAAACTATTTGTCAGAAGCCCGTCTCTGTTTAACATATAATCATAGGAAAAACAGACTCTTTCCTATCGAGTCAGTTGAGTTCCAATCACCATGCACGATATGCAGATGATTCACGTTCAAAATGTCATCTAATTTCCTAACCACTCCGCTCTATATCAATTATACTAGAAAATCGGTTCATCATTAGCCTAAATTAAAAAACATAGAAAAATTTAATTAACTCAAGAAATTTCAAAAGAATTATTCAAATATGTCAAATCGCTTTGCCCCTAAAAAATGGATACTAACTTTTCTCACATTTACTTCCTTGGAATCCATCGTCACATCCCTGTTCACATTGTCCGTCTATATAGTTACAATGATTGCTTTCAAACCGACAACGGGAACTGCAGTTCTCTGAACAATTCAGTCCGTATCGACCAACTGAACATACTATCAATGATAAAAATGATTATTTATTATTTCTCAATATCAAGAATTATTCTCCACAGTCAGCAAAGTATATCAAAGAACAAAATCATGGATGATAACAATTGCAAGTAATTACCAGCCATACATGTTAATTATACCAATGGTTAAGTATCAAAATATGTGCTGAACATACAAATATGATTGAAAAAATATTGGTATTTAGTCATTCTACCTTATCTAATTCAAAAGAACAAACATGCTTTCGAAACGAAATCTTTAATCATCGCAGTAGGTGTAATCACTATGACTGAAGAATTACGACGCCCTGTCGTATAGGATAATAGAACGAAGCACAGTGAACAAACAAAACGCACATTATGACCCCTGGGTCGAGGCCTCTGCTGGTGGACTGTTAGTCCCCGAGGGTCTCTACAGCCCAGTAGCTAAGTACTTCGTTTCTAGCTTGAAAATACGGATGTATATTTAATTGCTGTTATAAAATTTTGAAATTAATGTCAAAATTAAGGATTATCTCCCTCATGCATAGCTCTTATCCTTAGACGAATTTGACTCCACTTTTTTGACACGCTGTTTTTTTTTTTTTTTTTTTGGCTATAATAGCTCTAAAATTTCATTGATATTTCAGATTTCAAACATTTCGGTTGAGCATCACTGAAGAGACATTATTTCTCGAAATGTGCATCTGGCGCATCAAAATTGGTACCGTATAAGTTTTACATACAAGTATGAATTTTTCTTTATCGTACCTGGAAATAACAGATATTTCGGCCTATACAGAAATGTTTATGGAACATCTCACCTTTGTCACAGAGTTCTCCGGTATATCCTGGATTACAGCCTCTGTCACATCTCCCTGTTGTCCTATCACAGGGGAGGTAACTCAGACACTGTCCACTACAGTTATACACACAATCAGGACCGTATGATTCTGCTGGACACTCTGGTAAATTACGATTTTATCGGAATATTTAATATCTTCAAACTGCAGTTTGTTTTCGTTTCACAACCCAGGCTACTTTACGAATTATTTGTTTGTTATTTGATAATTCTAAATTCATAATATATGTTCTGGACTTTCTATTAAATATTTCACTACAGTTAGTATACATATTTTATTTGTTTCAGACATCTTTAAGATAATGACAGATAACTTACGTGTGTTACAATGTGTTCCTGTCCATCCATTACCACATCCATAGTCACATTGTCCAGTGATGTGATTACAGGACAGGTTGTCTCTGCAGTGTCCAATACATGTAGATCCACACTGTAGACCGTAATATCCAGCTGGACATGCTACGAAAAATTACACTCTTTTGATAAGTTGTAACTTATTATATCTCATTCTATATTTCAAAATTATTTATACATTAAAGTATTAATAATATTTTAATGGTATAACAAACTTAATCTTACATTTGTTACAAAAATCCCCCACCCATCCTGCAGTACAACCCAAACACTCTCCATTGACAATGTCACATCTCATTTCCTGACAGTTGTTTTGGCAGGGTACATCACAGTTATATCCAAACACACCGAATTCTTTACAACCTAAATATGTAATACAGAGAAAATATGGCATTTCATTTACACATACTAAATTGATTTTAACTGTACAATAATGTAGCATCTCGTGGAGATCTGGACTAGAATAGGTCCTCAGTACCCCTTGCTTGTCGTAAAAGGCAACTAAATGGGTGGTCCTTCGAATGAGACCGCAACAACCGAGGCTCACAGTAGGTGTGTCATGATAAAGACCCCTCCCTGCTCGAAGGCCGTAAGCACCGAGTATAAACCTAAATTTTGCAGCCCTTCACTGACATTTGTGACATTTCCATATGAGTGAAAAATTCTCGAGCGTCCCGTTAAACAATATTCAATCAATTGAATCAATTAATCAATCAATAAAATGATGTGACACAACATTACCTGTTACAGTTACTTCACACAATTCAGTGTAAACTCCGACTGTTTCATATCCGGTAGGATAAGTTGTTCCGTCAAGTCTTTCATTGTAGAATATAACGTAACGTCCATGTTTAACACAAGGTGTACTGAAATCCAAGGTCGGTAACTCCTGTCCGTTCTTGTAACACAGATACCCATCCTCCTTGATAGTTGTGTTTGACACATACAGCGAAAAACCAGCAACACGCCCTCTTTGTCTCCTAACTGAAATCATCAATTGATGAGATGATGAACATAATTATGGGTGGAAAAGCTTTCAATAACCACATTGATTTATCAGCCTATATTTGGAAACGCCAGCTTTTGAGAGCTGGGAAGATTTAATAAACAATTTAATGAATATTTGGGGAATATATATATTGCTTTTATATGTATATCGGAGTATACAACTGTGACAGCAGAAACTAACTTTGACAGCATATGAGACAGCAACACTATATCACACTGTATCTATGCAAGGTGAAGATAACGAACATTGATCAATCTCATAACTCCTATAAACAATACAAAATAGATAGTTTGGCAAACACGGACCCCTTGGTTCACCAGAGGTGGGATCAGGTGCCTAGGAGGAGTACCTGTTGACCGGTCACACCCGCCGTGAGCCGCATATCATAATCAGGTAAACGGAGTTATCCACAGTCAAAATCAGTGTGCCAAGAACGGCTTAACAATCGGTATGAAACACGTCAGACAGCATTTGACCCATTAACAGGTTGTATTGACGAATTAGATCGTTAAAACGACCATAAAAGTTGCGAAATGCTGACTCCAATCGAGACTGTTAAAACCCCTGTACCATCAATTTGTTTGTCATCAGCTTACCTCGATTTAAAAACTGACTCTACGCAGAACAAGCTCTTGCATATCGAATCAGTTGAGATATATAAACACCATATGCAGGTGATACTGGAATATTGATACATAATTATATGGAAAGTTGACGATGGAGAAGCTGAAATCATCCCGTTTGTCATAGAGTTGAGTTGTCAGTTTTAATGAAATAACATAAAATTATAACCTAATAACTCTGAAATCGTGCAGTTAGTGAAAATCATGGAAGAATCTTCATTATAAAACATACTTTCATAAGATAATCACTCTTCGTTATCATCGCCTTTCATAATGGAGGAAACGTCTATTTACGGAAAAGTTGTCGACGTTTAGAAAGTGTTTTATATAGTACTGCGACATGAGTTATGTAGAGAGGGTTTATCAACAATAGGACCATATAAAGGTACTAAGAAATATCGTTTCCTTAAAAACTTAAAGCTTCTCTCAGTGGGAATGAGACTGAATCAGGTACTGATAAATCTCTGTTTAACTATATCCTTCACAATCCTTAACCTGAGTTTTATTGATCATCATTACCATATTGTTCTCCATAGTCCTTGAACTGTATTCTGATGCTGAAGATGCTGAGTACTTCCTCCAGGTCAACATGCCACCATGTCCATTTATCTAGGGAATTAGTTCCAATAGATGATGTCCTTGTACACGTTTTAATGTATCCATCCACTGCATGACTGGATTGATACTGCTGGCAGGTTCCAAGGACTTGACATTTGGGTACCTCCTTGGCTTGATCGGTCTCCTTATTCTGAGATATTATTTCTGTAAATAAAGAAACATATTCTATTGCTATCTGAGTGTGGAAATAATCACCTTTTCACTTTTAAACATAATTCTGATCAGAACAAGTAATGGTAGCTGCATCGTCATAATGAATCAAAACTGAAATTTACATGTAAAATTTATGGGGTTATTCCAGCGTTGCAGTAAGAAAACGACGTGAAAAGCATTTCTATTTTCCAAGGCGAGTAAAGCATAATAATCATGTTGCAAATTTATACAATGTAAACTACACTTTGATGTATGATGGCCGATGGATATTAGTTAACCTTGATTTGGTTTCATTACATTGTGTGAGGAAAACTAATTTGAAATAAGTGGTGCACTGGACTGTACAAAATGGGGATGGTACTTTGTTTCAGTTTGATTGACATCAACACTTTACTAGAGCATATTACGAACGAGAAAGTTAATAGTACGATATATATATATATATATAAACAATATATTATTTACTTACGGTATCCATAGGACAAATTCAGTATCATTGATATCAAAACGACATGTGTCTGCATATTCAAATTTTAAAACAAAAAGGAAGGTGGCAAATAGATTTTGGAAAGCAGTTTGCAGTTCACTATTCGCAATTCAATAGTGAACTGCATTTTAGAACGCAGTTCGCAATTCAAATTTCTATATGTATAAAACAACACCACACTGGAATTATAAGGATGGGGTGCCAGTTACCAACCCCAAACACTGTTAAGAAATGGTGATGGTAATCTCTCTAGTTACGTACATGTAGATCCGCCCCTCGAATTTTTATGCATAACGCATTACACTTAGTGAATAAACATCGGTCTCGGAATCATCGAAGATCCCTTCCCCGGGAACTGAAATTAATTTGTTTTGACAAATTACTAATTTGTGATAACAAATTAATAATCAGTTATAACAAATTGATAATTTATTATAACAAATTAATAATCTGTTATAACAAATTAATAATCTATCATAACAAATTAATAATCTGTTATAACAAATTATCAATTTGTTATAACAAACTAAAAAAAGATACTGCTGCGGCCCTAATATGCTTCCGTACCTATGTGACCTTTTAAAAGTATTCTATGTGTTTCACCTTGTTGTTCTCTACCCGCCTATCCGCTTTCTTTTCATTCATCACCCAATATTCAATTATTAGAGAGGTTTGAAAAGTGGTCCACCCATGGAAATCCAAAGAGGGTACCCCTACAGCCTCAAACTGAGAACGGAAAACGATAGCTTTAGGGGTTCCTCTCCTTGCCTGCATACTCCTTTGTGGATTCTTCAAAGATTAAGTTGTTATTGGCCATCATTATGACCCTACATGAATTTTCGGGTGAGCTCAACATTGTCCTTAAAGCCCTATGTGACCCTTTGAAAGGTTTTATATGCTTGGCTTCATTGTTGTCGAGTCCTTTATCAGTTTTGTTTTATTTCAAAACTCTACAGACATTTATAAGAGAGGTCTGAAAGGAGACCATACCCTTGGAAGACCCCAGGAGGCACCCCTAAGACATCAAATGAGGGTGGTAAATGATAGTACTAGGCACCGGGGTAGGCGTCTTCAATGATTCCGAACCCAATATCTATTCACGAAGTGCATTGCATTTTGAATAAGAGAATGAAGAGAAAAAGTCACAGGAAAAAAAGTCACGAAAAAAAAAAAGACACGGATAAAAAGTCTCAGGAAAAAAAGTCACAGGAAAAAAAGTCACAATATATATTTTGTATAAAAATCACATAGATCAAAAATCACATAAACCTTGCATAGATGTAGGAAAAAAGTCACAATATATATTATATTATATATATAGGGAAAAATTCATAGTATATATTTTGATAGAAAAGGGTCACATATACAAAGAGGGAGAAAGTCACTGTATATAAATTTTGAAAGAAAACTACATGTATATATTGAAAAAAGTCAAATATTATATAAGGAGAAAAGTTTTACTTAAAGGATCAAGGGTCAATTTTGGCCTATTTTCAGAAGTTGGTAATTTTATGCCTTAATACTATATAGGGTGTGTACTTTCTATATATAGTAATTATATCCATGTATTACGTATATTGTTTGCTATATGAAGTAGCAAAGTTGGCATGTTTTGCGAGTGCAAGATTTAACATTCCGTCTTCTATCCGTGTCTGATGACGTTTTCTCAATTCTTATACAGAAAAAAAATAGTTTAATATACCTTGTTAATTAAAATCCTTTGGATAATTTTTAAGACTTTGTTGATACACACATACAAAAATTCTTTTCAATAACATTATAGAAATATCATAATATCATAATCCGAATTACATGTATAATGATCACATAAATTAATAAAAATGTTATCATATTTCTTTATATCACATCTGTACTACACAAAAAGGTAACACACGCCTTAATTTATTATTTGTCGCGCATATATGTAATCTTAGTATCAAATGTGTGTGATGCGTAATTTTTTCCGGAAATGTCAGATTTTATAATTTCACCATGAGCACAGGAAAGACGATTGATGAAAGACCCTTTTTATTATTAATTGAAGTATTTCGTTTATCACACGCAAATATCATCCATCGCCTTGAATGTGCTCATATCATAATATTGACAAATGTAAGTAAAATTTTGAAGTTTTGGCTAAGAAATAGCGATCCATGTAAATTCGGGAGCGTATTATTCTACTATGTGATGTTTTGGCGCCATTTTGTTTCTATATTTGAAGAGAGGGTGTTGCCCCCAAATGACTTCGATAGGTAAAAGTATGTCATCTTCTACTTTATTTTTCTTGATTTTACTAGGCCAAATTCATACGCTAAGTGTACCTTCTCCTTTGATTCAAAGTTAGAAGATTCCATGTTTTTTTTAATCATTTGCAACATAGTTTATATATTTTAATGTTAAAACAAACAAATAACCCCAATAAAAAGTAATTAACTGTTAAGCATCTACAACAGATCCTGACAGGGACTGTTGAGATTAATTAGTGGCTTCACAAGGCACCTTTCCCCTTTTCTAGACAGTATATTTCCTGTATAAGTAGACAAAATGGCATCAATTTGCATACTATTTAAAAAAAAAACAATAAGAGTTGCTGAAAAACAATATTACATATGAATACACAGACACACACACACAAATACATGAATGAGTGACCCACCAAGTTGCTTATATAATGTCAAGTATGGTAGTAAAAAAAACATTTGACAAAAAATCACTCTTTATAAATATTGTGACTTTTTTCCTACTCAAATTGTGACTTTTTCCTATGTTTGGTCAAAGTCACTCTTTATAAATATTGTGACTTTTCCTTGGTATAGGCAAAAGCAATAAAAATTTTTGAACAAAACAAATTGTGACTTTGTTTCCTAGGTTTGGTCATAGGCATTCTTTATATATATTGTGACTTTTTTTCCTGTGACTTTTTTTCCTGTGACTTATTTTCCTGTCACTTTTTTCCTACCCAGATTGTGACTTTTTTCCTGTGACTTTTTTTTTCCGTTTACCGAATAAGAATAGGAGGGCAGATCTACGTAACTATCAAAAGTATCTTCAACAAATCTTTACAATGGTGGGAGTGGACTATTATTTCCCCACCCCCAAAATTTCAGTCCCCGGGTTAAGGGTCTTCCATAAATCCGGACCCGATGTTTATTCACTTAGTGTAAAGCATTATGCATAAAAATTGGAGGGGCGGATCTCCATAAGTAAAAAGAGTAACATCACCATTTCTTCATAGTGGTGGGCGAGGACCACTAATGCCCTACCCCCAAAATTTGAGTCTCCGGGGTAGGGGTCTTCGATGATTCCGAAACCGATGTTTTTTCACTAAGTGTAATGCGTTATTTAAAAATGTCGGAGGAGCGGATCTCCATAACTAAAGAGAGTAACATCACCATTTCTTCATAGTGGTGAGAAAGGACCACTAATGCACTACTCCCAGCATTTCAGTCTCCAGGGTAGGGGGTCTTCGATGATTCCGAACCCGATGTTTATTCACTTAGTGTAATGCATTATGCATAAATATTGGAGGGGTGGATCTCCGTAACTAGAGAGAGAAACATCACCATTTCTTCACAGTGATGGAAGAGGACCACTAATACCCTACCACAAAAATTTCAGTCCCCGGGGTAGGGGTCTTCGATGATTCCGAAACCGATGTTTATTTACTAAGTGTAATGCATTATGCATAAATATTGGAGGGGCGGATCTCCGTAACTAGAAAGAGAGAGAGAGAGTAACATCACCATTTCTTCATAGTGGTGGGAGCAGACTACTAACACCCTTCTCCCAAAATTTGAGTCTCCTTGGTTGGGATCTTCGATGATTCTGAACCCGATGTTCATTCACTTAGTGTAAAACAGTATGCATACAATTTGAAGGAGCGGATCTCCGTAACTAGAGAGAGTAACATCATCATTTCTTCATAGTGGTGGGAGAGAAACACTAATGCCCTACCCCCAAGATTTCAGTCCCTAGGGTAGGGGTCTTCAATGATTCCGAACGTAATGTTTCTTCACTAAGTGTAATGCTTTATTTAAAAATGTCGGAGAAGCGGATCTCCATAACTAAAGAGAGTAACATCACCATTTCTTCATAGTGGTGGGAAAGGACCACTAATACTCTATCCCAAAAATTTCAGTCCCTGGGGTAGGGGTCTTCGATGATTCCGAACCCGATGTTTATTCACTTAGTGTACTGCATAATGGATAGAAATTGGAGGGGCGGATCTCCGTAACGAGAGAGAGAGTAGCATCACCATTTTTCATAGTGGTGGGAAAGGACCACTAACACCTTTCTCCCAAAATATCAGTTCCCTGGGTAGGGGTATTCGATGATTCCGAACCCGATGTTTATTCACTTAGTGTAAAGCATTATGCATAAAAATTGGAGGGGCGGATCTCCAAAACTAGAGAGAGTAATATCAACATTTCTTAATGGTGATGGGAGAGGACCACTGATACGCTACCACAAACATTTCAGTACCCGGGGTAGGGTTTTTTGATTATGACGAACCCGATGTTTATTCAGTTAGTGTAAAGCATTATGCATAAAAATTTGGGGAACGGGTCTCCGTAACCAGTGAGAGTAACATAATCATTTCTTCACAGTGGTGGGAGAGGACCACTAATGCCCTACCCCCAAAATTTCAGTCCCCGAGGTAGGGGTCTTCGATGATTCCGAACCCGATGTTTATTCACTAAGTGAAATGCCTTATTTAAAAATGTCGGAGGAGTGGATCTCCATAACTAAAGAGAGTAACATCACCATTTCTTCATAGTGGTGGGAAAGGCCCACTAATAATCTTCTCCCAAAATATCAGTCCCAGGGGTAGGGGTTTTCGATGATTCAGAACCTGACGTTTATTTATTTAGTTTACTGCATTATGCATAAAAATTGGAGGGGCGGATCCTCGTAACTAGAGAGAGAGTAACATCACCATTTCTTCGTAGTTGTGGGAGCGGACCACTAACACCCTTCTCCCAAAATTTCAGTCCCTTGGGTAGGGGTCTTCGATGATTCCGTACCCGATGTTTATTCACTTAGTGTAAAGCATTATGCATAAAAATTGGAGGGGCGGATCTCCGTAACTAGAGAGAATACCATCACCATTTCTTCATGATGGTGGGAGAGAACCACTAATACCCTACCACAAAAATTTCGGTCTACCGGGGTAGGGGTTTTCGATGATTCCGAACCCGATGTTTATTCACTTAGTGTAAAGCATTATATATAAAAATTGGAGGAACGGATCTCCGTAACTACATAGAGTAATATCACCATTTCTTCATAGTCCCTTCTCCCAAAATTTCAGTCCCCGGGGTAGGGGTCTTCAATGATTCCGAACCCGATGTTTATTCACTTAGTGTAAAACAGTAAGCATAAAAATTGGTGTGGCGGATCTCCGTAACTAGAGAGGGTGACATCACCATTTCTTCATAGTGGTGGGAGACGACCACTAATGTCCTACCCCTAAAATTTCAGTTCCCGGGGTAGGGGTCTTCGATGAATCCGAACCCGATGTTTATTCCCTTGGTGTAATGCGTTATTATTAATTATTGGGGGGGGATCTCCGTAATTAGAGAGAGTAACATCACCATTTCTTCACAGTGTTTGGGTTGGTAACTGGCACCCCATCCTTATAATTCCAGTGTGTTGTTGTTTTATGCATATAGAAATTTGAATTGCGAATTCTGGAATGCAGTTCACTATTGAATTGCGAATAGTGAACTGCGAACTGCGTTCCAAAATCTGATACCCCCAAGGAATGTTTGTTTTTTAATTAAAAAAAAATATTAAGTGATCAACAGTTGTCATATTTCTAATGTTTAAGACATTTCATGATCATGATGAAGTTTAAAGTTTTCCAACATTTCCCTCTGCAGAATCAAAATAAATGATTGGAAATGAATTTCTTTTTATACACTTATACATCTTTTTAGAAGACGGAAAAGTGTTTAGATATGCGGATTTGTTTCTATACAGTTATACTGGCGTAGACCGAACGGAAGGTTTGGAGAATGATCGACAGCGAGTACTTGCTAAAGATCGTAGAAGCTACTACTCTGCGGTGAAAGGACAATATGAAATAATGATTTTTTTTTAAAATGAGTCCAAATTGTAGGCGTAGTTGCATGCTAACCCGTGATTTGTTTGATTGTTTGGTAATGAATTTAGCGAAAACACAATGTATGTTGATTGGCACTGCACAAAAACTCTCAAAGTGTAGAAAAATGTGTATCAAAGTAGGAGATATTGTTTTAGATACTGTTAAAACGGCCAAACTTCTTGGTGTACAAATAGATGAATGTCTAACCTGGTCTGTACACATTTATTCTTTATGCAAGAAACTTTCACAGAAAATAGGCATTTTACGTCGTCTGCAAACTTTTATGTTAAATGCAGCATTATTGAAAATTTATAACATTGTTATATTTCCTCATTTTAACTATTGTTGCACAGTTTGGTGCTCAGCCAAAAACAGGGTTTTTATTGACAGACTTTTTAAGTTACAGAAAAGGGCAGCCAGAATTATATTGAAGGTGAAAGTAACTCAGACTTCTACAGCTGATATTTTTAGTGTTCTTAAATGGATGCCTGTTGATGATTATTTTGTATATAGAAAACTAGTGTTTGCTTTTAGGGTTCTTAATAACATGACACCAGAATATATGAACGTTTTCAATTTTGTCAGCCAAGTTAGTTCCAGAACAACAAGAAGTAGCGATAGTGGCATTTTATATTTACCAAAAGTTCGAACTGAATATTATAAACGGTCTTTTAAGGTATCCTCCACAATTTTATGGAATCAGTTGCCCAAGTCTGTCAGAAGCTTTGGTTATATTACATCTTTTAAATCAGCATATTTGCAGCATTGTTTCTCAAATGAGTGATATATGGATGTGATGTATATGTATGTGTATGTGTGTATGTATGTATATATTTATGTATGTGTGTATGTGTGTGTATGTGTATATTAATTTATTAATTATTATTATTAATTTGTATTCACCCGAGGATGGATGTTAAAATTCAGAAAGTGCTAGTGAGTTAAATATATTTTGGAACTGTATATTTTCCTGCTTTTTTATTGAATTATTTTGACTGTGTGGTATCAAATTTTTCTATTTGGATTATATATATATGTATATGTTTATTTTTCCCCAGTGATATCGTGTGTGTATTTTATGTATATATTTTATATTATGTTATCTATTTTTCTATTCTCTCATTTATCTGTCTGTGAATATGTTTTATACAGGACCACAATGTAAACTAGTCATTTGTACTAATTGTGCTATCCTGTCTAAATAAAAGAATTTATTATTATTATTATCATCTAGTCTATCAATAATGTCGGGTCTTAAAATTATATTCATAATGACATACATGTATTATCGAACGACATTCTGTAATATTTCATGCAATCTTGGATATGCCTGCCGATTAATGATAAGGGCATATCTTCATCATGATTTCTCGATTAATTGATCAATACATGGATGCATATTTGCTGACATCTTAAGGACAACAAGGTCCACTTCTTAAACAACTGTGATATTATTTCGAAATGAGTAGCATTTTCTGTTCTGTAATACATAATGAAGTATGAATAACATCTATCATTTTTGGGACGAAGATGGTAAAATGTGAGGACGAAGATAGGACAAAGTGAACTTGCAAAGACGATGGAGTGAAACACCAAAGCGGAGGAGCAAAGGAAGTTGTCATCCATATTAAGGAGTTTGAAAATTGCATCCTCTTTGTAATCATAAAGGTTTCAGATATTCAATAAGTGAATCTCAGCAAATAATGGTAAAATAACCGATATCAAAATATTCCGATATTTGCGAGTGAAATGATATCAAACCATCATCACTAGGTATATTTTGATAAAGTGGTTCAGGTCAGTATTCTGGAATTTAGTGATACCATAAGTGATGTCCCTTATACGTATGTCGGTCATTTCAGGTGATTTATGAACTTCCGTGGCAGTATAAACCTCAAATCGTTTAGCACATTGTTAGTTATTTTGTGAAGCAACAATGTTACTCAAAAAATATCAGTTTATTCCTCCATTCGAACAAAATTATCAGTAGTAAATTTTATCTGCAGTTGAACAGAATCGAAATAAGAACAGATAGCATATTTGAAACTAGAGTAATTAATCGTAACTGACAAAGGAAACAGGGCATTGATATGATATCTTGATAAATTTATAAATCATTTGTATGATGCCCAGGAAGAATGACATTTTAAATACCCTACTCCTAATATTTCCTTCAGTAAAATACTGAGAAAAGGATTTTCTTTCTTATATGATCAGACATCCCAAATTGTTTTATTAATGTCATTGTGTATCTTATCACACCCCTTATATTATTATATAACAACTTCCAAAAACAAATTAATATTCCGTGGGGATCCAGGTTAGAATAGGTCTCATATCGTACAAGTCCATTTAAATGACTTCAGGTGAACAAAGGAACGCAAACATGGCTTCTAGTGTATTGAACACTTGACTACATAACCAGGATATTAATAATTGTAACATGCATATCAAATAAGATAGGGGCGCTGTTCGTAATGTCAGTACACAATATATGGAATACTGTCACACTCAGTACCCCTTGCTTGTCGTGAGAGGTGACTAAATGGGGGCGGTTCTTCGGATGAGACCGCAAAAACTGAGGTCCCGTGTCACAGCAGCTGTGGCACGATAAAGATCCCTCCCTGCGCAAAGGTCATAAGCGCTGAGCATCTAGGTCTAAATTTTTCAGCCCTTCAACGGCAGTGGTGACGTCTCCATATGAGTGAAATATTCTCAAGTGACTGATTCACGATTTTCCCCAAAATTTTCACTTTTAAAGATCAAAATCTACTGTCTAATGTGTTTGAAAGATTTCACATGAAAATTAAGGTTATACATTATCACAGAAGCTCATTTTAGAGAGTTTATCATTTATTTTGTAAACAAGGATTGTGGTATGCTATTGTTTATGCAATTTTCAAAAGAAATGGATATCGATCGAAGTTTATTATATTTTTCACATTTCAGGGTTAAAATGTGTCATCTAAACGTTAAAATTTGCGACTATGCAAAATTAAGATGCATTATATTACAAAATCAATATTTCCATTGTTTGTTTGTTTACTTTAAAAAACTCGAGTCCTTGTTTACATGACACATATTTAAGGCTAAAATATTGCTTTTATTCTTGCATTCAGAAGATCAGAATTTTGACTGTCAACATTAAATTAGTTATATTTGAAATGCTTAACATCAAAAATGAAAAATATTTTTATCAAAAATCGTGAACCAGTCCCTTTAAACAATATAAAATCAAACTTTAAAAAAAAGTACTAGAAGTATGACAGGAGTAAGGATTGATGAGCAAAATCTACAATTATCAGAGGAGATTATATCATATTGAGTATGTTTAAAGCTCAAATAAATAGAAATTGTTTATCCGTAGTACTTATACTGCAGATTAAAAGAAAATACAAGTATTTATAATTTATATCTGCACTAATGGAATTTCAAGATTCTTTTGTACGAAAATAGTGTGATCTTGAAATTACACGTTAACAAAAAATAACCTTGACACCCACATTTGCGTGTCTCAAAAGAATGCATCCATTCTATAGTTGTTGCAGACAAAATATAGTATCTCAACGTCTCCAATTAATATGAGAAGAATCCATCTTTAAAGTTTCCAGCAAGTTGGACAGATTATCCAGTCATGGAAGACCTTACAATTTTAAAGTTGTAATGCTCGTATTTTTCCACAGTTTGATTCTAAAAACGGGAAATAATGTGTTTCAATATAGTTGATATGGTTCAATATTGATTAATGGGAGTACAGTATATTGTCACAAATGCAGTAAATAGCCGTCGTTCAAGTAGATATTAGGCCAACTTTTACATTTAAATTTGGTTACATGTAGTTTTTATCTAGCATTGTATATATATATATATATATATATATATATATATATATATATATATATATATCGGTCAAGTATGAGTTCTGACACACTTTCTTCATTACCTCCAATCTGAAAACAGCATGGTCCCATATTTGAATAAACTTGAAACCCCTGAACACAAGAATTATTTATGCCAAGTGTCATTGAAATTGGTGCAGTAGGCGAACATTTAAAAAAAATGTTTATAGATAGACGACAGACAACAGTTGATTAGAAAAGCTCAGTTTAGATAGTAAGGTTAACAACATTGCTATCGACAGAATGGTCTTACAACAAGATATGCACACGTAAAATATGAGAACCGGATCACTCATCATTCAAAAGTTATGAGCAAGGTTAAAGTTTCGGACACATGGGCAGACAAAACAATATTCCCCCGATTATAGTTGAGGGGGCATGAAAAAAACTTGAATCCACACAACTCGAGAATGTTTGCAAATTTGATATGATTTAGTGTGACCTTTCTACTGTTGAAAAAATGTTTTAATGGGTTTTGCAAATATTCGCATTTCAAACTTTTATCTCCTGATGTGACCCCATTCTATTTCTGGGACTCATCATGAGCAAACTTGAATTTTAACTACCTGAAAGTATTCAATATATAACAAAATGATATTGAACAATTTTTAATGAACGTTTATTTTAAATAATGATGAAAGTGAAGTGTAGATCGAATTTCCATGACTGGTAAATGATTAGAACCCGACCTTTCTTGGAAGAGTTCTCCGTCCTTGGTAAAAATGAAAATCTAATTCTTTTTCAAAGTTTGTGTGGTAAATGATTAATTATATTTCATATTTTAATAAATTGAAAGTTTATGTTACCTTTTACCAAGAGATTTGTATGAAAAATAAATGTCTTTTTAAAATATTTCAATTAAACATGCTTTTTCCATAGACTTTTATTAAATGTAAAATTTTAGGTGAATTAAATCAAGCGCTAATCAAAATTTTGTAAATCGCTATGGTGGAATACTTTTGTTCGATAAACTCTTGAAAATGATAATATGATTACAAAATCACACGATCCATTTACCAGATATGAAATATTATACGTTTATTGCATGATACTGCAGTGAGGGAGATATGAAGATTTATTCACCCACCCACCCACCCCCCAAGTATATTTCCCGAGGGCAACGATTTTTCTTGGGTGATTAAATCTTCATATCTCCCGAACATTCATGCAATAGATTGTTTTTTATACCGAAACAAAGCAAGACTACAAAAATGCATTTTGCAGTCCGCTCATCTATACATTGCATGCAGCTGAGATCGCCCTCACGGTAACACCTCGCCGTCAACGTATTAGAGGGTACAAACAACGAAATACAATGACATGATAACCAGTTTTTGCGCCTTACGACCTATGAAAGTACAATGACTCCGACTTATTGTAACGTCACAAAAAACTGTAGTCTAATTTGTTTTAAAATTTATGCATGGGGCTGCCGAAGAGGTGAAATATGATGGGGAGATATGATGTTTGAGAGGGAGATATGAAGTTTTATCAAACCTGGCACGTGAATGTCTAGACCAATCAGATTATGTGTTGCATAGAATTCTCATACTAAGGTATAATAGGTTCGTTATACATTGTATGCCTTATGATGACTACCCATGACCCTGTTGTGAAGAATGGAGAGTTTTAAAGATATTTCCTTATATATTACTATGTAAAACTGTGGAAAGAAACTACCTCTGGGCAGCATAATTAATATGACTAATCATACCCCTGTTGTTGTTGAATTTTTGTAATGTAGAAAATATAAAACCTTGAGGCCCAATAGTGGGTGAGAATGAATCTAAACTATGTCAGGACGTTTTCGTGTAAAGTTAACTTTGTTGGCTCAGTGTTTCTTGAGGAGAAGATTTTAAATGACCCCATCCTATTTGTTGCCCTATCTTGTACTACTTTAAAGGAAATAGCTTAGTTTTACTCTGGTTTTAAAGTAATGCTTTTTGAATCAAGTTACTGTTTCTGCTTTCCTCTTTTCAGAATGACCGGATGCTTACTCTTCCAGGCACTTGATCCCACCTCTGATATATCCAGGGGCCCGTGTTTGCCCAACTCTCTATTTTGTATTCCTTAAAAGAGTCATGAGATTAATCATTGTTTGTTATTTTCATCTTTCATTACTTTGACGTAATTTGTAATAGCGCCGGACATTTATGACTACATGGATTTGTTAAGTGCTGTAAGTTGTGGCTTGGTGGATCAGCGGATATAGTGGACTAGCACTGCTTAGAATAACAGCTTATGGCTTGCCATGGATACTTTTGGATCAATACCAGCTTGCCACAGTTTGCATAGGGAGCCTGTGTGAGGGGTCTGTTAGGCATGACCATTATCTCGTACCACGGTCGTTATAACGGATGGATTCGAGCTCGCCTTACTCCGTAGAGTAGGCATACTTGATCAAAAAGTAATGAACAATCTCGCTGATGAATTCCCTTAGGGGCAGTGTCATTCATGGCTCGTCATAATATACTGTAGATTCCGTAATTTTCGTGAGTACTTATTATCGCAAAATGACTCTTGAACGTTAAATCGCGAGGACATAGATTCGCGAGTGCTCTGTCGATCAAGAGTTTTTGCATCTATTTTGGGTCTATAACAATAAAAGCGAGTTATTTTATTTCGCGAGTGATGTTTCTCACTCATTTAAGCAATAATAAATTCCTCGCGTATATCTAGGAATTTACAGTAATCCGTTAGTCGTTTGTAACTTCTCACTTTGGATTACCGTGGGAGGCAGTTTCTGTGATCTGTACGACTTCTGTGAACATGACTGGCATTTGTCATTAGATTAATTATTAATTCATTATTCAAAATGTTGGTATTGTTTTTAGCAGGGAAAATATTAGATTAATTAAAACTGTAATATACATGTAAAATTAAGTGGATTATTCCTGATTTTAGCATCAATTTCTATTTTGAAATGAAAACAAATTGATATGTATTTGGTTATCCAAAGACTAGCAAGATATTCACAAGATGGAAACTATGCTTTGATATACTAAACTTAAATCAGTTTCGTTAATATTCATAAAGAAAGCTAAGTAAGATATAGCATTCGTAGAAACACTCCTTGTTTCGATATGATTCTTAACACAGTGTATATTGTGACTAATATTCACTAGCTTGCTTCACAAATGAGAGAGTTACTAGTGAGACAGACATAGATGATATGAAAATTGTTTACTTACGGTATCCTGAGGACAAAGTTAATCTCAATAATATAAGAAAAACAAGTGTCTGCATGTTAGAATTCTTAAAACAACCAGGAAGTGTTATTCTAAAGTGAAGAAAATAAGGTGATCAAGAGTTGTCATATTTGCAATTGTTGAGGTATTTAATGACCGTGATGAGTTAATGTTTTCCGACATTTCCTTATGAAGAATTGACGTGACTGAGAGTGATAAGATCACACATTGTAATTTTGTCATATTCCGTGCTTAGCTATAACATATATATGATATAATAATATTCCTGCTAATTCCTCATTGTGTGTGGCTCAATTTCCTTGTTTTCCGTCCAATTAAGGAATTTTACAATCTGTGGAGACGTCGTCAGTTTTAAGTTAAGCATCACAAACTGTTACCTATGTATGACATTGTAAATAATGCGGGATTTTGATATTTCACTTATACTTTTAATCCATTCTGACGTAGTATCAAGATCTTCTTTTTGATATATAGCCCATCGTCTGGCAAATGTTTTGACATACTATAAATTCCTAAATATACACGTGGAATTTATTATCGCGTAATTTCACGAGAAACATCACTCGCGAAAAAACATTTCTCCCTTCTATTTATATATTGCTAAAACACATGCAAAAACGCTTGATCAGCAAAGTAGTCGCGAATTTATTTTCTCGCGATTTGACTTCCATGAACCATTTCGCTATAATAAGTACTCGCGTAAAATAAGGAATCTACAGTAATTCATAATAGAGATGAAGTTCTTTCGCCAACTGAAAGACCTGGGTTTTCTGTGTTTAGGAACTTTTAAAATAAATTGAACGATAACGCGTAGGTGGATTAAGTATAAGATGGCCTATATCTAGCTACTGCAAAGTTTGTTCATAATTAAAAAGTTTAGATGCAATAGTGGAAGTATATTTGTAGAAAATATAGGGTGTAGACTTGAACGTGAAATATGTTGGAATACAAGACTGAACTCTTTTATGACGAAGAATGTTGTTTATGTTCACGGCATATATTCCTTTGTTTGTAAATTTGAGTTGAAGGTGATTGACAATGTCCATGATCATATAATTCAGTCTATATTCAGGTGTTGAAAAATCCAACTATAGACTAGCTATGGGTTCTGCAATTAAGGTATGTGATACTCTCAATGGAACAGAGTAAAGTTTTGTGTGGATAGGTTGTGGACCTAATTGTCTGTTGACGTAAGGTAAAAGTGAAATAAGCGTGACATCATGTATACTTGGTCTTTTCTCAATCGTGCTTGACTGTGTTTCCATCTTTGAGTATTGGGAAAGAGTCCCATTACATTCACGTTATTTTCTTGTGAACTAGTCAAATTTCCTACATCATATACATAAACATTGCATTCATATGGAAATGCAGTACCTAGAGACTTGATCCAGTGATCTTCTCGTTATCTACGAAAAGGGGTACTTAATGTTGGATTGTTTGTATCATAATAAATGTTTTCTACAATCCTAACCCTCATCGAGTGGTCAGGGGAATTAGAATGCCTCTAAAGAAGTTTGTTACCATCATTATCTATTTGAAATCTGTCCACCTATATTCTTTTATTAAGGGAACCTTTAGTTTCTCCCACACACATATGCAGATTAAGCCACATAGGTTACACTCAGTGTTAAAAATGTCAAAAACTTTGATACAGAAACTATGTCTGGGGAAATTACTACTAAATGAAATTCTAGTGATCAGTATATCATAAGTTTTACAATTTTTTACAGAACATTTTAAGATTGAGCACATGAGATCGGAACATGAATCTTCAAAAATACCTCTTAAAGGAACATGGCAGTCTTTAATTTGAGTATATGAATTTTCGTTTCTGTACCAAAGCTGATAATCTGATGACTGTACATACGACAACACTTTCATATTTCGAAGGATAATGCGAGGAAAACCAAAAAATTTGTTCGAGCCTGTGGTCCCATATAGACTTCACAGAGTGACACTTTGCTATACTGGGCGACCCGTCAGCCAGTATTGTCTCGTTATTGTTTATATTTATGAAAGAACATATATCAAATGACAAGTATCCTCGGGGACAAACTGTCCACCAGCAGAGATGCATGCTCGATGGTTAAATGAAAGGTGAAGATAACACGTGATATGTACGTATATGTTAGTAAAGAATACTTTTAATAGAAGTTGTTGTCCTTTTATATCGATATTTTCAAAATCTATTTCTATAATGTAAAATTTATACGGTACCAATTTTATGGCACCAAATGCGCATTTCGACAAATAATTCCTCTTCAGTGATGCTCAACCGAAATGTTTGAAATCCGAAATAACAATGAAGTTTTAGAGCTATTTTAGGGAAAAACAGTGTGACAAAAAAAAAATGGAGTCAAATTCGTTTAAGGATAAAAGCTATGTGTGAGGGAGATAATCCTTGATTTTGAAATGAATTTCTAAATTTTATAACAGTAATTAAATATACATCCTTTTTTTCAAGCTAGTAACGAAGTGCTTAGCTACTGGGCTGTAGAGACCCTCGGGGACTAACCGTCCACCAGCACAAACCTCGGCTCAGGAGTCATAATGTAAATCTTATATGGTGCCAATTTTGTTGCATCAGATGCACATTTCGACCAATAATATCTCTTCAGTGATGCTCAACCGATACAAGTAAATTAACAGTTTATTATTTGAGAGGAATAATTAGTTTCAGGTAAATCCGAAGAATCCTCCCACATACATATATTATTGCTAGCATAGTATACAGGTATAATAAACAGGTGCAGTAAATATAAAGCACAATATCCTATAACTAAATGGTTTACGACACAATAACGCCAATGTCAGAATTTCCTAGCAGAAAAAGCGTAAACATTTGAATCCGCTATAGTCTTTGAGGAATATTTATTTTCAGCTTTCGAGAACAATCGTGCGGGTTTTATAATTGTGTATACGTCAATAGTGGTTCAATATTTCTTGATATCAGTTGATATTACAGGATTTCAACAGTCTCGTTTAAAGTATGCATTTCGCAAATTTTATGACCCTTCTCATGTTATAATTTGCAAACACAACCTGTCATTAGCTGTTTTCCTCTTATGTCATTCTAATATTCAAAAACAGAGAAGTTAATATTGTACTAACTTTATAAAAAGAATAAACAAAGCAGGTTTAAATGATCCCTCAACCTAGTTAAGTAATGCGGTAACATTTGGTGGTTAATATTGTCGTGCCAAATGAAAAAGTGAAGATAACAAACAGTAATCAACCTCATAAATTCTATAAGGAATACAAAATAGAGAGTTGGGCAAACACAGGTCCCTGAATATACCAGAGGTGGGATCAGGTGCCTTGGAGGAGTAAGCATCCGCTGTCGACCGGTCACACCCGCCGTGAGCCCTATATCTTTATCAGGAGTAATTCATAGTCAGAATCAAAAGACTTGGAGTGCCACAAACGAGGTTGTAGGTATCAACCTTTTGTATTTCTAATCTGATATTTAGGAGAGATAAATCGTCAATGCCAAACAATCCCCAATATGGTAAGAAATCCACGATTCTTTACTTTTTATGGTTGAAGGTCCCTTGAAAAATTTCATTAAGTGAATATAACGAATAATGATCAATCTCATAACTACTATAAGCAATACCAAATAGATAGTTCGGCAAATACGGACCCCGGGACACACCAAAGGTGGGATCGTGTGCCTTGGAGGAGTAAGCATCCCCTGTTGCCCGGTCACACCCGCCGTAAGCCCTACATCTTGATCAGATGAACGGAGTTATCCGTAGTCAAAATCAGGGAGCGAAGATCCGTCTAACAATCGGTATGAAACACTTCAGACAGCATTTCACCCAATGATAGGTTGTATTGGAAAACTACATCGTTATAACGACCATAGAAGTTGCGAAATACTGACTTTAAACGAGACCGTTGAAACCCCTGTACCATCGATTTCTTGGTCAGTAGCTTGTCTCGATTTAAAAAACTGATCATACGCAGAACAAGCTCTTGCGTTTCGAATCAATTGAGAGATATAAACACCATATGCAGGTGATAATGGAATATTGCTACATAACTATGGGAAGTTCACGATGGACAGTTACCTGTGGGAGCGCTTTGCGCCAATGTCAAAGGGAGGTAATCCCCGGGTGTTTAGCGATTCCCTGGGTTTGCCACAGGGACACATTTGAATTTTAAATGGATTGTGCCAAACCTTCGCCACTAAATGTTGCACTTTAGCAATAAATTGTATGCATCAAGGATTAACGTATGGTTATGTTGATTATTGTGCTCCTTTGTTAGCTGACATTTTTTTATATTCATAAGAAACAGAATTTATCAAAAACACTTCTACTTGAGAAGAAAAATATCTTGTTGTGGCCTTCAATTCAATATTAATATGTATGGACGACGTTTTATCTATTAATAATAATAGCTTTCATTGATATGTCGACTCGATATATCCTTGTGAACTCGAAATAAAAGACACCACAGAGTCATCCACTTCTGCGTCAAACTTAAATGTTTTACTGAAAGTAGACATTAACGCAAACTAACGACTCAACTGTATGACAAACGGGATGATTTTAGCTTCTCCATCGCCATCTTCCCATATTTATGAAGCAGTATTCCATTATCACCTACATATGGTGTTTATATCTCTTAACAGGTTCGATACGCAAGAGCTTGTTCTGTGTATGGTCAGTTTTAAATCTAAGCAAGCTACTGACAAACAAGTTGATGGTACAGGGGTTTCAACAGTCTCGTTTAAAGTTAGCATTTCGCAAATTCTATGGTCGTTATAACGATCTAGTTTGCCAATACAACCTATCATTGTGTGAAATGCTATCTGGCGTGTTTGATACCAATTGCTAGACCGTTCTTGACACACTGATTTTGGCTGCGAATAACTCCGTTTACCTGGTCAAGAAATAGGTCTCTTGGGGGTTTGACCGGTCTTCAGAGGATGCTTACTCCTCCTAGGCACCTGATCCCACTTCTGGTATACCTAGGGGTCCGTGTTTGCCCATCTATCTATTTTGTATTGCTTATATGAGTTATGAAATTGATCACGGTATGTTATTTTCACGTTTCATCAATAAAAATCATCATAATGAAAACGAGAAGAATCAGTTTAATTCAAAATGCATTTTATGAACGATCTCTTAATGACAGATTCTGATATGAATTATCATTGGGCATGTTGAGTTCCTGATACTGGTGTAGATCGTTATTGCTCACTTGTGATGGCGGTGATATTTCGGCACTAGTAACATAGTCAGACGAACCTTTCTCTTGTTTTCTGTTATAGAGTTGCCTACAATATAGTAGAATTGATATGAATTACAGAGGCTTTATCGACTCGTGCAGAATATTCATAACCCTCAAACATTTTTACCTCAATAATATAACAATGACAACGACCAGGCTCAAGTTGATAACCAGTGAGATAGACAAGGCTGCGATGTAGGCATCCGCAGTACTATACTCGTCATTACTGACAATAGGTGACTCTGAAAGAAAACAATATTCAAATTTTAAATTCATTATTACTTTCGATCACTAGAAGATATGAAAAATTACAATTTGTGATAGACAACAATTTCCTTAAACATTCAGATTCTAGATTTTTGGGGGAGAGAATTATTTGAAAATGTTTAATATTATTTGTTGTACAACTATGGGGTAACTAACTCAAAATGACCCACAATAGGTAAGAAAGATTCTACAGAGATCAACAGATACATTCATTGGTAATACAGGTGTAAAACAGTACTGGTCGACTAGGTTCGAAAGATGAAAGGGGAAGATAACGAACAATGATAAGAAAAAGTATAAACGCCGATAACTTTGGTATCAAATGAAGAAACAGTTATCACTTTAGATATTCGAGTAAAACCGTCACTACAGTGTACATACCCTCCAAGGAAAACCTGTCAAGTGGAATTCGATTTGGGGAAATGATATTCCAAGTAAAGTTTTTGACTTTTTCAACGTCAAGGCTATTTAAGTTCAGAGAAATCAAAGAATGTTTGAAATTCAGAGTTGTAAATATCTCTAGACGTTAATTACATTTTGAACAAAACAGAATACTTCTCTTGTGTATCGTGTTAGCGAAAAATGTCAACGGTTTGGTTAATAAAAGCATATGGTATATTGGATTTACTTAACTTAGCATATCCTGTCAATTAGATGAAAATTGTTATTAGTAATATACTGTTGGTACACCCGACTGTGTGTGGGTAGTTTTACGCACTATTCTATTTGTATGGATTCAAGTGGTAAGTTGAGGAGGTAAATGTAAATATGTAACTTATATATATATATATATATATATATATATATATATATATATATATATATATATATATATGGCATGGTTTTCTTTGGAAGAATAACTTTGATCCCCATTGTGATTTCTAGTTCACGAAGGAGGGAGGAGGTTTAAAATGTTATATTTATTGCCTTATGCAGATAGTCAAAATGTCCTAAGGCTTGACCCAGGCAGCATTGCTGTCATGATTTATATCTAAAAAAAAAAACTTAGGTAATTGATCTTTACAAGAGCTTTAAACAAGCTTGATATTTGACATTTCGGTAGGTAGATGAAGTAATTGTTTATAAATATGAGTTCGACATTTACTTTCACTACAGTCAGCGGACCCCGTCCACCCAGAGCAACATGTGCAGGATCCGCCAACATTATCACATTCACCGAGGCAGTTCTGAGAACAATTCTGGGAGCAGTTTATTCCATATCTTCCTTTGTCACATGCTTAAATACATAAAATACAGATAATCTCATTTAATGAAAAAGGAGCAATACTATGTTATACGCCTATTATTGATCCGTCATTAACAGGTTTTGTCTTCTGTTTGTATTTCTGCGCTGGGCTTTCAAACTTATAGTAGTGCCTGATTTGCCCGCCCTATTTTGGAAAAAAACACCAGTGTGTGAAACAATTTGATATTTTTCGTTAATGTTTAAACTAAGATCTAGAACTTTCTTTGATAGCGTAGGTGATTTTGAGTAATATATAAACGAAAACATTGAAAACACGTACAGTGCATTACAAAAGTTATTTAGGACTTTTGAGTTGTTTTGTCTGTTTTTATCATGTCCCTTCGATAACTCTTCAATCAAAGTTAGGCGTTACAAAATGGGTTCTTTAACGTACCGACGCCTGCTGCAACACGAAACCTCCATTTTTAAGTTTTCATCCGATAGACCCGCGGCTCACACTTCTAAATGCCGAATGTTTGGTGAAGGAACACTCAATACTTATTTCTAGGACAAATGTTTGACATAACGAAAGCACGAGCGGGTCTCGAAATGACAGTATCCCTGTCTTAAGGCGAAAATCCTTACCACTGAGTCAACAACGTAAATGACACATTGTTATACATGAATATGATTATGGATTCATGCATTATTCTGAGGATAGACATTAGTACTCTAATATATATCATTATATCTCATATTTCACGGAATATTGATATATGAAGTGATGCTAAAATCTATGATGATGAAAATAGCATTAGAAATCCAATACCTATGGCTGCAAAATTGGAAAATGATAGCCTTTATGATACTGGCACACAAGGAAATTGGCAGGGACAAATAAAAAGATTACGAAATAAATTAAATCTTTCATCATTAGATATTAATGAAAGCATATTTTACAACTCCTTGAAGAATTACTATATTGATAATAATACAACTACAAAAGATCGAATTCTTTAAACGTGCAAAATTACTATTCTGTAGTAAAATTAGAAAGAACTATGAATTACAAGACTATTTGAAATTTCCAATAGTGAAAGTAGTATGCTCTAAATTAACAAAGTTAAGAATATCTGCCCACTCTTTAGAAATTGAAAATGTTATGTATTCAAAACCATGTATTCCAAACCGTTTCTCTCAGTTTTGTAAAACTTCTTTTGAAGACGATTTGCATTCTTTAAATAACTGCTTTATGTATAAAGATATAAGAAAGAAATATTACCCTTTGAACATCTACAATTCAAATGATGATATATCAAAGGAAAAGCATTGTAAATTACTATGCAACCTTGTCAATACAGTTCATGGTACAAGGTTATGAATTTGTATATGCATATTTTGAATTGTGCAACAAAAGTAAAGTGCTATGGTTATACTAATGGTATATGTATTACTAAATTGCATACATACAGTATGACGTCACATGTACATGTCAAATATATATATACCCGTATTCATATATATGTATATGAACTGTAAGTATTTAGTTTATTATCATTATATATCTCAAATTGTGAGTTCCGTTTACTTGATCAAGATAGAGGACTCACGGATGGTGTGACCGGTCGACAGGGGATGCTTACTCCTCCTAGGCACTTGATCCCACCTATGGTAAGTTTAGGGATCAATGTTTGGCCAACTCTTTGTTTTGCATTGCGTATAGGAGTTATGAGATTGATCACTGTTCGTAATTTTCACCCTTCATTGTGTAACATGATTGTATGCCAACATGTTTGGTGAATCAATAAAATGAATTAATATTTTTCAGGTAGGGGACAATTACGTTCACTTGGACCTATTTCAAAATGCATTCTTTTGTATTTAGCCAGTCTCATAACTCAGTCGATTATGGATGGAAGGTCCTTGGTGCCTGTGATCAGGATTAAATAGAATTCGAACTCTATATATGTGTGAATTTACATTCCAAAAGTTGTATATAGCTTGACGCCCAAAATAAGTGTAAAATTACTATTCTTAAACGACTACATACGATTGTTGCAGAAACTCCCTAAGTAACCAGGTGTACAGCTCTCCAGACAAGGTCCAGTGATTGGATTACATGTCATATTTCTGCAATGACTGCTGCAGTGATTTACACAATCTTTGCCGTAGGTTCCCATGGAGCATTCTAGAATAATATTAAGGGGAAACAATATCAAATTAATGATTTATCCCTCGAGCATTTCCTACATAACAATACACATTTATGTCAAACGTAGATAAAGACATAAAAAAACCTGACAGTTTCACGGAAAAGTATTTCCGACACTATATTGTTAATTGTTTACAAATTGCACGTAAAATAAAATGTTTATATATATTGTCTTTCATTTGCTGTACATGTATAATGTATGTATGTAACTTGGTAAACTGTATCCAAATCTTCACAGAAATTCTAAACATACAAAATTCCAATCATATGATTAATTTGAATTTTGTAAATAATTAGTAAAGAATTAATCCTTATTATATTAATGCAATATATGAAGTAGTTCAATATGCATTTGAATAACCTATACCAAATGTTTTTAAAATATATTTGATTATATATTGTATTTATTTATTTTTCATATTTAAAAACTCAAGCTATGCACACACTACTATTTGAAAGAACTAAACTTTGAAGAGATGCCAAGCATAGAAAAGTATACATCAAAAAACCAAGAAACGTCAAATTAAAATTACTCTGTTTGCAGTTGGGAGTCCTCCATCCCGGTTTACATCCGTGTGTACAGCTGCCTATGATATGGTCACATGACTGATTGACACAGTTCTCGTTACATCGTGCAGAGCAGTTTTCTCCATACCAGCCATTATTACAAACTGAACAAAAACCAATGGGCAATAATAACCGTTATTTCAAAACTTACACGATAAATCATAAACTTCAAAGATTTTTTTTTTGAAAGTATATAAAGGGAAATGTGATAGCACTTCATAAAACTGGTATAGCAAGACATTTCATGTTTCGTGTATACAACAAAACAAAATATCATCTGATCTTAATGAGTCGTTCGGGAAAGTATATACTACTCAAAATTTGATAAGGATCACTAGGTTATATGTGTGTAATTTACCACTAACATAACAAAAGACATAAATTTGACTCAGAAACGTGTTTACTCAGGTTATGAATGAAAATTCATGAACGGCATGAACTTTATCAATACGGAATGCTTGAAATCTGATAACAACACCGAAAGGCATTTCATTACAAAAAGTTCACAGCAAACCAGAGAAAGAATTACACAGGTTTTGGGGATAGTCCATCATTACACTTATTCGATGAAGTGTCAATACCGGGTATGGCCTCCCCTTGCATCAATGACGGCTTGACAACATCGAGCCATGCTGTCAATAAGCACCCGGATTTTTCCAATGGGAAGGTTGTTCCACTCTTCCACGAGGGCGTTTCCGAGCTCTGCCAAAGTCGTGGGTTGTGCTATACGGCGTGAAAGGGCAACCTGCAGCATGTTCCATACATGCTCAATCAGGTTCAAGTCCGGCGAGCGCGCTGGCCAGGCCATACGGATAATTGTCTTCTGCTGAAGGTACTGCTCCACCACCCTGGCGCGATGAGGACGGGCGTTATCATCCATCAGGTTGAACTCGGGGCCAACAGCACCACCGTAGGGTCTTACGTAAACATCGAGGATCTCATCCCGGTGCCGCACCCCCGTCATTGTTCCTCTCTCCAGGACATGAAGATCTGTTCTTCCATCCCTGTTGATTCCACCCCAGACCATGATGGAACCACCACCATAACGGTCATGTTCACTGATGTTGGCATCATGGGAACGTTCACGTTGTCGTCGCCACACTCGTTGCCTCCTGTCTGTAAAGTCCAAACAATACCTGGACTCATCGGTGAACAGAACTTGAACCCAATCATTCTGTGTTCAAGTGACATGATCTTCAGCCCAGTCCAATCGCTCCCGCCGGTGTCGAACAGTCAGAGGGACTCGAACACATGCCCTTCTCGAGTTGAGACCTGCATTGTGAAGCCGATTCCGTATCGTCTGAGTGGACACATTCACCCCCGAGGCGTTCAGGAGGTCGTTACGTAGGCTGGTTGCTGTCCAGAAGGGATGGCGTCGTGCCTGAAGAGCCACAAAATGGTATTGGCGTTGGGTTATCGACCTTTGACGACCACCCCCATGTCGTTGTGCTGCTGTACCAAAAGTTTGCTGTCGGTTCCAGGCCCTGTTTACAACGCTCTGGCTGACGTTTAGTGCATTTGCAACGTCACGTTGTGAATAGCCAGCGTCAAGCATTCCAATACATCTGCCCAGTTGTTCTGTCATCAGGCGACGCCTTACACGTTGAGGGGGCATTGTGTTGATAAACGTAGTGTAAACTCTCAAGTGAGTTTGAAATTTTAGAAAGAATCAGACACCGATGCCTGAGTGAAAATCGTGCAATGGTAGCAAAAGCATAAACTGTGATGAGAAACGCATTTCCCATGGCATGAAATGCACGTGCAAGTTTGTTGAAGACGTTTTTGATTTCACTTGGACACAATATTGCCAGTTATGCAGTTATTATTTTTTAAACATTAAATTATCTATTATCCTTATCAAATTTGAGTAGTATATATATTTCGCGTAATTGTGGTTTTCAGTATAACTCAATATAATGGTATTTAGATTGTATTCATGATATGTAGTATAATTAAAGCTATATTATGAAAAAATTTAATTTAGAATAGTGTAAAAAGTAAGGCATATATAGAAAATGGACAAGGAACCTGCAAAATGTACCCATTAAAACTATCCGATCAAATGGTCGTCATAAATGAATCATTGGTTGGAACAGTGTGTGTGTGTGTGTGTGTGTGTGTGTGTGTGTGTGTGTGTGTGTGTGTGTGTGTGTTTGTAAGCCCTGTCAATTGAACCAGTGAATAAGAAGGCACACGTGTAAATCAACACGGGGTCGGCCAAAGGAACACGGAAATGGTGGTGTTCAGTTGGATTTTTATAAAAATCAGCATAAAATCATTAAATAGGTCATCTACCATCAAAATCCTGAAGTGTTTACTTAACAGGATTTATGAGATGTGTGTAACAGGTGTGTAAAGATTTAGCACTCGTCCATCTTTTTTCCTTGCGAGCATGGCTTACACACTTTCGAAGTGCGCATGCTCTGTTTTAAATGACGTCATTTGTGATATCATCATAATGGAGTTTTCCAGGGAAAGAAGTTGGCCCATCTGAGGTAAGTAAACACGGTTGAAAGAAATTTTTTGCATGTTATCAATGGGTTTTTTATTACATAGACTGATTAAATGGTGTTTCATACCGATCGTGTTATGTACAAGCGACAGAGTAATCTCAGCGAGATTCGTCGAGGCTGGATATTTGGACTGACGCCTCGGAAGAGGCGTCAGTCCAAATATCCAACCTCGACGAATCTCGCTGAGATTAGCGACAGAGTACCCGAGTTACTGAAAATTTCGATGATAAAAGTGATAAATCTGCGTGAACTGTTTGGTTTTTTTTTTCTTTTTGAAATATAATCTTTGCAGTTAATGTACTCTGTATACTAAGAATTCATATTGATTTTGGATAGAATTTCACAAAAAGAAATGCGCCAGGTCCTTAGGAATCAACCCCCCTACCCCACCCCCCACATGGCACATTTTTTGGATGATTGGAACGTATACCCCTTTACATCTGTCTCCCTACTTTGAAGTTTTTTCCAACGCCATGACATAAATAATAAATAGATAAATAAATAAAAATGCAAAAATAAAAAGAAAGATGTATATGTATTCGGATTGGCATGTTCCACTTTGTCCGGGTTGAAATCCCTGAGGATGCAAATGTACATTACGCCGCACTGCTTGCAGTACGTACATGGTACAGCTACAGGCGTACCGCATAGGTATGTAAGTTCTACTAAGACTATAAACCAAACAGAATATGATATGTAAAACTATTACTCTGAATGCATTTTACTTGTTTACAATGTAGCCTGTCGGGCTGTGGTGTCACACGCGTGGTTTACACGTGCACTTTAGGTGGCAGTGGAGGAAATTCGAACGATGTTTGGATTATTGTCTCCTGGTAACTTTGGCAGTTACCTTTTGCTTTCAATCTACTTTTTAAGAATAATTCAACCCTCGCTAATCATTTCCAAGCTGCATTTCGATCTTGGAAGAATGATCTTCAGCTACAATACAAAATTAAGGGATGATGTTGTGTACTGAGTTTTTCTTGATTGTTTACATCTGTGATTGTTTATGTGATGTATAAACTGATCAAGCTGTACAGTGTCATGACATATAGTGGCATAGCTTCCATTTATATGCTTGCGCATCATTTTGTCAGAAGAAGAAATTTCTAAAATTAAGATTTTTAACATGTATATGATTATATGTGTTTGTTTGATTTTAGTATAATACTTGTAGAGAATATTTCAGTAATATGAAGTGCGACACCTTTAGACGCATGCATGTGGTGTTTGAAGGTCTCATCTGAAAGACCAGCAACTTTCTCTTTTGAATGCTAAATATGACGATGGAGCATTCACCTCACTACCTACATTTACACCCTAAATAAAGTACATTAGCATGACTCGAAACCATGATTTCTTCATCATGAAGCAAATGCTCTGTTACCACTGAGCTACCAATTTTTTAACATGAATTCATAGCTAAAAATTTTAAAAATTTATAACTAATTTTTTGGTTAATTCCATAAATATTATTCCTCTCTCTAGACACAATTCTGGGTAACCCCCTGCCTTTGGGGATATAAGCACATCATTTCTTTCAGAATGGGACAATGTCAGGAGAGCTTTTGTTATTTGTTATACTCTTAGTGTTGATGGCATCTATGAACAACAGGATAATGTTTTTAGATTATTATTTCTGATATCATATTTGTAAATTGTTTATGAGGGGTTGTTAAAGTTTGTGGACAAAAGGACACACTTATTAAAAATTCAAAGTTATGATAAGTAAAAAATATAGGAGATGTGTAACAAGATTGTAGATTTGAACATTTTAATTTTAATTAATTTTTATAAGTATTGATTTCAGATACATGTATGACATTGCATGCTTGATCGGGGAGGGGGGCTACAGTTAGATAATATTCTGGTCAGCACATTCGATAAACTACAGTTGTACATGGAACTCATTAAATCACTTCTTTTTCTTTCAGTGGTCTTCAACTTTTAATCTCCAAGAAGGAAATGTAATTAAAAGATGAATAAAGTATCCCTAAGAATACCAGAAGAAAGGCTGTGTTGAGAAAAACAGCACTTCCTCAGTACCTCAGAACTAGATGATAGCCCTTGTTACTTTATGCTGAATATGACACAGTACAGAAGATCTGATCATGAAGAAGTTACACCATTGATACACTTGCCAACTGCCAAAACTACTTTCTGATAGTATGACGAGATTAGAAGATATCATGGTGTAGTCATGACACAAACTGCAAATCTAAGATTGTCTTCCCCAGAGGATGAACAGAGTGCTTCACATGGATAACATTTCCTTTTCGAGTTTTGAAATTAGTAAGTATACAAAATATTTTAGGCCACATAGTCATAAAATTATTTTTTAGATTTCCATCCTTGCTTGGAAAAAAATGGGGCAGGTGGTGTATTTTTTATTTTTCAGAATATATATTTCCCGTTCATTATACTCGCATGTTGCTGTAGAGTGTAGATTACTTCATATTTTTTTTTACATTGTTTTCTTTGGACAGAAAATTTTCATACAGCAATATTATAATTGTTTTTAAGTGATTTTGAAGTACATTTTCATGTAACACTGAAGTTGAACATTCTTTTGTGCTTTTTTGAATAATAGTAATTTTTAGCTCACCTGAGCTGAAAGTTTAAATGAGCTTTTCCAATCCCCTGATGTCCGTCTGTCTGTAAACTTTCACATTTCTGACTTCTTCTCAAGAACCACTGGGCCAATTTCAACCAAACTTGACAAAAAGCATCCTTTGTGAAGGGCTTTCAAGTTTGTTCAAATAAAGGTCCACACCCCCTTTTAAAGGGAAGATATAATTACAAAATTGCAAAAATAGGGTTGGGTCATTTAAAAATTTTCTCCTAAAGAACCACTGGACCAGAAGAGCTGAAATTTACATGAAAGCTTCCTGGCATAGTGTAGATTGAAGTTTGTTCAAATCATGACCCCCATAGGTAGGATGGGGCCACAATAGGGGATCAAATATTTTACATACAAATATAAAGGGAAAATCTTTAAAAATCATCTTCTCAAGAAACACTGGGCTAGGAAAGTACAAATTTACATAAAAACTTCCTGACATAGTGCAGATTCAGGTTTGTTAAAATCATGACCCCCTGGGGTAGAATGGGGCCATAAAAATCTTCTTCTCAAGAACCATTAGGCCAGAGCAGATTACATAATTTACATGAAAGCTTCCTGACATACAGCTCTGTAGTGCAGATTCAAGTTTGTAAAAATAAAATTTCGAAAAGGTGTCGCTGTGTTTGGTGTAATTTTTGTTCGTTCTGCACAAACTTGCTCACTCAGCTTGACAAAGCCTAGGTGTTCATATGTAAATTTTTTATTTTTCGTAACTTAAAATGTCGTGTAGCAATGGTGGCCAGATCAAATTTTCCTTCCAACGTTATAATAGGACTAGACATGGGTATCATTTTGCATACAATTTAAAGTATGTTTTTGCATATACACATTTTTCTAATGCCTGTACACATTGAATTATTAAACACCAGGCACGTCCTCCTATCCCCTTTACAAGCTATGTTTGTGTGGGGTTTTTTGGAGTTAGATTTTAGGTAGGAGAAATCATGGCCCCGTGAGTAGGTTGGGCCACAATACTTAAATAGGGATCAAAGTTTTAGAAGCGAATATGTAGAACAAATCTTTAAATATGGGCCAAGGTGAATCAGGTGAGCGATGTGGCCCATGGGCCTCTTGTTTGAATATGCAGTTTATGCAGGATCAGGATATGCCATTGCCGTATCCGCTAATTAATGAGTCATAATTACCATCATTGTACCACAAAGCAACAGTCACTGTACTGTAGTTCTTTTGCTTAACATTATTCAATTCAGTTTGCCATCATCTTCTTCTAGTCTAAGACATGCACACTCAATAATAAAAGTTCCAAACACAGAATTGGGAAATGGCATGGTATCGCATACTTTCACATTCAATAGCATCTCCAGTAATCAATTTTAACAAGGCATACATGTGCAGTCACTTGACCAAATGCATATCACACTGCAACAGTCCTTCACAACTACCACATCTTTGGGTACCCTTATAATACAAACATGTCAAATATAACCACAACATGCCAAAATGTTAGGGTCAGTCATTGAAATGCTCTAAATGTTTGATATACAAGCCAAATATTTGTTCTCAACTTCTTTTTAAAAAAAAAGAAGGTAGAATAAAAAACAATGGGGTGGATAATTTTGAGAGGGGTGGGCGTGGATGATAATCTGTAAATATGAAATTTTATGTGGCCTTAAGTACAGTAAATATGAAAGCAGATCTTAGTATTTAACAATTTTGTTGATCCATAATTTATTTACAGATTTTATATGATCTTATTTTGTATAATTAAAATCTTAGATGATATGTGTAGAATAATTATATCATTTAGCAAAATGTAATGATTTGTAAACTATAGATACATATACATGTAGTAAATTTGTGTAACAATTAATACATTCAACCCAAAAATGAATTTGCATATTTTAATTGATTTTTAGCTCACCTGAACCAAAGGTTCAAGTGAGCTTTTCTGATCACATTTTGTCTGTCATCTGTCTGTCTGTCCGTCTGTAAACTTTTCACATTTTCGACTTCTTCTCCAGAACCACTGGGCCAATTTCAACCAAACTTGGCCAAAAGCATCCTTTGGTGAAGGGCTTTCAAGTTTGTTCAAATGAAGGGCCATGGTCCTTTCAAAGGGGAGATAATCACAAAAATAGGGTGGGGTCATTTAAAAATCTTCTTCTCAAGAACCACTGGGCCAGAAGAGCTGAAATTTACCTGAAAGCTTCCTGACATATTGCAGATTCAAGTTTGTTCAAATCATGGCCCCCGGGAGTAGGATGGGGCCACAAGGGGGGATCAAAGTTTTACATACAAATATATAGGGAAAAACTTTAAAAATCATCTTCTCAAGAACCACTAAGCCAGAAAAGCTGAGGCCAAAAATAAACATTGATTTGTTTGATGTACTCCGACCGACCAATCAAATTTGCTCCTACCCGACCATTTTTTCCAGCAATTTAAAACTTTTGGGGTGGGGGGGGGGGGGTCCCTTGAAAAATAGAAAATTCTCCTTATTCTAAAAGAAAATATTACAAATTTTCATGACGTTAAAAAAAAAAAAAAAAAAAAAAAACCCTACCTACCAACCCACCTTGAAAAATGTGAGTCAGAGTACATCAAACAAAAATATTTCAATGATGGCCTGAGATTTACATGAAAGCTTCCTGACATAATGCAGATTCAAGTTTGTTCAAATCATGGGCCCTGGGGGTTGGATGGGGCCACAATAGGGGATCAAAGTTTTACATACAAATATATATGAAAAATCTTTAAACATCTTCTTCTCAAGAACCACTGAGCCAGAAAAACTGATTTTTACATGAAAACTTTCTGACATAGTGCAGAATCAAGTTTGTTCAAATCATGGCCCCCGGGGGTAGGATGGGACCACAATTGGGGGGGGGGGGGACCATCAGTAAGCATGCCCCCTACTTTCGGTGTAATGGCAGTAACTGCAAAAACGAAGGCCATTGTGTACAATACTTCATTATCATTTAATGTTGTTCACGTTCTTCTGACCCAGGGATCGAATATTTTCCTACAATTTACAGTGGATCAAAGAGAATTGTTTTATAGTTTTTTTCTTCTTTATGCATATATGACCCAGTATGTCTCTGCAGAGCACAGATCTACATCTGGCATTTTCTAATTACTTAATGTTCACTATTTTTAGCGATCAATTAAGTTTTTTAAAATTAGTTTTTCAGTCAAAATTAGCATAAATATAAATCTATAGCTAACCAGGGGTATGATGCATGTGACCCAAATTTGTCATTATGCAGGGGCCTATATCTATTCTACGAAGTATATTTGATGCGCATTAAAGTTTGAAAATTTTAATTCAAAATATGCATTAAAACCGCTGTTTGAACAAGGCATAAGTATCATTTTAAAGTTACATATGTACGTAAGTATCTTTGCTAGATATGATGTTCAAAAAGATTAATCAGTTTTTTTAATTACTGATTAGATCACCTGAGTGGGTATAAGGATTGATAAACTAAGATTTTGAATTTTTGAAAAAGCTAACAGACAGATGAAAGAGCTTGATAAATACCATAATACAGTCCATCATAACATGGGTGCATGAAAATCAGGTTCTAGAGCAGATATTAATATATGTAAGTTGTAACACCCTCTTCATTAATACTGTGCATTTTGACAAAATAGTATATGAAGTCCAGTGGTTCCATTGAATTTGAACATATGTTGAATAAATATATAGTTAGTAGTGGTAGGGAACAGGTATTGCTTGAATGTGTCTACTAGATTTCTTATTAAATAACCTTCACTTTAATTTCAGTCAAACATAATTTTGCATCAAAGAGAAAAAGTGGCTTTGACATAACCTAGAAAATACAATATTCATTAAAAAGAGCATGGCACCAGGATAGCTAGATGCCCATATTCCCAGCAAAATGAGCCAGTCCTAAAGAGAGTCCACTAGAGATGAAATAAAACGCATTAAAATGTATTGAGAAAAGGTATATATATACAAGTTTTGATTTGCACCTTAAGAGTATATTGATAATTTGTATTTTGACAGCCTCCAACTGAAATACAGTGAAAATATTGCTGCAGTACTGTAATTATGTCTCCCCTCTCTCAGGGGAGACATATTGTTTTTGTACTTTTTGTCCGTCTGCCACAAAATCTTGTGAACACTTCTCCTATATGGCTTATCGGATAGACTTTAAACTTTGTACAATGCTTCATTGCCATTTGTAGATGTGTATATTGGTGGGACGGAAGGATCCAATTATTTTCCTAAAAGTTAATAGTAGATCTTAGAGGGGTGGAGGATGTAAAATACCTTTTCAACACTTCTCCTCCTATATAGCTTATTGGATAGATTTGAAACTTTGTACAATGCTTCATTGCCATTTGTAGATGTGCATATTGTCGGGACAGGAGGGTCCAATTATTTTTCTAAAAGTTAATAGTAGATCTAAGAGGTGTGAAGGATGTTAAAATAGCTTGTGAATACTTCTCCTATACGGCTTATCCGATAGACTTGAAATTTTGTAGAATACTTCAATGCCATTTGCGATGTGCATATTGCAGGGACAGATCAAAGATCCAAATGTTGTCCTTAATATGGTGGATTGTAGGGGTGGAGGGTGTAAAATAGTTTGTGAATCCTTCTCCTACGTGGCTTAATTATTGGAGTTCATAATGTTTATGTTCCTGCTCATGCTTTATCATCCATACCATGCAGTACATTAAAGGGTTGGAGGTTTCATTTGGAGCACTTCCAATTTGGGGAGCTGGGGATATATTTGTTTTTCATAAAAACAATCTGAAGTTATGATATATTTGTCATAAAATGTTTATGATATCTGTATCACTTTGAATCTTTAAAAATGATAATTGATGTGTGAATTAATATTTACAGCTGATCATTTGATAAACACTTACTTTGTAGAAATAGAAATTATGATTTTTATCTAATTGTACATTTCTTACTACCTTTTACGAAGACCTTTTACTAATCACTTCTCTAAATATTTTTGCAGATTTGTCAGAATGTTATGCATCATGATCAACAGAAAAGAACTTCACAGGTAGACCAAAGCTGACATGGGATGAGATCCTAAAACGAGACCTAGAGTTTAGAGGATTGGATAGGATCAATCCACTGGGTCGCCAAGTGTGGAAGTACAAACTTCAACCTCGACTGGACAGCCAGGCCTCACCCTTGCAAAAATATTAATTTGGCCTGGATAGTCAAAATGAGTGATGATGATGATATCAAGGTCTGACACTGTAAGCTCAGTAAGGGTAGATGCTGGCAATGGAGCTGTTAAGCAATACAACAAACAGGTTTAACATTGAACATGTTTATATACTTTTTTAGCTCACCTGAGCCAAAGGCTCAAATGAGCTTTTCTGATCACCTTTGCCTGTCGTCTGTCTCTCTGTAAACTTTTCACATTTTCATTTTCTTCTCCAGAGTGAACCACTGGGCCAGTTTCAATCAAACTTGGTATGCATCATCAATAGATAAAGGGTATGCAAAAATAGGGTGGGGTCATTTAAAAAACCTTTTCAAGAACCACTGGACCAGGAAAGTTTAATTCACATAAAAGGTTCCTGTTTTGTGCAAATCATGGTATCCGGGGGTAGGGTGAGGTCACAATCGAGTATCAAAGTTTTACATTCATATATAGTACAGATTCAAGTTTGTTAAAGGTCATGGCTCACAGGGGTAGAGTGGGGTCACAATAAGGGATCTAAGTTTTATATGTGAAATATATACAAGGAAAATCTTTTAAAATCTTCTCCTAAAAAACTAGATGCAGAACTAAACCCAAAATCGTAGCTCTTTGAGAAGATATTGGGGCAAGTCAGAGCGCTAGAGCTTCAGATGAGCCCCTTATTAAAAATCTTCAATTTACGGCACAGAAAAAAAGTGCATGGTTAAGTCCCTCTATCATTGCATTCCTGCATCGCTGTCTCATGAATTTAATATTAAATAATTCCTAACATATTTTCCCACTATACTTGTTTCCAAGCATACTTTCAAATATTCCTTAAACCCACATATAACCTAAAAACTCACAGCTTCAAGTGATTTTCTTTGTTGATGTAGCCATGTTAGGTATACGTAGCCAGTCAATTTGAACCCCAGTTCATTTCCATACTCGTACTCATTTTGAAACATAATGTCTGTGTGAACTAATATCCCCACAAATATTTTTAGTGAAATATTTTGGATGAAATCATCCCAGTTGGGTTAAATACTTATTATTCAAAAACTGTAGGTTTGAATATTGAACTAATCTCACAGCTTTCTTAAGTTTGGTCCCCATCCACTCCAGTCTGTTTTTACGCTTAACTATTGAAATGGAGTGTAAGGGATCAGACTAGGCTTTAATAGCATTATCAATTTTCAAAATCTTTAGAAAAATTATACAATTTTAGGTCACTTGAGTAAACTCAGATGACATATTGCTATTGGTCTGCGTCCGTTGTAGTCCGTCGATGTTAACAATTGAATATTTTTAACTAAATTCTATAACTGAAAGATGAAGATAACGAACAGCGATCAATCTACGATTCGAATAACAGAATTCTTTTCAAATTTAGTATGAAACACACAAATTTACATTAAACCTTCCTGACATAGTGCATATTCAAGTTTGTTAAAATCATTTCCCGGGAGGTATGGTGTGGTAACAATAGGGGATCAAAGTTTTATATACTGATATATTTAAAGGAAAAATCTTTAAAGATATCTCTTGAACTATTTAAGCTAGAGCTTTCATATCTTGTATATACAATTTTTATGGCAAAACAAATCTGACCTATTCAGTGTGTCCTGAACTACATTGTGTTTAAGGTGAAACTTATACGGTACCAATTTTGATGCACCAGATGCGCATTTCGACAAATAATGTTTCTTCAGTGGTTGGCGTGGGTTCGAATACTGCTTGCACCGGTAAGTGAGAAAGTTTCCCAGTTTACACTCGGAAGGTCAGTGGTCTCTTCCCAGGTACATTGTATCTGGGTTCTCTCTTCCACCAATAAAAACTGGGCACCACCAGATAACTGAAAAATTGTTGAGTGTGGCGGAAAACAGCTAAAACAATCAATCATATTATGTTCTTTGACCTTGTGACCCTGAACTCCGAGTTTGACCTACTTTTAAGAAAGTATAACTTATTAAGTATATCCAGGACTATTTTAGATAGGGCTTTCATGTATTGTATATAGATTACTTATGGCAAAGTCTTTCATATCATACCAAGACCTATGACTTCATACCTTGGTCTTATCCAGAACAGCAATATCATGCTTGTCATATCTTTGTGTTATATGATTTCATTTTAGTAATGTTGTGTTCTTTAGAGGTAGGTTTGGGTCACATTATTCATGAGAATAAAGATTGATAAAATAGCATTTAAAAATCAAAACAGCAGGGCCAAGGTGACTCAGGTGAGCGATGTGGCCCCTGGGCCTCTTGTTGATTTTGATATTTGTACAGATATCATTTGTATGAGAAATGGAACTCTTTTTTTTTCTTTTACAAATACATGTATTATCATATGGATCCATCTGTGTTGATTATTTAATCAAAGGACTACATTCAATGTATTAAATGCAAATTTATTGATATGTCTGTGGTTGAATTACTCATGTATGTATACATTTTTTTGGCACATGCAATTACATATATAATGTATATATATATATATATATATACTAATTGTACATATAACATCTCCTGTAATATAATAAAATATATGACTGAGAATAAAAGACCTGCTGTTTTCATTGCTACCATGGAACATTAAAAGATTAGACTAATTCAAATATCTTAATGAATTCTGTAATATATGAATTTGATATTTGTATACAATTGCCTCACTGGTGTTGAATGTGAACTTTGGTTTATCATTTCAGTTTGCTCTTTATATCAAATCAAAATTTAAGACAAATAAGGAATTATTTCCGAAATTGGTTAATATGGTACATTGTAGTAAAATAATCAAAAGTTTATTCATATGAGATAGCTAAATTCCACATGGATAACCAGTGACTGATTCTTAATTGTCAACATTTTCACCAAACAGTTCAGAAATTACCCCGGTACATACTATTGGGGGATTATAAAATTCCTTGAAAAGTGACATATTTTTAAATATCACCTTTTCAAGGAGAAAAATCCCTTTAAGTATATGAATCCTATGAAGAAATTAAAAGAGAGGTGGCTATAGGTATATGCGACCCACCTGATCTTTATTTTTCTGCAACATATTCAAGTGTGTTTTTATCACTTGTATGGTGAGATTCATTTGTGGCAAGAGCTGTTATGATGTCCGAGTCAGAAAGCACCAGAATCCACTAGGAATAGTTTTAGATCTATGGAGCGCCAAATTAACAAACTCAAATATTTGAAGATATCTTTAATTATTTGAAGATATTATCAATTCATTTCATGCACCAACATTGCAATCAAAGATCTCTTCAAATAATTAATATCTTCAATTCTGCATTATATATATATTGCGAGCATGAATTGAATTATTGATATCATTATTTATTCTGCTGAATTGATGCACGCAATAATTTAATTGTTACTCTCCTCAAATGAATTATAATTTAATGATACCAACAATAGAATTAATGCATGCTACAATTCAATTGAAGAGAGCAATAATTCATTAATGCTAACATCACTTAATGTGCACAATAATTGAATTATTGCTCTCTTCTATTGAATTAATGATATCATTAATTAAATTGTTGCGTGGAATAATTATTTTAGAGAGATTATCTAATTGATATATAATCTTCAATTCAAGATATCCACAATTGAATGATTTCTTTAATTGAATTGTTGCTCTTTTAAAAAAAAAAATGATGCGCGCATTAATTGCTTATGAAATAGCCTTGTATATATAATTAAAAAAATCCTCCATTGAATTAAAAGAGATAATCAAGTCATTCATACAGAGCTCTAAATTAATTTTTGCGAGCAATATTTCCACCACATGGATGTGCGCATCAATTGAATTAATGAGAGCGATAATTGATTTGATGTGCGTATATTATTGGACTTTAATTTGAGCTTATGTAAAACATTAATAAGATTTTAAAAATCAACCTGGTGAATTTGTATTATAAAGGTCATGAGAGGGCACGTCCAGTTTTTGAACAAAAACAGAAGGTAATATATTCCCTTGAATTTGCAATTGGTCATCTCTGTCCTCAGATCGGCAGGGAAAGGAGTGGGGGTCCAAATCACTTTTATGAGGGAGATTATTTCTCATTCGAAGGCGCGAATTGCCGATGTTCAGGGAATGTTTTAAATCTCTACTTGCCTTTCGAGACTGGACTAAGTTCATCAATAAAACTTACAAATATGTAACTTGAATTTTACCTTTCGTTATTATAGTTCAATTTATGTGCAATGTACCAGGTTCAATTGTCGGTGTGTTTCAGACGTGGTTAATGAGGGGGGGGGGGGGTCCAACACGTTTAGGGAAGGGCGTAATGAGTGCCAAAGGCACGAAATCTCTAAACAAAAATATCTAAGATGAAGCTAAATCGTGATTTTTGGGGGTTCTCTATTACAATTTTGTCCTCATATTCCAAGGTGAGATGATAGTCAAAATTGACGCAATGTGCATGTACATATCATAAACATGTAAATATTTTTGTAACAGTATATAAAGGAACCGGGAACAAATCCTGATTCTGAAGTTATGTTATATAAACTGGTGTTATAAACCGGATTTTCAAAGAATGTATGGTTTTTGCAACGTTTGATTAAAGTTTTCTGTAAGGTCACATCAATGTAGTTACATATATAAACAGAATGTTCATGAAAATGTTCCCTTTTAGAGTGGAATTAAGATATCGCGTAACATTTCTTTACAAAGATATCTAATTTTTATTCATGTCAAAAGTCAACAAAAAACTTAAAGTGATACAAAAAATGTATATAATTATGAATACTTGTTTTAGATCCTTTAGGCACTGTATTACAGAATTTTGATTTTATTTATCATACTTTTTGGTCGAATTACTACAGAGTCTGGCCCGTACAGCATGCATTGGCAAACGAGGGAGTCTATAATCATAGAAGTATATATATATATATATATATATAATAATGATGATTATCATAAGTTATTATTACATTAAAAGTCATCATTATGGACACTACTACCCTTCCCCCCGACCGGTCGCGGTAGCTCAATGGTAGAGCGTTCGCTTCGTAACCGGGAGGTCGTGAGTTCAAGCATCGTTCATGCGTCAAACCTAAGACGTTAAAATTGGTAGCGTTAATTGCTCCTTCGCCAAACGCTCGACATTTAGAAGTGAGAATCACGGATCTTTTGGATGTGATCTTATAAACGTAGATCCCTTGTCGTACTTGTAGTAGTTGTTGGCACGATATTTCAAAGAACCCTCACTGCTACGACCCTGAACCCTATGGATACATTGGATAGGTCTAAATTCGTGGTACTCCGCTTAAAGCTGGTTATGTCTCAATATGAATAAAATATTCTTGACGGGACGTAAAATATATAATCAATCATCCAATCAATACTAACCCCCCCTTTTTTTTATTTTTTCAACGAAATGTGTGGATTCCCTGTCTATCCCATCCCAATTTCGATTTATATCATCGTTTCACGCTTTTTTGAAAGCTTTAGAGATTTGGCCTTATTTATTTAGCGTGGTGAGAATGATTGTTTGGATGTTTCAGAGTGTTTGATTGCCCGTGTGTATCAGAGTGTTTAACTGGCTGCGTGTATCAGAGTATTTAATTGGCCATGTGCGTCAGAGTGTTCAATTACACGTGTGTGTCAGAGTGTTCATTTGCCCGTGTGTGTCAGAGTGTTCAATTGCCTGTGTGTAAAGGAAAGTGTTCAATTGCCCGTGTGTAAAGGAAAGTGTTCAATTGCCCGTGTGTAAAGGAAAATGTTCAATTGCCCGTGTGTAAAGGAAAGTGTTCAATTGACCGTGTGTAAAGGAAAGTGTTCACTTGATAAGCAAAAATTCAAGGAGTGAATAAAACGATATTTCACAAATTTCGACCGCAGCAATGTCTTCTATGTTGTTTTTAGTACCAAATAGTAAATTTTCGTACTAAAATACCAATAACTGTAGAAGTGTTCAGTTGCAGGTGGGAAGTTAAGGTGTTCATTTGACACGCGTTACACGTATGTGTGTGTGTGTGTGTGTGTGTGTGTGTGTGTGTGTGTGTGTGTGTGTGAAAGTGAAGCTAGCGTACAGTGATTTTAGGATATATTACTGAACAAGTTGATGATACAGGAGTTTCAACAGTTTCGTTTAAAGTCAGAATTTCACAAATTATATTGTCGTTATAACGATTTAGTTTGCCATTGCAACCTAACATTGGGTCAAATGCTGTCTGACGTGATTCATACGGATTGTTAAACTGTTCTTGGCACGCTGATTTTGACTACGGATAACTCCGTTTACCTAATCAAGATATAGGACTCACGGCGGGTGTCACTGGTCGACAGGGGATGCTTACTCCTCCTAGTCACCTGATCCCACCTCTGGTCTGATCAGGGGTTCTTGTTTGCCCAACTATCTATTTTGTATTGCTTATAGGAGTTATGAGATTGATCACTGTTCGTTATTTTCACATTTCATTTTAATGTATTTTCTACATCCTAAAGAATATACACATGTACATTTGTACATGTCTGTAAAATGTGAAAGTCAATCGATGCTTAAGGCGAAGTTAACGAATAGTGAATGATCTATGTCCTAAATTTAATAAAGAATACAAAATTTAGAGCAGGGAAACGCTGATCGGTCAAACCCACCGAGAGCCCTATATCTTAATCAGGTAAACGGCGTCAAAATCAGTATGTAAAGAACGGCCTCAATTGGTATAAAACAAATCAGATAGCATTCAATCTAATGAGAAGCTGTATTTGCAAAACAAGATAATTATAACGACCATAAAATTTGCAAAATGTTGACGTTAAACGAGACTGTTAAAACCCTTGTAACTTCAAACTATTTGTCAGAAGCCCGCCTCGGTTAATTATTTATCACAGGAAGAACAGGCTCTTCCCTATCGAGTCAGTTGAGTTCCAATCACCATGCATAATATGCTGATGATTTACTTTCAAAATGTCATTTAATTTCCTAACCACTCTGATCTATATCAATTATACTAGAAAATCGGTTCATCATAGCCTAAATCAAAAACCTAGAAAAAATTAATTAACTCAAGAAATTTAAAAGGAAATATGCAAATATGTCAAATCACTTTGTCCGTAAAATATGGATACTTACTTTCCTCACATTTACTTCCTTGGAATCCATCGTCACATCCATGTTTGCAATGTCCGTCTCTATGGTTACAATGATTACTTTCTGATTGGCAATGGGGACTGCACTTCTCTGAACAATTCAATCCGTACCGGCCAACTGAACATACTATAAATGATAAACATGATTATTTATTATTTCCCAATATCAAGAAATATTATCCACAGTCAGTAAAGTATATCTAAGAACAAAATCATGGATGGTAACAATTGCAAGTAATTACCATCCATACATGTTAATTATACCAATGGTTAAGTATCAAAATCTGTGCTGAAGATACAAATATGATTGAAAAATATTGGTATTTAGTCATTCTACCTTATCTAATCTAAAAGAACAAACATGCTTCCGAAACGAAATCTTTAATCATCGCAGTAGGTGCAATCACTTTGACTGAAGAATTACGACGCCCAGCTTTAGGATATTAGAACGAGGCCCAGTGAACAAACAAAACACACATACAAGTATGAATTTTACTTTATCAAACCTAGAAATAACATATATTTCGGCCTATACAGTAATGTTTATAGAACATTAACCTTTGTCACAGAGTTCCCCGGTATATCCTGGATTACAGCCTTGATCGCATCTTCCTGTTGCTCTGTTACAGGGGAGGTAACTCAGACACTGTCCACGACAGTTATACACACAATCCGGACCGTATGATTCTGCAGGACAGTCTGGTAAAGTACGATTTTATCGGAATATTTAATATCTTCAACGAGAATTTCGTTTTCGTTTCACACCCCAGGGTACTTTACAAATTATTTTTTTTTTCATAATTCTAAATTTATAATACATGTTCTGGGCTTTTCTATTAAATATTTCACTACATTTAGTATATGTATTTTATTTGTTTGAGACATCTTTGAGATAATGACAGATGACTTACGTGCGTTACAATGTATCCCTGTCTATCCATTACCACAGCCATAGTCACATTGTCCAGTGGTGTGATTACAGGACAGGTTGTCTCTGCAGTGTCCAATACACGTTGATCTACACTGTAAACCGTAATATCCAGCTGGACATGCTACGAAAATTACACACTTTTGATAAGTTGTAGCTTATCATATCTCATTCTATATTTTAGAATTGTACATACATTAAGGTATTAATTTTATTTGAATGGTATAACAACCTGAATCTTACATATGTTACAAAAGTCCCCCACCCATCCTGCAGTACAACCCAAACACGTTCCGTTGACAATGCTACATCTCATTTCCTGACAGTTGTTTGGGCAGGGTACATCACAGTTATATCCAAACACACCGGATTCCTTACAACCTATATATATATATATATATAATACAGAGAAAATATGGCATTTCATTTACACATACTAAATGGATCTTAACTGTACAATAATGTAGCATATCGTGGAGATCTGGACTAGAATAGGTCCTCAGTACCCCTTGCTTGTCGTAAGAGGCGACTAAATGACGTGGTCCTTTGCATGAGACCGCAAAAACCGAGGCTCACAGCAGGCGTGCCATGATAAAGATCCCTCCCAGATTGAAGGCCGTAAGCACTTAGTATCTACCTAAATTCTGCAGCCCTTCACAGACAATTGTGATATCTGCATATGAGTGAAAAATTCTCGAGCGTCCTGTTAATCAATATTCAATCAATTCAATCAATTAATCAATCAATAAAATGATGTAGCACAATATTACCTGTTACAGTTACTTCACACAATTCAGTGTGAACTGAGTATGTTTCATATCCGGTAGGATAAGCTGTTCCGTCAAGTCTTTCATTGTAGAATATAACGTAACGTCCATGTTTAACACAAGTTGTACTGAAATTCAAGGCCGCCAACTCCTGTCCGTTCTTGTAACATAGATACCCATCCTCCGCTATAGTTGTGTTTGACACATAGAGCGAAAAACCAGCAAAACGCCCTCTTTGTCTCATGACTGAAATCATCAATTTATGATTACCATGATGAGGGGTGGAAATATATTGAATTGCTACAGGGAATTATCAGTCTATATTTATGAGGTAGGTGGGAACAATTAATAAACAATTTAATGAAATTTGAGGAAAATATATATTGCTTTTAGATCTAACAACTGTGACAACATGAACTGACTTTGATAGTAATTGCGACAACAACACTACATCACACTGTATCAATGAATGAGGTCAAACTAAAGAGTGTAAGACAACTCCCCCCCCCCCAAAAAAAAAACAATATATGTTTCAAAAAATTTTTTAAAAAATTCACCAAAGCCTAAAAACAAATGATGTTGGTAGATCAAAATTCTTTTGTGAAATAAATTGAAATATATTTATTCAATGCTTAAATGATATTGATAATAGGAAACTAAATTTTATTTTAATAAAACATCTTACTTATTTCATTATATATGTACAATGTTGCATACAACATTCCTATTTCTTCTGATGAGATTCTAAAAGTGAAGTGCATAGTTTCAAAGAATTATTTTCACTTAAATTGAACTGATTATTTTCACTTAAAATGAATTGAAAATATACTTTGTCTGTATGAAATAACGTATAATTGTTACCTAATAATTTTGAAGCCGTGTAGGAAGTGAATATCATGGATGAATCTTCATTAAAACACATATTACCATGAAATAATAATGGAAGAAACTCGGATTTACGGAATAGTTATCGATGTTTTGAGAGTGATATATATAGTACTGGTAAATGATTTATGTAGAGGGGGTTTATGAACAATAGGACCATGCTCCTCGTATTATCCAGGACAGAGACGCTACAACGGTACTGGGAATTATCGTTCACTATAAAAAAAATTAAAGCTTCTTTCAGTGGGAATCGGTTTGAATTTCAGCCCCTGAAAAGGTACTGATACATCCCTGTGTAACCATATCCTTCACAATCCTTAAACCAATTTTTATTGATAATCATTACCATATTGTTCTCCATAGTCCTTGAACTGTATTCTGATGCTGAAGATGCTGAGTACTTTCTCAAGGTCAACATACCACCATGTCCATCTTTTGCAGCAAGAGTATTAATTCCAAAAAGTGCTGACCTTGTACACGTGTTAATGTCTCCGTCTACTGCACGAATGGATTGATACTTCTGACATGTTCCAGTTTCTTGGCAGCCGGGCAACTCCCTAGCCTGCTCCGTCTCCTTATTCTGAGATAGGATTTCTGTAAAGCCAATGAAATTATCAATCACACTAAGCAACGGTTTGAGAGCTTTTATCTTCATTGATACTGTATACATGCAAGGGATAATCTACCTTCTTTGACATTACATAACATAATTGGAATTTAATGGATATCGCATGAGTAAAGCAATTAAGAATTGAACCTAGCTACTAGTAAGCAAACGTGTTCATAAACATGGCTTAATATTTCCATTACTTTAAGAATAAGTGATACCAAGTCATGGAACTAATGACATGATGAATGTAAAATTTACTGTCTACTCACGGTATCCAGATGACGAAATCAATCCCACTGCTACATGTATGAGAAAGACAAGTGTATGCATGTCGTGTTTATCGTTGTAGACGAAAACAAGGAAGTTTGAATATTAAATGTTTATTTAGAGAACTTTACAGACTTCATGATATGGCTGACAGTTTACTTCTATAGATACCCATTACTGTCAAAGTTCAATGTATATATTTGTGGTATTCTGTAGGGTGTCAAAGATCAATGTATGCATTTGTGTTATTCCTTCGGGTCAATGCGTTGTTTGTCAACGTACGGCGAGTGGTTCGGGTCGTATTTAAAAATTGCCCGTCGTCTCAAATGTTTATATAAGTAATATATATTCATTGTACAACTTCACTTGACTATGAGGTGGGACAGTCCACGATCCTTGATCCAATCCTTTCCCCTTCTGCCTTCAAAGGATTCAATGAAATCAACACTCCACTTCATTTATTTATGATGGCTTCATGAAGTTATTCGTTTTGCACTAAATACATCAAGGAACTGAGTCAACAACAAAACAACTTTCTGAAATTACATATGGATTGTTTATCAAAATAATATATTACTGCTGGTATTACTAATTGAACGAGGTAATTCTTTCGAAAACTCAATAACCAAACAATCTATGTATCCTGAAGTGTCTAGAATACAGAAAACAGTGTAAAAATGTCAAACGTAACAATAAAAGGGGAAGATAACGAACAGTAATGAATCTGATAATTCCTATAAGGAATAAAAAATAAAGAGTTGGGCGTATGCAGACATTTGGATATACCAGAGGTGGGATCAACGGTCTAGGAAGAGTAAGCATCCCCTATCGACCGGTCACGCCCGTTGTGAGCCTTATAACTTGATCAAGTAAACAGTAATCCGTAATAAAAATCAGAGTACAAAGAATGGCCTAAACATTGATATGAAACATGAAAGATAACGATAACAAATAGTGATCAATCTCATAACTCCTGTAAGCAATACAAATAGCTAATTGGGTAAGAAGTCAGACAGCATTTGACCCAATGACAGGTTGTAATGGCAAACTAGATCGTTATAATGACCATACAATTCGCAAAATACTGAAATCTGACAATGAAGCATTTTTTGGGGAGTCTGAATAGGTTACATGAAAAATATTGAGTAAAAATGCAAGAAAGAAACATCATCCTAACTGCTATTTAAAGCAAATTTTAAGGAATATGACTGGTATAGAAAATGTGGTTTAATAAAAATCGGTTTTGGTTCATTACTACCTACATTCTTTTGTCAAAATAAGTATAATGGGAATAATCATGAACTCTTAAATATAGTAAGAGCCATTTCTAAAATATATAGCTTAGATTTTTAGTGTCAAATTAGGTTTTTCTGAATTGATTACATGTTCAACGTAAGGTGAAGATGAACGTCACACGCCTGCGTAAGTTCACATACAATCACAATTTGTCAAAAGCAAAAAAAAAAAAAAATCTTAAATAGATTATTATTTACAATTAAGTTTTTACTTATAGCAACAAAACTTAAGCTATTTATACAGCATTTGACTAGAACTTAAATTGATATGTTGAAACAGAACAGTTTTGTTCTGAATGATCTAAACATCTCAAACTTAATGATATCTCTGCATTGTTCCAAATTTCTCGAAATACATGTAGATCATTCTTGATTCGTAAATGCTTTGTTTGAAACTTGTTTGTTAAAACTTCCCTAGTAGGTTTTGAATTTTAGACTTGTAAATGAAGTAAAATTAATTTCAGATGGCCTAATGGTAATCGAACAAAATGTTGAATTCAATAAACCAACTTAATCATTCATTCGTAGATCTTACTGGCGGACGGAATGTTTGAATTGACCTCAAAACACAAACAGCGAATCTATTTCATAAGTGAAAAAATTAAAGTTCATATACAATTATAAGTGTTGTTATTAAAAGTAATGAGATATCATTTGTATCTTTATAAAGTTATGAATTAGTACCACTGTAGTAATTTGGGCACAAGTTGTGGGTTTTCAATAGAGTAAAGAATTATCAAGGGCTGTGCAATATGTATTGGATTTTGAAAAATTCCTTATACAATACCACGAAAGCAGTTTCTAAAATCAATATACAAGATTTCCGATGTAGTTGGGTTCCGTTGTGTTCAAAGCATAGCTCCCCATATGGTGTACAATATCATATATACATTCAATCTATATCTTTGGCAGAATGTATCATATTCGGAGTTAAAATTTAGAGAATGGCACATGTAGTGATAGCTCTTTCTAAGAACAATATTCTTTCCATGCTTTTCAAAACAATCTACAAGCATTCTCCTATGGTGTACATTCCTCTTTTGTTTTGAAGTTAGAGCGTGGACCTTGAATAAAGCTTCACATCAAAATCCTTAAGGCGGTATGGCACACTGTTCACTGGAAATTTAGACGAGTGTTTAGCATTTTGAGTGATCTCCGCATGATTCACGATTATTTTCAAACGGGTTTACATATTGGTAGTCAAGAGGAACTACCAACCAGAGTTTCATAACGACAGCGACTCTTGTCCGAGTAGGTTCGAAATCTACCGGAGACTTTTACATTTCTCTTATCTTCTACTCTGCAAATTCTAAATTCTAAATAAGGTTTTGTGTCTCTCGATAGATATCCTTTCTTTAGTTTAGTGTTTCATTTCATTGTTATATATACTTGAGTTACATTTCTTTGATTTGTTATGCAAATTATTTCTGTAATGTTAGTGATCTCCGTCTACCTTTTACCACACTAAAGACATTTTAGTATTTGTATTTACATTTTCCTGTATATTTTTTTTGAAATATAAATACACTTTCAAGTTAGTAAAGTATAAATATTATTGAATTTGGCACCAGTGTTTGGCCCTCTAGTTTTCCTTTCAGCTCTTACAAGTTTATTGTTATTTCGAATTTCCAAAATTTTGTCTTGAGCATCACTGAAGAGACATGATATGTCGAAATGCGCTTCTGGTGCATCAAACTTGGTACCGTATAATTTTTACATTATAAGAGATATTTGTTACACTGTATATTCATGTACAAACAAGGTATGCTCATTTGACTTCATATGGCGCAACTGGTCTCAGTAATCATGGGAGCTACCGCAGGTTAGCCCAAAGAAATAATGTGATGACATAATATGGGCGAATTTTGCAAGGAGTATGTCTCCATGCGCAATCATCAATAATGAAATAAATTACTGTAAACGTATTATATTTAGCGTGTACGATATTTGGCGGAAATCGTTTTTTCAACAAGTTAGTGTAAATTTGATTTAGCGCATTCCTGAATTACTTTAAACATTTAGATGTACGGATGGCATTTAGCGATGTACTTGATTTAGCGGAAGCTGCGTTCCGCCAAAGGCGCTAAATAGCTAGAATACACAGCCAAATGTAATACATTTACAGTATTAAATCACTGACGGAGGTAAATTTAAAACGATTCAATCACTAATTAAGCTTAATTAGCAATACATATATTAATGTGAATATGTATATATCATCATTGGATTGATTGATTATATCTTGTTTAACGTCTCTCGCGAGAAATTTTCACGCATATAGACACGTCACCAAGATCGGTGGAGGGCTTCAAATTTAGGCATATGCTTGGCGCTTACGGCCATTGAGCAGTGAAGATTCTTTAATGTGCCACACCTACTGTGACATAGGACATCCGTTTTTAAGGTTATTTACCAGGACTCGTGACATTCACACCTGATGTCGAGCGTTTGGCGATGGAACTGTCACTACGTGTTTTAACGACTTATGTCTGTCGCAACCGGGATTCGAACCCTGGCCTACCGCATGCGAGGCAAACCCTCTATCATCTAGACCACCCTAGCGGTTTATCATCATTTGTTAATGAAGAATATTATGTTCATAGTTGATAACAGATGCACTCGTCCATTGGCATTGGAGTGCGACGAACACATCAATTACATGAACCATGAACACTTAAGAAACTGCCAAGTAACCAAGATTCCAGGGCTTCATGGAACTAATCCGCCACTAAGGGAGTGCCAAGAACATGTACCATGGTCAGGGCAGTAGTGCCCGAACTCAAACAATCGCTGCTTAATGGGTGTGACCGGTCGACAGGGGATGCGTACTCCTCCTAGACACCTATCACACTTCTTTTATGTCCAGGGTTCAATGTTTGCCCAACTCTTAATTTTGTATTCCTTATAGGAGTTCATATATCTATGGCTGTTTCTTGGGAATTCTTACAGCTGAAATCTAGAGCTATATGGAGAGTGGATATTAACCTGAATAGCTCAGTGGTTAAAGTACCTGACTAATAGTACATGGGTTTCAGGTTCGTTTTCCAATCTAGCCCACAATTTTCTCCTTTCCAGTACTACCTTTAGTGCCGGTGACCATCCCTGAACTTGCAGGTTGCCCTGCCATGGGGGACTAGAATATGCGTTTTGCGTTGTGGAGGGTGAAGACAATAAAAGGAGATATACACACCATATACAGTTGAATGGAATATTGCTACATTAATATGGGAAGTTGACGATTTAGAAGCTGAAATCGTTTCATTTATCACGAAATTGAGTTGTTAGTTTGCCTTCAATATCTACTTTTAATAAAATATTAAAGTATAAAGCAGAAGTAGACGACTCTGCATATGCTGTTTATATCCTTCAACTGATTTGATATGCAAGAGCGTGTTCTGCGTATGGTCAGTTTTTAAATCAAGGCAGGCTACTGGCAAACACTTTGATGGTGTAGGGGTTTCAACAGTTTCGTTTAGTCATAGATAAGAAAGCATTTTTACTTGGTTGTTCAGAGAATGAATTTATTAATATCATATATTTTCATTTAAAACATTATATATAGTATTCTCTATGTAAAGAAAATCCACTCTTTCTAGTAAAATTTAAGAATATCTGGATAAATGTATATCACATTGAAAGACACATGCTGCAGGGGTTTCAATAGTCTCGATTGAAGTCAGCATTTCGCAAATCTATGGTCGTTATAACGATATAGTGTGCCAATACAACCTATTTTTGGGTCAAATGCTGTCTGACGTACTTCATACAGATTGTTAGGCCGTTCTTGACACACTGATTTTGACTACGGATAATTCTGTTTACATAATCAGGATATGGGACTCACGACAGATGTGATTGGTCGACTGGGAATGCCTACTCACCCAAGGCACCTGATCGCACTTTTGGTATATCCAGTGGTACGTGTTTGCCCAACTCTCTATTTTATATTGCTGATAGGAGTGATGAGATTGGTCACTGTTCATTATATTCGCCTTTCATTAGTATTAGTTATTATTATTATTATTATTTTTTTTTTGGTTTAGGAAAACTGAAAGAATTGATAATGAACACTGAAACAGTAAGATGTGCCGTGTAATCTAGAGTAAGAGAGATAGAACGGAATTTTGAACTGTATTTCATTTATTGTATTGTATGAGACTGATCACTGTTTGTTATCTTCACCTTTATAGGAATTTAGAGATTGATCACTGTTAGTTATCTCCACTTTTTCATGCCAGTACTTTAAATATTTTACGTGTTTTCGTTTATTTGCAAATTGTTAGATGAAACAAAAGTCTACATTCATCACAAACAACTTCCTTTCACTTATATTCCTCTGGATTTGGTTTTAGAATATGCTAACTTCCACAATTATTTTCCTATGATGTATCATATTTTAATACGAAAAGGTTATTTATGTCATGGCTAAAAATGTGATGGTGTAGAATAGTTCAAAGAAAGCATTCGATCCAAGAGTCTAAGAGACCGATGGGAATGTGTTCTCTAAATTGTTGAACACTATGGAGTTATTTATCTTGCTTAAAACTATCATGTGCTTGTGCCCATTGTTCATTAAAACCGTTCAACTACTCAATAGCTGAAATGAAAATATACTCAAAACATAAAAGCACTCTGGACACAGTCAGATGTATATGGCATGTTGCATGGAACCATTCGTCAATTCAACAGTGATATTGTCTATGCAAGGTGAAGATAACGAACGGTGATCAATCTCATAACTTCCATAAGCAATACAAAATAGATAGTTGGGCAAACACGGACCCCTGGACACACCAGAGGTGGGATCAGGTGCCTAGGAGGAGTAAGCATCTCCTGTTGACCGGTCACACCCGCCGTGAGCCCTATATCCTGATCAGGAAAACGGAGTTATCCGCAGTCAAATCAGTGTGCCAAGAATGTCAGACAGCATTTGACCCAATACGAGGTTGTATCAAAATTCTTAATTCACTTCATGAAAGAAGGGAAATGGATTCGGGCGGTGATATTTAAATATTCAAAGAAGCTAACTTCGGTGAGGATACAGATATTGTACTTAATGATATTTGGGATTTAGTATTTGGAAGGAATGCATATGCATCGTGCTCTGTAATATTAAACTGCTAGAGTGATGTATTTGATGAAGAATTGGTAGTGGAATCCTAGAGTTTTTAAAGCGTCTCAAGTAAGATATACTAGTATCCGTTTAACAGATAAAACAGAAAACACATATGGCCGTTTTGTGATACTTAGTCGAAGGTCAAACGAAGACGAATGGTACCTAGGAATTAACATTGTTTCTAATATTGTAAAGAACACGTGTAAAAGAAAACTGGTTTTGCTGAAGTTTATTTTTTGATACGTTAAGAACGAATGCAGTCAACAGAATGAACGCCGCTGTCTGCCGAATATGTATGTGAATATATCGGTCACCTTTCTGATGCAGTGAACTGCACCAAGAAGCGAGCCATGGTGTTACAATCTGGGCATTTATTTTGTATATTCAGGCTTTGCAAAACACAAAAATCTAGATTAGTATGTGCCAAAATATTTTTCAATCAAAACAAGTCATTTTGTGGCGTAAACATGAGTTCCTACATTAGAATATAGGGTTATTGAACTTATATTGGTGAATATTGGCACGAGTTGGCTTTAAAAATGCACGAGCTTGCGAGTGCATTTTGACACCCAACGAGTGCCAATATTCACCTATATAAGTTCAATAACCCTTTTATTATATAGCTAAAGTATTTAGTTGTTAAATTATATCCCCTTTCAATCAAACTACTCCAAAATAGACGACAATTCATCAATATTGGCAGTTTGCAATAACAGCATGCATTTCTTAACTGTTCAATATTTAAACTGTCATTAATGCATGAAGTAAACTGATTTTGTAAATGGGGACATCATAATTTATGTACAGTAAAACATTTTGCTTAAGTAAATATCAAATACCGGCTCTGTCAGATTCGGAGGACCGTCGTTTGACATTTTGGCTTGTTTACGTCGTTACGGTAACGTCAATATTGAACGCTCATACTCGGAATGTTTTGGGCGCATACAATTTACGCAATGCAAAGTTAGTGTTCAATACATTTTCAGGATATTGAACGCTAACATTCTCTAAATTTTACGCAGATTTTATATTAGACTATTTATAAGCTATATAATAATATAAAGATATTGAACTAACAAAGGATCGTTATTAACAATACACTAGTAAATACAAACAGCATGAATTAAGTGTCATTTGATAAAGTGGTGCCGGTATTGATTATCAGTAATATTAGTAACACCTTCAAAAATTGTTTCAACATGTGTGCAAAACAAATTTTGGACATCCTGCAAATGCATTGATGGACATGAATATTTCAAAAAGTGATTTCAATAGCAATACAATAACAGTACGTTTAGTATAAAATGCATATCATGAACGATCTCTTAAAGACAGATTTTGGTATGAACTATCATTGGACATGTTCAGTTCCTGATACTGGTGTACATCGTTATTGCTGACTTGTGGTGGCGGTGATATTTATGCACTGGCGCAGTAGTCAGAAGAACGCTGCTCTTGTTTTATGTTACATATTACCCTAATAAAGAGAAGGCATGATGTATATCAGAAGATTTATGCACTAACGCAGGACATACAAAACCCTATAGCTAACTTTTTTGCTTACCTCAGTAATACAACAATGACAACAACAAGCACGGAGTTGATTACCACTGAGATTGACAAGACGGCAATATATGCATTTGTAGTACTATACTCGTCATTACTGGCATTGGGTGCCTCTGGAAGTAATAGAAACAATATTCAACTTTTTATCTCCTTCCTGTTGCGTGAACATATCAGCAGACGCTATGATATACCAGACACTCTATCCCTCAATAGTTCACAAATTATAATTGTTCTCTGAACATTCTTATTGTGAGTGTTTATTCAGTGACATTATAATTTGCGGAACTTCGGGATACTGAAATGACACATAATAAACTCGTATAGATTGAACAGCGGTTAGCAATTATAATCAATTCGTAACACAACTGTAAAATAGTACTGTTGTCGAAACAGTACTGTTTAACAGTTGTGTTACTTTCGGAACATCTGAAGAAATATGGTGAGTAGAATTTTGGTTGGGGACTACTTTTGTAGCATTAAATAAAATTAACAAAAACTGGTTTTCATTGTAAAGGGTACCATTACAGATGTTCCACTAAGACACTCTCATTTAAAAGAGTGGTGTCATTTGTATTAGTAAGATCCATTGGATCGTTTAGTAGACGCCTTTATTAAATGCAGTAAAATTTCACCTTAGTAGTATTTCCTTCATTAATTGAAGAGCTATAGAAGTTCAACCATTATCCAATCGAAATCAATCAACGGTGCATATGAAAGGTGAAAATAACGAACAGTGATCAATCTTCAATCCTTCCTGATCAGTAACTTTCACAACACCAATTCGTGAAGTGTCTCAGTAAATTAATAGTTTATAAAATTGTATAGAAAAACAAGAAACCCATAGAAGTTTTTTCAAAAGTATTTTATATCGAATTAGAATTAATCTCAAATGCATACAAAATATCAATGATTTTTCCTACGCCACTAAGTGAAGCAGTTCAATATATACACATGTCACAACTTTTAGACCACATGTAACGTACAGGTATTATCCAATCAAAATCCAGTGGGTGCGGAAGAGGTAGTTGACAATGCTGATATGTTACAAGTCTTGATATATAAATTCAGAATAAATTTCAAAATATTTTGATGAAGGAATAAGAGTGAATCCAAAATAGAAAAGTCCAAAATAATGTATGTGTGTACACATGCATGCACGTGTGCTTCAGCACAATTAATTGACTTACATTGTAGGGGATGCTTATTCCTCTTACATACCTGATCCCAACTCTGGTGTTTCCTGGGTCTGTGTTTGCCCAATTCTCTATTTTTTATTGCTTATAGGAGTTATGAGACTGATCACTGTTCGTTATCTTTACCTTTCATACACATTTAATACAATATGCAATTAAAAAAATGAGAATCAAATAATAATAGATACACCCATACAGCATATAATAAACTTACGGAAATAAATCGAAACTGAAATTATTTTATTATGTTTCTAACACGCAATTTGAGGCCATTATATTTTAGTACGCAGTTTGCAGTTCACTTTTCGCAATTCTATAGTGAACTGCATTCTAGAACGCTGTTCACAAATTTCAGTCCGGAGTAGGGGTCTTCGATGATTCCGAGTCCGATGTTTATTCACTAAGTGTAATTCACAAAAAAGTAAAATTCGCAAAACGCACATTATTCAGCCGAAAGTGTCCTGATCAACAAAGCTAGCCCTTTCTAATAACATTTGACGCCTAAAATCTGTATAGTCTAATTTCATTTAATTGATTTCAAAGAAGTTTTTTTTTTTTTTTTTTTTACGAATTTCGCAATTTGTAACTTTGCTCTTTTCCTAATACCTGTTTGGTATTCATCATTGCTTTTATTCAAACTCTGAACGTCTGTAATATAATTTAGTTTGTGTATCCGTCATATTTCTAACTAAAGAATGTAGCAATTTCACTTTTATTTCCTTATTTCCATCAATAATTAAACTACGATGACTAACAAATTTCTTGTAACATAACGCAATTCTTATCATCAATATACAGGTATTTTACGCAATATAGTGCCCGATTCATTTGTTACTAGACCTGATGAAAGCTTAATTGTTTAAAGAAGAATTCTGTTAGCTATCAAGTAGTGTGTTCTGGTTCTTACAAGTTGAGGATCGCTGTATTTATGCCATTATCTTCACTTTGGTCTTTAGTTATGACTAGAATCGGAATATTGTATGATTTAGAGATTTGCAGGAAAAATAACCCGTGTCAAGAAGATGACGAAAAACTACTTATATATTTTCGAAAGAACTCTAAAGCCCCCCTCCTCTTCTTTATTCAAACACTTTTCTCGTTTTTACAAAATGTTATTCGTCCTCGTTTTCATCAGTTGTCTGTCGTTTTTCTTCGATTCTGTTTCACATCTTGAGGCATTTCAGGTTCAAAAGTCTTATTAAATGTTTGGTTTTTTGGTGATTCATTGATCTGTAGATGTGTTGAAGGTATATTTCTGTACACAGCTTTCCAGACTCATTTTATCTAATCATGTCAAATATATTGTAAAGATATGTTTGAGTTGCCCGTTGTGTTCACTTAAAAATTGCTGGCACAGAAAGACTTTAATTCTTGTGATGTTTATGGACATACTAGAACGCGAAATTTTTAACATTTCCTCTAAAACAGACCTTTTCCCCTCATCTCCTCAATATGAAGAGTTTTGTAGGATTTCCGAAATAAGTTTAAATTTCATATTGTAGTAACATTACCAAATAGTTTATATCAACCCGGGTAGCACTTAACTTGTAATGTAATCAAATTCATTATCATAATTTGACATATTTTCTTCATTTGTAACAAACATAAAAACGAAATGTGTGATTGGGCCAAATGGTCGGGCGTAGGGTGGGGGGGGGGGGGGTAACATCAATCAAAATCTGGTTATGACAGGCTAATGAAGAATCATATATCTCTTTTATCTGAATGCACTTATTATATATATATATACATTTAGTTAGTAACTTATGACCATGAATTACGTGTGATCCACACATGCTGGTGCCAGTGTGCTATGAGCTAATGAGCATGTGTCCCTTCTTGACTAGATTTTCTCTAATTTCGACTAAATATATACCATTTAGACACTGTGAACAATAAAGAACCAATTCAATTCTACTTTAAATCTGGGACCATTCTCTTTCCCTCAGGGTTAATCCCGTGGGGATCCGGGTTAGAATAGGTCATCAGTTCCCCCTTACTTATCGTAAGAACCGACTGAATGGGGCGGTCCTTCAGATGAGACCACAAAAACAGAGGTCCCGCGTCGCAGCAGGTGTGGCACGATAAAGATCCCTCCCTGCTCGATGGCCATAAGCGCCGAGCATAGGCCTAGATTTTGCAGGCCTTCACCGGCAGTGACGTATCCATATGAGTGAAATATTCTCAAGAGGGACGTAAAACAATATTCAATCAATCATTCAATCCCTCAGATTTACATTATTTTCGCTGTAGGTTTTAACCTGAATTTCTCCATTATTTACCACCATGTATATGAAATGCGATATAACAAACAGTGATCAATCTCATAACTCCTATAAGCAATACAAAATATATAGTTGGGCTAACACAGACCCCTGTACACACCAGAGGTGGGATCAGGTGTCTACGAGGGGTAAGTATCCCCTGTCGACCGGTCACACTCAACGTGAGCCCTATATCCTGATCAGGTAAACGGAGTAATCCGTAGTCAACATCAGTGTGCCAAGACCGACCTAACAATCGGTATGAAACACGCAATGCTGACACCTACATGATGTATATTTTGTTTTCATTACACACTCTGCTACACTGGGAATGTCTATTAAAATCATTCCATATATTTTTAACAGATGTAGTTCCTTACTAAATATGACTTCAAATATAGGTCATGTCTATCTTTTAATAAATGTTACTAGTACTTTCATGCAAAACTGGCCTTAACTACCATGAAACTTATAATTTGCTTTAAAACATCAACCGATATGTAATTCTTAATTGTATTTTCTCGTCTTTAAAAAGGGTATCGACATTCCAATCTTTAGAGGGAAGTTCCCAGGTATATTCTGCTAGTGACAGTCTACTGGTAAATCCAGACATACATTGGAAGGATGCTGATGTGGAGGACACAGAGACACCTGATCCAAGAACTGTGGAATAAGCCGCATTTCATTCGGAGCAACAACATGGCATCCGGATGGAATGCCTCTCGAGGTTGAATAAAGTATATTTGGTTAATATTCAAATCAATCCAGATATCATGTTCACAAATGGAATCATGGCGTTATAGTACACTGATATGCATGTGCCATTTTACCATTTATCATTAACAGTGCGACATTTAACTCTGGACACGAGAAAAGTCCGGAGTTTCGCCAACCCTTTTATTGAAGATACAAATAAACCCTTTACAAAAATGATGAAATTTTATTTTCATAAGACATGCACCAAACTTTACACTCGTAACTATTGTAGTTTTTAAGATATTTCACCAATGTGGTGGAATTTTCGCTCAAATAAACGCTCCCATCAAACTTCCCATTGGAGAAAAAATCTGATACAATGTTTTACTCCAATAGGATTTTACCTCCCATTATTAAACTTAACAAAGGATGCAATGTCCCATATGAGGGAATGTGCCATAATGGACCTGAATTGGGAGTAAATATCCTATTTGAGCATGACAAGAAATAAATATCCGCCACAAAAACCACAGGGTGAGGATTTTTATCCCATGAATGTAGTGATACAACAGAAAATTGTATCTTAAGGAGTGATGCTTGTCATGATTCTTAAAGATATAATTACACCTTACAAGCTCAGTAATGGTATTAACTTGATATGCAGTACTTAAGCTCATATATGTAGGCTTATGTGTTTATGGATAAATGTCAGAACAACATGCGAAATCAAATGATATTAGAGCTCTGCATTATCATACTCTTCCCCATGCAATTTCAATTGTATGCAGGGGCCTCCGCGCTCAAAATCACACGGCCTCTCACTTCTGTCGGCGTGGGTTCGAATCCCGCTCGCGCCGGTAAGTGAGAAAGTTTCCCAATTTACTTTCGGAAGGACGGTGTTCTCATCCGAGGTGCATTGTATCTGGGTTCTTTCTTCCACCAATAAAAACTGGGCGCCACCATAAGACTAAAAAATTGTTAAGTGTGGCGGAAAACATCAATCAATCAATCAATTGTATACATGTAACCCTTTCACAAAATTATCAGTATAAAATTGGACGAGAATAAAAACATTGCTGTTAGAACAATATGAAATACTCATTCACATGCAATTGCTCACATTCACTATTTATAACCTTTCAAAGGTCGTCAGGCGTGAATATGTTCACAGTAACCGATAATTTTGTCTGTAATGATAACAGTATGGGCATATACCCTACTGTACAATCCTCTGATGAAATGTAATACTAGGTATCATATACATCCCACCTCTGGTGTGTCCAGGGGTCCGTGTTTGCCCAACTATCTATTTTGTATTGCTTATAGGAATTATGGGATTGATCACTGTTCGTTATCTTGACCATGCTAAAAGAGATAAAACACAGAAAATCATTATTCTGTCTCTAATTATCAGGTATGACAAGACTGTGTTCTAAATACTGACAAATAGGGTGTGATGGCCAATACTGATTTTATTTACAATTTCCTTTCAGATATATGGGATCCGATTCCTCTGAGAACTGTAGATTTTATGAAGCTGTTTTTGACAGAAGATTTGGTTTTCTCCATCTGTGTTGCCACTAACCATTATGCTGAGATGGTCATATCTAGGAGCAATGATTGTCATATGCTTCCCAAAGGAAGTTCGTAGCCTCTCAGTGAAGAGGAAATGTACAGATACTGCTAGTTCTAAAGTACTGGTATTGTGCTAGTGATTTCCAGTTTTAAACGAATAATAAAATGCATTACAATAAGACTATAATAGCTCTAAAACTTCATTGTTATTTCGAATTTCAAACATTTCGGTTGAGCATCACTGAAGAGACATTATTTGTCGAAATGCGCATTTGGTGCATCAAAATTGGTACCGTATAAGTTTTACATTATGGCCCCTGGGTTGAGGCCTCTGCTGGTGGACTGTTAGTCCCCGAGGGTCTCTACAGCCCAGAAGCTAAGTACTTCGTTACTAGCTTGAAAATACGGATGTATATTTAATTGCTGTTATAAAATTTAGAAATTCATTTCAAAATTAAGGATTATCTCCCTCGTGCATAGCTCTTATCCTTGGACGAATTTGGCTCCACTTTTTTGGCACGCTGTTGTTGGCTATATTTAGCTCTAAAACTTCATAGTTATTTCGGATTTCAAACATTTCGGTTGAGCATCACTGAAGAGACATTATTTGTCGAAATGCGCATCTGGTACATCAAAATTGGTACCGTATAAGTTTTACATTATGACCCCTGGGTTGAGGCCTCTGCTGGTGGACTGTTAGTCCCCGAGGGTCTCTACAGCCCAGAAGCTAAGTACTTCGTTACTAGCTTGAAAATACGGATGTATATTTAATTGCTGTTATAAAATTTAGAAATTCATTTCAAAATTAAGGATTATCTCCCTCGTGCATAGCTCTTATCCTTGGACCAATTTGGCTCCACTTTTTTGGCACGCTGTTGTTGGCTATATTTAGCTCTAAAACTTCATAGTTATTTCGGATTTCAAACATTTCGGTTGAGCATCACTGAAGAGACATTATTTGTCGAAATGCGCATCTGGTGCATCAAAATTGGTACCGTATAAGTTTTACATTGAATAGACATTATTTGTCGAAATGCGCATCTGGTGCATCAAAATTGGTACCGTATAAGTTTTACAATAAGATTATCTTTACTAAAATTAATCTGGCTGTACATCTACCACGTTTATCAAATGTGTACTACAATTACCTCTGATAAGATTTCATAAGTAATTAAACACACAATGTTTAGAAAGCCTTGATTATAGAAAACATTTACAGAGTCAATTGAGTATTCAAAAGCTCTGACAATACATTAGTAATTGGGGGCGAAGTATTAAGAAATACTTTGTTTCAGATTATTGGGTATTATCTTATACATGTCTGCTGTGAAGTTCCAGTCGATAGACAGATATTGGTCAACACATGCCCTTATCGGAACAACCTAGTTTCAAGAATTATGTCTAGAAAATGGTCATCTTTATCATTTGAAAGCCTTCTTTAAGCTGATATTAAGCAAATGGTTGTGATGTGTTTAGGCATATATCTTATTGCATGTTTTTTTTTTTGTGTTTTGGTTGTCGAAATTATTGATAAAAAATGATAATGAAGAATTGCTGATACATACTAAGGACATTGTGACTCTGATCTAAAGAAATCGAGGACTAGTTAATATCTATACATACTTTGTTACATCATGACATACTTTGTTACATCATGACTATAACATTGCTTGCAAGAAAACAACACAAGAAAAACATAAATTTAATCAGTGACTAAAATGTTTTGTTCAATCACACGATTTAATTCTTAGAAAAATTCCTTAACTGGCAATTGAAATCAATATACAAATGTAGCTTTTCCGCTTTCAACCATTAATATTGAAAAGTCACATGAGGATCGATCAACCTTAAGTACGTGGTATTCTAGCATCATGAATGATCTTGTACATGTAAATGCAGATTAAAGACAGTTTAATCAAATTGAAGTGGGTGTGTACTGCATTTGAAATATGAAAAATAAAATGCATTTTTCAATATTTGTTCAACACCTTTTTCAGAACTTGAAGAGCAGAAGATGCATTCCAATGACTCGCATATGACATAGAAGACAAAGGAGAGCTCTTAAGAGTAAAAAAAACCTGCGAGTTTAACAGTCAATGAACACATCCCATGACACAATCCATCCTGATTCAGTAAACTTGTAGTCCATTATTCTAAGGACAAACCATGACTTAGTTAAGATCAAGGTTTGGTGTCAGAAGGCCAATGTAATTAAAATCATTGCAAAATTAACAAGTTAGGACACCTGCAAGTGTTTTATGTGAACATACTGAATAAGGACTCATTACTGAACAGTTGAAGGAAAATCACTATTATGATGATGTAAAAAACAAATAACGATTGTGTAGTTTGGTAACATTATGATCCATATTTGTTGAATACACAACTTTGCAAAAATGAATTGTTCTGTTTACTAATTACTGGTATTTCAACATAGATTACTGTAACACTAAACAAGCTTCAATAAAGTTAGAAAGTTTCAGTTTCTGCAGTAGAAAAGTACCCCTATTGATTTTCAGGTACAAAAGTCACTAGGTGCAATATGATACTCTGTACAATTGGTGTCTGACCAGTATCTTCAGAACCCTTTGATTGATAGTGATAATCCATACTGGGGTTGGTCATTGGTAGTAGATGACCCCCATTGAATTTCATGTCAAAAGATTACAAGTCACTAGGTGCAATGTAGTCAGTACTATATGCAATGGTGTCCCCCCAATATCTTGAGCCTGTTGCTCAGTTGTTATGATATTTCATATGTTGGATGGCTATGAGTAGTAAATGACCCCCAATGATTTCCGGGTTAAAGGTCAGCAGGTGTAATGCAATACATTAAACACTTTATTGGTATCTGACCAATATCTTGAGAAGACTTTTTATAGTGATGCTATTTAATGCATGTGTTGGTCACTGGTATTAGAGACTTCCGGTGATTTTCAGTTCAAAAGATCACCAAGTGCAGTGATGTACTTCATGTATTGGATGTCAACTAGAAGCGTATACCAAACAAGTGATATATGCTGGCCCTTCAGAGAAGAGGGAAATTTTCCACCTTTAACAATTAACCAAAAGTTTATGAAATGTAATAAAGAAGCAAACATTAACACATCGACAGCTTCCTTGTCCCCTTTATGCATGTCCTTGGCACTTCCGTGTTTTGACTGTGGTAGTATAAACAATTCCACAAGTATACATATCGCATACAGTGTAGCTGAGGCCGGGGGCATATATGTTTTGCAAGTAATTTTTGTTATGATATTCATGTACTTATTTTCTATCTAGATATTAATAATAGTTTACATAACAATACATTACATGCAGATAACTAGTTTATGGATATGATTGCAAAGATACTTGGTGTTTGATTGGGGGGGGGGGGGGGGGCAGCAGCACATCCTACTTGGGCTACAGTTTATGTTTACATGGGTTTTATTTTATCACTTGAACTAATATTTATCAATATGTTAAACTTCTATTTAGTTTGAAATATGAATTGCTTATATTGTTGAGTTTTACTGAAAACGGTGTAGGTTTGTATTATTTGTCATTAGTGTGAAGTTTGGTGAAATGCTCAAATCTACAGTTTTCATACTACAATAGATCAATTGCATTACGTTTCAACTTAAATATTTTTATATATATTAAGGGTCTTTATATGAACATCTTTTGATGGCAGTTGAATATGCTGTATGTATTTTCCAAATTATCTAAATTCATCAATAAAATCCGGCAAAAAAACCAATGTTTGGCAAAGTGCCAATTTATAATACACTGGTATAGATGTCAGTAACGCACTTTTTACGATGGGTGAATATTAATATCATAGATAAGGAGGTAATTTTATATTACATGTATTACATGGTAGTGAGGGAGATATGAAGATTTATATCATACGTGTGGTGTATATTGAAAGTGAGATAAATCATTAGCTTTATCACAAGCCCATTTGATAAAGCACTTCCGGTACGAACTACTTTTGACACTGTCTCCGCTTGGATGGCATATTTTCTGTGTTTATGGATATCGACGCATGAAATAAAGCATGCAAGGTGAAGATAACGAACAGTGATCAATCTCATAACTCCTATAAGCAATACAAAATAGATAGTTGGGCAAACACGGACCCCTGGACACACCAGAGGTGGGATCAGGTACCTAGGAGGAGTAAGCATCCCCTGTTGACCGGTCACACCCGCCGTGAGCCCCATATCCTGATCAGGTAAACGGAGTTATCCGCAGTCAAAATCAGTGTGCTAAGAAACCTTCATCCATGGTTTCTTTAACAAAAATGCCCTTTTGTACTGTATATTAATGCATTACAAGTGCACCATTTTTCCGCTTAAGGAAGACTTATAAGCATGACGTCCTAGCCACTGATTCAAAACAAATTCAATCAGCTGTTTCTGCCATACTGGGGATCATTTCAAAATTAAGCGAAAAGAAGATGTATGAGATAAATAGAACATCTATAATTGCGTATTTTGATGTTTGGTTTATCCAACTCGTTGATACTATATCAATGAGTTGGATAAACCAAATATCAAAACACGCAATATAGATATCCTATATTTATTCACTCAAGAAAATCTGTATTCCCCGAGACCCGAGAGGAATGTGATTTTTCTTGAGTGAATAAATCTTCATATATCCCGAACATTCATGCAATAAATTGGTTATTATACCGAAACAAATCAAGACTGCAAAAGTGCATTTGAAATTGGAGTCCGCTGATATATACATTACATGTAGCTGGTATCGCCCTAACGGTAACACCGCGCCCTTAAGGTATTACGGTATAAGGTACATTCAACGAAATACAGTGATATGATAACCAGTATTTTGTATTTCCACTCTCTTTGAATGCTGATTTACTTGCTTGTTTTTGTATCAACCAAAACTAGGTGATTTAACTGTGTATAAGAGACCAGCATATCTTGTGCCTTATGAACTATGAAAGTACAATGACTCGGACTTATTGTGACGTCACAATAACTACGTCTACCTCGCCGTAAAATATATGGAAAATGCACGAGGTTGTCCAAGAGGTAAATATGATGGAGATATATGATGTTTCAGAGGGAGATATGAAGTTTTTCCATCCCTGGCACGTGACTATCTAGACCAATCAGATTACGCGTTGCATTAAAATTTCATACTGGGGTATAATAATAGAGGAAATCAGGATTTATGGAGAGAATATGTTTTCAATTTCAATTTTTTATATACCATTAAGACAACACATGAACAAAATGGGCTGCATTTTGCAGTTCAATTAAGCTTCATAGACATATGTCGGTTTCCATGGCAACGGATAGTAAAAATTTGGTGGTGCGGTTAAAATGATGTAAGATAGTGCAAGTAAAATGAATATTGGGACAATCAAAGAAATCTTCAACATTGAGTTGCCGAACCCAATCTGATTTCTTTGATTTTTACATAGAATTGATCTTTAGAGGTTGAATATAAGAAGAATGTTTTTGTTGAATATGATACACATATATTGATAATTTAGTTATTAAAAGTAAGTACTTGAACATTCATATACATTGAACGTTTGGAAGGAAAAACGGGTAGTACTTTTTGACAACATTTCATATTGTGGTCTTGCTTAGCAACCAAATATATTTGAATACAAAAATAATGTAGATTAGATTAACTTTAAAGATCGATTAAGCATATCTGACACCTCAACTTTACAATTGATGAAAATTTCAAGTTGATATCTTGAATATTTTCCGAGAATACGACTGGGGAAACTGGCCCTCTAAACGAAATGACGTCAACACCTTACGTGAAAAGTGACGATAACGAACAATGACCAATGCCGGAACTCCCACAAGGAAAACAAAATAAAGAGTTGGCCAAACACGGACCCCTGGATATACCAGAGGTAGGAACAGGTGCCTGGGAGGATTAAACCATCTTCTGTCGGAATAATCCGTAGTCAAAATATGTGTGTCAAGAATGGCGTAAAGGCAACAATCGATATGTGACACTTTAGACATCATTTGACCCAATGATAAGTAAGTGACGGAATGAAAATCGGAAGAAACAGTAAAAACGTTATGTTCCCAAACTTTGATTGCGGATAATGATAATTATCAACAAAGTAATACCAATATTTTTCCCAATTCCATCATGGGAACATGCTAATAAGAAACAAAATAAAAACAATATGCTCCCAAACATTGTTGGGGGTATAATATGTGTAGTAATGGGGAACAGTAACAACAAAGCATAATGAGACAGAAAGTAAAGCAATGCGTTTCTAAGTTTCGTTTTGGAAAGATAATGACAAACAGAATACAAAAGCTTGCTCTCAAACAACGTTTTGGAAACATAAATTTTGCATATACATTTTGTAGTACTTAATTGACTTTTTGATTTCGTCATGAAGATCGTTAGTACAAATGAATATACCTTTGTCGCAGAGTTCTTTGGTATATCCTGGATTACAGCCATTTGTCACATTACAGACATTCAGACAATCTGGGCCATATGTTCCCGGAGGGCACTCTGGTAAAACCAAATTTTCAATAGACAAGCAAAATACACACTTGGAAAAATAAATGTGAATGCAAGGTGAAGATAACGAACAGTGATCAATCTGTGTGAATTATCAAAACCCAAAAGTAGCTTTCGAAACCAAATTTTGTGAACCCTACCTTTGTCACAGCGTTCCCCTGTATATCCTAGATTACAGCCACTGTCACATCTTCCTGTTGTCCTGTTACAGGGGAGGTAACTCAGACACTGTCCACTACAGTTAAACATACAATCCGGACCGTATGATTCTGCTGGACACTCTGCAAAATATTATTTCACCCGGAAAATGTTATTATTTTTAAGAACATACCCCTTTCTGCTTCACATTAATTGCCATTTTCCTTGTTGTCTTCATCTATCTAAACTATAAATTTCATGGATATTCCGAGTTTCTCCATAAAATACTCAAAGAGTACAATTTGTAAATTTAGATATATATTGTTTCTTTTCGAAAGCTTTTAAGATAATGACAGATGATTTATCTGTCTTACAATGTATTCCTGTCCATCCATTGCCACAGCCATAGTCACATTGTCCAGTGGTGTGATTACAGGACAGGTTGTCTCTGCAGTGTCGAGTACAAGTATATCTACACTTTAGACCGTAATATCCAGCTGGACAGGCTACCAAAAATTCATTACTTTGATGTATATTGTCGTACCGGTATCTCATTTTATATCAACTTTATTTACATTAAAGTATCAATAGTATATCAATGATGTAACATACGTAATCTTACATTTGTTACAAAACTCCCCCACCCATCCTGCAGTACAACCCAAACACGTTCCGTTGACAATGTCACATCTCAATTCCTGACAGTTGTTTGGACAAGGTAAATCACAGTTATTTCCATACACACCGGATTCTTTACATCCTAAAGATGTAGTATAGAAAAAATATAGCACCTCATTTATTCATACACTAAACGGATTTAACTGTACGATGATGTAGCACAATATAACACACAATATTACTGTATTTATCATATTGATTTACATTTATTATTCACTAGGCATAATTGGTAGCACAATATTACCTGTTACAGTTACTTCACACAATTCAGTGAAAACAAAGGATGTTTGATATCCGGTAGGATAAGTTGTTCCGTCAAGTCTTTCATTGTAAAATATAACGTAACGTCCATGTTGGACACAAGTTGTACTGAAATTCAAGGTCGGTAACTCCTGTCCGTTCTTGTAACATAGATACCCATCCTCCTTTATAGTTGTATTTGACACATAGAGAGAGAAACCAGCAAAACGCCCTCTTTGTCTCATAACTGAAATCATCAATTTATGAGAAGATGATGAACCTGATGATAGGTGGAAAAGTGTTCAATTATCACAGGGATTCATTAGCCTATATTTGGAAACGCCATATTTTGGGAGCTGGGAACATTTAATAAACAATTTGATGAAAATTGAGGAAAATATGTATATATATATATATATAATATATATAATATATGTATGTATATATATATATATAATATATATATATATATATATATATATATATATATATATATATATATATATAAATATATATATTTTTTTAAACTTATACGGTACCAATTTTGATGCACCAGATGCGCATTTCGACAAATAATATATATATATATATGACTGGCGTCATGAGAAAAGGGCCCCTATCTTTCGACGTCACAATTCACAGAAAACGACGTCAAAGTTGGTGAACTTGAAACGTCAAAATCGCGGGAACGTAAAATTTAAAAAAAATGTTTGTTGGTTGTATTTGCTTACATTCTGGATGCATTAATTATATAAATAATCACATGGCAGTTCGAACATAGCATCTGTATATGTCCGAAAAGAATTCTAGTTAGATTTTACATGTCATTAATTGCACTGAACGGGTACAAATACCTGTGTTTGTTAATACATATGTAGCACAGTCTAGTAAATACGTTCAGGTTTCCAAATGAAAATGTTATACACCACGCAAAGTTTATGTGCTGAGTTGTACCGATATTTGTTAATTATCGTATTACATATTATTTCTGGTTTTGATGCACCTTTAATTTTAGATTAAATATATACATGTATTTCTATCCATAGAGTATTTGATTTATCTCACATATATAGATCTATGCACAGTCCTGTATACTTGTACCGTACATGCACGTAAAAACTAATCGAAAGAATCGATTTATTTTCCCAGTATACTCATATGTTATATGGAGCTGTAAAATTAGATTTCTGATAATCCATCATTTTAATTCAAATTCAGACAAACATTTCAGATCAAATAATGATAATACATTTACTAATTATTTAGTGGAAGTTTTATGTCTAGAACCCAAAAGATGTAGTTTTGTATGTACTTTACATGATTAAATACAACTTAATATCGCCATTTAAAGTAGTAAGTAGTGTCTATATATATTACATGTAAACATAACGAATATCAAATAATTTGATTTCAGCTCATAATAAGGAAAAATAAGAAAAAGTGCTTACGATTTACCATAAAGTCACGTAGTGCAAAGTAGAAAGGGAAGGGGGGGGGGGTACGGAGAAGTTGGCTAATATTATTGACAAGCCAAAAAAAAAAAAAACTCAGATAGATGTCTTATTTTGTCAAAACGTCAAAATCCGGGGGGAATGGGGAAGTCACTAAATATATCTTGTTTAATGTAAAAATAACTATGCATGTGAAAATAGCGGAAAATGAACGTTATGAAACCAAGGGGGACAACCTATCAATGTATAAGGACCGTAGGGCTCTTGCATATTGTACTTGTAAGAGTACTAGCATTATGTATAACAATTATTTCGTTGTGCGTGATACTTGTATGAAGCATGTGAAGAATGAACTTCCAAGTCACATGACAACAATGGACTCGCCCTTTCGTTTCCGCACGTAATTTTCCAATACAGTGAATACGGATTGCCGCTCCCTGCAGTACCCTATGTCAAATATACAGCCCAAACCTCATGCACTTCTTTTGCCAGCATCCTCGAAAAAAATATGATTTTTCACAAGATACAATTCTGTCTGTGAGGGGAGCAATGGTAGATCTGTCATAATTCATGTTAGATGGGGAACTGTAGCTAAATTCATGTTCATTGGTAAAGTTCTACAAAGAAAATAAATAAAAAGAATAATTATTTAAATGATCTCTTTAAACAGTTGCTATGGTATCCTGAAGATATTGACAAAATAGGAAAAAAATTATATCAAGATTCAGAAGGGATTCTGAATTTAAGCCAAAATATGCTAGTTTTCGATCCAGTTCGCCTCCCCAATGTCAAATATTTGCGGACGCCCCGGTGCATGCATGTCTATGTAAACTATTACTATTTCACTCACACAAACAGAATAAATGCGACGCGTGGACAACGAATATTCATACACAACCGCTACATGTATTTCGTTTTACTACCACATGTCCGGTAGTTTCGCTGCCATATTGTAAAACAGTGTAACTATATCCTTAGTGCAAATTATGATGCAAACAAAACAACAACAAAAATGTAGAAAGGTGGGGCTGTCAACAATTGATGTTTTCCTTACATTAAAATCACCCGTCTCAGATCTACTGTTTGTCTAAAATGTAAATCTACTCGATGCCGCGCGTTGGTCACTGTCTCAAAGGAGGAGAAACGAAATTTCTCAAGGTACAGTCATATACAAAAGTAAAAATTTCTTCACGCGCTTCAAAACACATTCAAATTACCGCATCATATATGACTGCTGTATTTCACTTTGATTGATTGATTGGTTGATGTTTTCCGTCACATTCAACAATTCTTCAGTTATCTTCTGACGCCCAGTTTTTATTGGTGGAAAAGAGAACCCAGATACAATGTACCATGGGAAGAGACCACCGACCTACCGAAAGTAAACTGGGAAACTTTCTCACTTACCGGCGCGATGCTCTAACCACTCGGCCACGGAGGCCCCCTATTTCAGTTTGATTTTTTTTTATTCATATGACTTTTTTTAACTTGGGAAAACGGTTTTTAAGTATTACAAACGATATATTGCAAAATAACGGAATGTATTTTTGTTTTCAATTTAAGATATAATTCCATGGGTATGCAGTTCTAGATATAGAAATATTTCTGCATTTCGGCACGCAGTTTACTATGAATGTGTAAACCTCACTAGAGAGAATAGCACGTATACGTGCGCGCCGTCCGATGCCTCTCGCTCAAAACAACTGTCTCAGGTTCATTAAACCTTGAATTTCTCCCCAAAATTCTAGACAAGAGGGACCCTCTAGTTCACAACACCAAGAACAATTCACCTTTTCGGGGCATGTATGGAAGGGGTGGTAAAAATAGTACAATCACTACCTTATTCACGAAGACTATAAGATCGGCGTTGATGGTTCAAATGCTGTCCCATCATCCTAACACTGTTTTATTGATCGTACATGAAGGCGTCGGTGGCCTAGTGGTTAGGCCGTCAGACTCTCGTGGGTTCGAGTCCTGGTCGCGACAGGGCTGACGTTGTGTCCTTGGGAAATGCACTTTACATGAATTTCCTCACTCCACCCAAGTGTAAAAAGGGGTACCTGGCTATAAACAGTGAAAGATATTGTTATAATGTTAGTGCTCTAGCGCTTGTAATGGCAGTTTGCACTGTATGCTTCCTATGAGGCTGAGAAATATATCTAGATTGATATAAGCTTATGTCTGTCGGGGTAATAATGTACATTGATTATTGTAAAGCGCTTTGAGCAGCATACGCTGGAAAAGGCGTTATATAAAACCAATTATTATTATTATTATCACTACATCATACAGATGTCATATCCATTCGCGATAGTTGTGCAGATTAAATAATACATGTATAAGTGTATGACGAAAAGATAATTACATTGTGTCGAAACAGAGCTGTTGATATATTTTACAGGAGACTACCGCGGGTTTTAACTAAAGGTCAGATAACTATATTTCTGATTAAATGCAAAATGTACTTATATTATATCATGATGAATCAAATTCATAAGACAAAAATACATGTACCGTCAGGCAAGATCGTTTGTAAAAGACCCAGTCAAAGATGGACCGTGTCTCGCTCTGAGTGTCTCGCTCTGACTGAGAAATGAATTCTCGCTGACAAGTTATGACATTGAACTATATTTATTCATTTACTATTTAAATTAAATTTATTCATTCATTCATGCATATTTGTGTCTAAAGTGAGTTCTAAACATAAGTAAAATGATTGCGTAAATGTGACCTTAATCTGGAATAGTAAAATTGATGTTGCGTCTTTCCGTGCGAATTCACCGGTGTTCAGGTCGTTGGAAAATAAAATATTACCATTTCTATATAATGTTTCTTTTTCCCCACAATATAAGATCAAATATTTGTGTTTGAAATGAATATATGACAGTAATTGGAATTGATTTCATGGACACGCAATATAATCAGCATAATATTTGACGTATGACGTTACAATTTCTTTACTTCGACCTTCCTAATATTTTTACAGATGTGTCCCAAAAATTGTTATTTAAAACGTTAAATAACGTGATATCAGCATACATGATACATGATAAAATTTTAGGAAAAACTGCAATGTGAAATTTTGACCGTAAGGCCCTTACGGTCAAAATTTCACATTTTCACTTTTCCCATGACGACAGTCATATATTTCAGGTTGAACAACTGTGACACCATGAACTAACTTTAACAGCAATTGAGACAGCAACTGTACATCATATTGTATCAGTAAATGTGTTCAAACTAGATAGTGTAAGGCATGACAAAAACAAGAAATAAAAAATGAATTATTTTACCAAAACCTAAAAACTGAAACATTGAGATTGGTAGATGTTGATGATAGGAAAGTAAATTTTAGTTTCATAAAGTATCTTACTATTCCATTTTACATGTACAATGTAGTATACAACAGTTCTATTTCTGGTCCCGTGTTAGAATAGGTCCTCAGTATCCTCTTGCTTGTCGTAAGAGGCGACTAAATGGGGCGGTCCTTCGGATAAGACCGCAAAAACCGAGGTCCGTGTCACAGCAGATGTGGCACGATAAAGATCCCTCTCTGCTCAATGGCCATAAGCACCGAGCATAGTCCTACGTTTTGCAGCCCTCACCGGTAGTGGTGACGTCTCCATATGAGTGAAATATTCTCGAGAGGGACGTTAAAAAATATTCAACCAATCAATCAATCAATCGATCTATTTCTGGTGGTTAGACTCTACAAATGAAGTGCACAGTTTGAAAGAATTATTTCCACTCAAAATGCACTAAAAATATATTTTGTCTGTATGTAATAACGTATAATTATTACCTAGTAATTCTGAAATCGTGTAGTAAGTGAAAATCATGGATGAATCTTCATTATAACACATATTACCAAAAAATAATAATGAAGGAAACTCGGATTTACGGAAAAGTTATCAATGTTTAGAAAGCGCTACATCATTTATGCAGAGGGGGGTATGGACAATAGGACCATGCTCCTCATATTATCCAGGAGAGAGATCGTTCAAAGGTACTGGGAAATATCGTTCACTATAAAAAAAAATTAAAGCTTCTTTCAGTGGGAATCGGGAAAGGTACTGATAAATCCTTTTGTAACCATGTCCTTCATAATCCTTAAACTGAATTTTATTGATAATCAATACCATATTGTTCTCCATAGTCTTTGAACTGTATACTGATGCTGTAGATGCTGAGTACTTTCTCAAGGTCAACATGCCAACGTGTCCATTTATCTTGGGAATTAGTTCCAATAGGTGCTGTCCTTGTACACGTGTCAATGTCTCCATCCACTGCATAACTGGATTGATACTGCTGACATGTTCCAGTTTCTCGGCATTTGGGTAATCCCTTAGCATGATCGGTCTCTTTATTCTGAGATATGATTTCTGTAAAGCAAACGAAATCATCGATCTCAACTAATCAACAGTTTGAGAACTTGTTTCTTCTTTGATACTGTATACATGCAAGAGATAATCTACCTTCTTTAACATTACGTAACACAATTGGAATTCAATGGATATCGCACGAGTTAAGCAATGTAAACAAAGATTAGCTAAAACCTGCAAAATATCGAAATATGTTATAAGTTTCACAGAATTGATCCTACTAGCAAGCGAATGTGTTCTCAAACATAGTTTAATCTTTCCATCACTTTAAGAATAAGTGATACCAAGTCATGAAACTAATGATGTGATGAATATAAAATTTACTGTTTACTCACGGTATCCAGACGACGAATTCATTCCCACTGCTACATGTATGAGAAAGACAAGTGTATGCATGTCGTGTTTATCGTTGTAGACGGCAACCAGGAAGTTTGATTATCAAATGTGGTATTCTGTAGGGTGCCAAAGATCAAGGTATGGATTTATGTTATTCCTTCGGGTCAATGCGTTGTTTGTCAACGTACGGCGGGTGGTTCGTGTCGTATTTAAAAATTGCTTGTCCGTCTCAAAGGCTTACGTAAGTAATAAATAGCCATTCTAAAATCTTCACTTGACTATGGAATGGGAAAGTACACGATCCTTGGTCAAATCTTTTGCCTTTCTGCCTTCAAAGGATTTAATTAAGTCAACACCCCACTTCATTCATGTATTTATCATGGCTTCTTGAAGTTATTCCTTTTGCACTAAATACATCAAGGAACTGAATCAACAACAAAACAACTTTCTGAAATCACATATGAATTGTTTATCAAAGTAAGATATTACTGCTGGTAATACTAATTGAACGAGGTAATTCTTTCGAAAACTCAATAAACAAACAACCAGGAAAATAACAATCTATGTATCCTGAAGTGTCTAGAATACAGAAAGCAGTGTTAAACATCTAACGTGAAAATAAAAGGGGAAGATAACGAACAGTAATGAATCTCATAATTCCTATAAGGAATAAAAAAAAGAGTTGGGCAAATACAGACCCTTGGATATACAAGAGGTGAGATCAACGGTCTAGGAGGAGTAAGCATCCGCTGTCGACCGGTCACACCCGCCGTGAGCCCTATACCTTGATCAGGTAAACACAGTAATCCGTAATAAATTTCAGAGTACAAATAATGGCCTAACCATTGATATGGAATTTGAAAGATGAAGATAACGAACAGTGATCAATCTCATAACTCCTGTAACCAATACAAAATAGAGAGTTGGGTAACAAGTCAGACAGCATTTGACCCAATGACAGGTTGTATTGGCAAACCAGATCGTTATAATGACCATAGAATTTGCGAAATGCTGAAATCTGACAATGTAGCATTTATTGGGGCCTGAAAAAGTTACATGAAAAATATCGAGTAAAAATGCAACAAAGAAATATCATCTTTACTGCTATTTAAAGCAAATTGTAAGGAATATGACTGGTATAGAAAAATATGGTTTTATAAAAATCGGATTTGGTTGAGTATTACCTACATTCTTTTGACAAAATATTATAATGGGAATAATCATAAACTCTTAAATATAGTAATAGACATTTCTAAAATGTGTAGCTTAGATTTTTAGTGTCAAATTGGGGTTTCCTAAATTAATTATATGTTTAACGTAAGGTGAAGATTAACGTTACACGCCTGTGTAGGTTCACGTACAATCACAGTTTGTCAAATGCAGAAAATATATATCTTATTTACAATTACGTTTTTACTTATAGCAACAAAACTTAAGCTATTTATACAGCATTTGACTAGAACTTCAATGTATCTGTTGAAACAGAACAGTTTTGTTTTTAATGATCTAAACATCTAAAATTTAATGATATGTATCCATTGTTCCAAATTTCTCAAAATACATGTAGATGAATCTTAATTCATAAATGATTGGTTTGAAACTTGTTTGTTAATATTTTTCTTCCCTAGTAGGTTTTTAATTTTAGACCTGTCGCTAAACTAGAATTAATTTCAGATGGCCTATTGATAATAGAACAAAATGTTCAATTCAATACACCAACTCAGTCTGTTATTTGTAAATCTTACTGGCGGACGGAATGTTTGAATTGACCTCAAAACACAAACAGGGAATTTATTTCGTATGTGAAAAATTTAGAGTTCATATACAGTTATAAGTGCTGTTTTTAAAAGTAATGAGATATCATTTGTATCTTTATAAAGATATGAATTAGTACCACTGTAGTGATGTGGGCACAAGTTGTGGGTATTCAGTAGAGTACATAATTACCAAGGGCTCTGCAACATGTACTGGATTTTGAAAACATTCTTTCACAATAGCACGATTGAAATTTGTAAAATCAATATCTATGATTTCCCATGTAGTGAAGTTCAGTTGTGTTCAAATCATAGCCCCCCCATCACTATGGTGTTTATTATCATACATATTCAATCTATACCATCTTTGGCAGGATGTGTCATATTCGGGTTCAAAATATTAAGAATGGCACAAGTAGTGATAACTCCTCTCAAGAAAAATTATTTGCATGCTTTTCAAAATAATCTACAAGCATTCTCCTTTGGTGTACAATCCTCTTTTGTTTGAAGTTAGAGCGTGGATCTTGGACAAAATTTCACATCAAAATCCTTAAGATGGCTCACTAGACCCAGAAAGAGTTTCCCAAATCAGTACGAATTGGTTTAATCATAAAAGATATGATGATATAGAATAAGTATATATGCCAAAAAGGCAGAAAATATGCAAAATTGGATAAAAACATGATTTTCAAAAATATTATTTCAACACATAAGCAAAAGACTCTGGCGGATTTGAACTACAGATCTGCGGTTCACCAGCCCAATGCTTGTACCACTGAGCTACGATGATAGACAAACAAATCGATCTATACAAATACATTCACAAAACATTTAAATCGCAATCTTGTGACGTAGTGTCATAAAAAGTATAAGTGTAGTGAGGTACCTCAAGGCGGCATGATACACTGTTCACCGGAAATTCAGACGAGTGTTTAGCATTTTGAGTGATTTGCCCTTGATTCACGTTTATTTTTAAATGGGTTAATGTATTGGTAGTCAAGAGGTGTTTTCAACCAGAGTTTCATAACGACAGCGACTCTTGTTCGAGTAGATTCGAAATCTGCCGAATACTTTTACATTTCTTTTATCTTCTACTCTGCAAATTCTAAATTTTACAGGTTTTGTGTCTCTCGAACACCAACATAGATATCATCTCTTTAGTTTGGTGTTTTATTTCATTATCATATTTGAGTAACATTTGAATGATATTTCTGTGATTTATTAACAGGTTATGCAAATTATTTCGGTAATGTTTGTGATCTCCGTCTACATTTTAACAAACCAAAGGCATTCTAAGTTTTGTATTTACATTTTTTCTGTATCTTTTATTTTTAAATATAGATACACTTTCAAGTTAGTTAAGTATAAATATTATACTACGTTTACCTGATCAGGATATAGGGCTCACGGCGGGTGTGACCGGTCAACAGGAGATGCTTACGCCTCCTAGGCACATGATCCCACCTCTGGTGTGTCCAGTGGTCCGTGTTTGCCTAACTATCTATTTTGTATTGCTTATAGGAGTTATGAGATTGATCACTGTTCGTTATCTTCACCTTGCATTTAAAAGCAGCAATTAAAATCACCTGACTTTGACTTGTTTCCATATTTGGTAATGATATCCATATTCAAGCGATGGTAAATAAAAATAGCCTGTAACAAGAATGGTATATATTTTTCTTTATTTATTTGCAAGTTGGTCTACATATTAATGCACACCGCTTTACCACCTTGGTTTATTTTTCAGTAGTTGAAAAATTAGCTCGTTGAATTAATATGCATGTATTCATACGCGGATATACAACAATAAAAAGCTGGATCTAACTGAATTGAAACAAACTGTGTCTTCATCGTTGTATATAAAACGCGATGGACATCAATAGAAATTAAGGAGAAAACAGACAGTGAATGCAAAGTGAAGATAACGAACAGTGATCAATCTCATAACTCCTACAAGCAATACAAAATAGATTGTTGGGCAAACACGGACCCCTGGACACACCAGAGGTGGGATCAGGTGCCTAGGAGGAGTAAGCATCCCCTGTTGAATGTACATTTACCAGACATTAGTTTTTTGCCGAAAATTCGGTGATAGTACCGGGTCTCCTTAATTAAGGCGTCTCAATACTCAAATGCCATTGGTACGAAAGTCTTCATTAAGCGTTTCATATTTCACCACATATCAATGTATATGTACGTTTGATCTCAAACTCAGGGTGCATTGCACACTTTTTAACATATATTTGTTTCACTTTATATTCATGTACAAACAAGCTATCCTCGTTCGACTTCATATGGAGCAACTGGTATCGGTGATTATGGGAGGTACCGCCCACTTCTGCTTCATACTTAGCTTTTTTTAAATATTGAAAATAGAGAACAGCAGCAAAATAAAACCTCAACTTTATGACAAATGGGATGATTTTAGCTTCTCCATCGTCAACTTCCCATATTTATGTAGCAATATTCAAATACCACCTGCATATGGTGTTTTTATATCTCAACTGATCCGATACAAAAGAGATTGTCTTCCGAATGGAACTAAACAAGACCAATTCCAAACAGTACTAAGGGTTGCAAGAATGTATTTTAAAATTAAGACATGACAAAATAGGTTTTTTATAACCTGCCGATTAAACATTATCCTAAAGGAAGTATTGGTTGTATAAAACTGGGCTTTCTCCAAGTACTACTATTTTTCCAAAAAGACCTTGATTTTAAGAAATGAAACATATAATCAATTTAGGAAATGAAACTTATACTTCTTTTCTTGATGCAGGTATCAAAGGAAAAACTGGACCGACAACTTTTTCATCAATGTGCCATAAGTTTCAATTTCTTATCATCTAAATATGTGTTTTTATAAATAGTAAAAAAAAAGAATTTCTTTCATCAACAAGCTTTAATTAACTTTTATGAAATGGCGCGTAGAAATACATGAAAGTAAGAATGAAAACAGCAACAAAAATGGCTGATGGAGTGCGTTCAGGTCAGGTAGAGTTACAGCGCGGAATCAAATGGATTAGACGCCGAATTAAAGGTGCAATGGTTTTAAAAAGCTGAATTAGATATAATGGAAGAGAGGAAGCGGTGACTGGATGTATGTTGCATCGTATTGGAGGAGACGTTGAATACTGGTTGTATCGTGGGAACGGTGTGATTCGACTCAGCTCCATTTAAGTATCATATCTTTATCGATTCCATGTCTCTGTTGGTCCCATAATGTAATGTGTTTTATGAACAAGGTGAAGGTCATAGGAGTAGTTTGACTTTGATGTTAGTTTGTTGCTAATCAGTCTTATCATATCTGAGAAATTCCCATCTCTCTATCAATATCGGTCCCAAAGGTATATCAGGTTTGGTATTCATGGTCAGAGGTCAAGGTCACTGGGGTCCTTTGACCTTGATACTAGTTTGTATACATTGGCATCTTCTCATTTCCGAAGACCCCAGGACGCTATCATATTTTTTCTAGTCATATCTCTTTTTCTCTTAAGAATTTATTAAAACAATGGAAAAGAAGAAATCTGACTCCAATTGGCCAAATATCTGTTATAAAATCTCTAGCAATCTCAAAAATTGTACATTTGTTTATTTCCTTACCGAATCCATCAAGAGATACTAAGTAAAAAAGTCTATAGTTACCCAGGAATATGAAAAGGGTGGTTTAAACATGATAAATATATAAAATTTTATTGCAAGTATTAAAAAAATATGCTGGTTTAAAAATTGCTGGAGAGTTCAGCAAAATTGCAATTTGTCATAGACGAAGATATCAATATTAGTCAGGTCATTAGATATGGCCTAACGTATGCATTAAAGAATATTGAAAAATCAAAAAACAAATTTTGGCAAGATGTTCTTAATTCTTGGAAAAAACTAGAGAATTGTTTTGAAAATGCATTGACACCAGAAAAAATGGGTAAAACTGTTGTCTGGTACAACGAAAAACTTAAAGTATATACAAAAAATTAATGTCTTTGAAGAAATGGAGTAAAAACAACATTTACTTAATAAATTCGTTACTGGATGAGGAAGGAAATATAATGACTTATGCTCAATTCAAAACAATATTTGATATTAAAAATATTTTTTTTGGAGTAACACAAGTAGTAAAGAAAATGATGAAAGATTTTAATATTGATCATCTGATTAAAGAACAAGAACCAACTATTCCCTTACACATTTTACCTTTCCTAGATGATAAAACCAACACTAGAAAAATTTACAAAATATTGAATTGTAGCAAAGAAAAACCAAATGGACAAAGAAAATGGGATAAACAATTTGAAATATCTAGTGAAGAATGGAGAGGAATTCATAAGGATGTTTTTATGAACACAGAATATTATAAATTACAATGGCTACAATATCGAGTAAATAATATAATTTTAACTACAGACACTTTTTTGAAAATGATTGGAAACAATTTAAGCACTTTTTGTTTAGAGGAGAGAGAATCATTGGAACACATTGTGTATGATTGTGAAAAAGTCAGTATTTTTTTCTAAAGAAGTGTGCAATGTTGGTTTATTGAAACCTTTTCATTCAATATTATAACTGATAAGAATACTTTTATCCTTGGATGTTCGAAAATTAAAATGGTAAACTTTGAAAATAACCATCTGAAACATTATATATACTTAACCAAATGTACAGGATATTGTTTGTCATTGAGTACATTTAAACCACTTGGACTAATGTATACAGAGTGGAAAAACAAATTGCAAGTAAATATAATTGTAGAGATCAATTTGAAAAGAAATGGAAATTATGTGAAACATTACCTCAAGCATAACGTAAACTCTGTTAAAACAAAAATATCCTAAAATGCTTCTTTTTTAGTATTATATACATTTGTTATAATTTTTTCTTTTTCTTCGTAAGAGATGAGGTGAATGTATATTCACTCAATAGTGTGTTTAAAGTAGTATTTCATTAAATAACAGCCTTGGTATTACATCATATATCTGATTGCTAATTATTATAGTACGATATTTATGAACTCAGCCAGAGTACATTGTCATTTTTTTCTACTTTCTTTACTTCTAGCCATCGTTTAGTATGCATGTCTGTCCGTGTGAATGTGTGAGCGAAAGAGTTGGAATTCTTAAAACCCTGTACCCCCTGGTCAGGTTGGGTTGTAAGGGTTGTGTAAAAGCCTGACTATATACCTGAATAAATGTTGTTAAAACTGAAAAAAGACGTTATATCTCTTGAATTTTGGAACTAATTTTTCCAAACATAGTTCTATAAATATAATTTAACCCCATTTAATCTGAAAACAAAAACATTTCTTCACAAATAGACATATTGCTTATCACATCCTTGAATTTCTAATACTTTCATCTCCTGGTTACGGATAACGGCTGCGGACAGTTTAAGGCAGAAGCAGAAGAAGCGGAAGAATAGTTAATAAAAAGCAAGCAAATACAGTAAGTGAAGTGTGTGTGAGTTAATAATACCAGTACATATAAACGCTCGGCATCAGGTGTGAATGTCACGGGTCCTCGGAGATGACCCTAAAAACGGATGTTCCGTGTCACAGTAGGTGTGGCACGCTAAAGAACACTCACTGCTCAATGGCCGTAAGCGCCGAGTATAGGCCTAAATTTGAAGCCCTTCACCGGTCTTGATGACTTCTCCATATGAGTGAAAAATTCTCGAGCGAGACGTTAAGGAAGATACAATCAATCAATCAAACAATATGTTGGACCCACCCCCAAAATATAACTTAACTCCATTTAATCTGAAAACAAAAACATTTCTACACAACTAAATGTATTGCCTTATCACATCCTTGAGTTTCTAATACTTTCATCTACTGGTTACGGACAACGGCTGCGGACATTTTAAGGCAGAAGAAAAAGCGGAAGAATAGTTAATAAGAAGCAAGCAACCACAATAAGTGAAGTGTGGGTGAGTCAATAATACCAGTACATATATAGTACTGGTCTCCAGTGAATGAAACAATTCTTCAATGTGTTTCCATTGTTATTTGGAGGAAGACTGGTTGATGTCATAATCTCTTTGACTGGTCCTCAGCAATTCGTGTACACTGTGCTATTTTGGAGATGATCAGCAATGGCCTCGTAACAAAACTGATATTCTTCCTGAAATTAGAAAAACATGGAGTTATCTGTACATTTGATGTGCAAAGGAAAAGAAATCGTATTTAAAAATTGAGTGGAAAATGAAAGTATTTCAATCATACCAAAGAAGATATGAACTCTGGCCGTCGGATTTGGAGTTGTCTTGTGATTGTAAATATGTCCACCTCTGTATCCATTGTAAGTTGTTCCAGAGCATTGAATACAACCAAGAATTGTCCACATCGCTTGGCCCCATCACTAAGTAATATGCAATTTTATCTCATTACTCTGATGATAATAGAATTTATGAATTGAATTAATTTGCTATGCGAGAAAATGACTATTTTCTGGAAGATTTTTTTTTATTAGAAGCGATATATGATTTCCACAAGTGTTATACCGGGTACATTTGTGTTATTTCTAGATTAAGAGAGTAATTGGCTTAACCCTTGACCAAATTAGCCTTTTTTTAATCCCCAGGTCTGGATCTTCAAATTATTCTTAAGATATTACATATGTTTGCAAAAAAAAAAAAATCAAAATCAAACCTCGACAGAACCAGAATCCTTCCCTCGGGGTGGGTCCTTTCCTCCACCCTCGCTTCATTGACGAGATCAAGTAAAACTCTCCGGTTTGAGGAGTCGCTTTCTGCTTTCCATCTTCTACATTCCAGTACGCAAACGCTCATACCGCTAGCTCCCTGAAATCATGTGTTTGTGACGAAACGGATCTTGGATTATAAATACCAAACAGTACTTCATGAAATGTAAAAACAAAATTCATCAGAAAACTTTGTAAATGGACACCTGTTGGTGCAGAGTAATGCTAGTCTTGGTGACTGTGGTTGTTTGTGTACAATCTGTCATTTTAGTCGTGAATGCTCCAACCGTTTTGCTTTCATTTTTAGCAGGAAGCCAAAGTGAAGACTGAAAAAGAAAACACAAACTTTGGGCATAGCTACAATAACGAAATGATTCTACTATACAAAATGTGAAGCTCATGCCAATCGTAAACCGCCTTGAAGCATGTACGTAACTGCAATGACTGGTTGACTTCTGAGGTTGCACAAGGAGCGTAGGGTATTTTCGTCTAGACTGCTTGCATTTTGTAATTACATGTGTATATGTCGAGTTGAAAGATCGGGATTTTAATCCAGAAATAGAGTACAATGAAACAGCAAATATTTATTACATGTACATTTACAAAGTTACAGACAATACTTATGTTACCGAACGTAACCTCTGAGTGTGATATTTAAACCGTTATTTATAAAATAATTACGCTAAAATGACATCCGGGACAGTTTTGAAAGTTTACTGTGAGAGTTACAACCGAAATCAATACAAATGTATAAAACACATACAAAGTACAATTTCAAAATGTTCTTTAAAAGCTGTGATGATTATTTCTGTTGTAATTCTGAGAAACTCCTCTAAACTATATAGAAAGGATATTTTGTAAACCTCAAAATGTACTCACTCATTGAAACTACATAGAAAGGATAGTTTGTAGACCTATAAATGTACTCACTCATTCAAACTACATAAAAAGGATAGTATGTAGACCTAGAAAATGTACTCGCTCATTCAAACTACATATAAAGGATAGTTTGTAGACCTAGAAAGTGTACTCACTCGATACTACGAACTCCACCAAACCTTTCTATTTCATACCTATCAGTAGACTGCTATATGAGCATTGTCATCATATCAATAAAAGTTTAATAAATCATATATCGTAGAAATTTCAACAGTTTAAATATCGAGATTTGTTAAATTCGTATGCATACAATGATGCCACTTTCCTTTTTTTACTCCAATTTAGCGATTGAGGTCACTCTACCCAAAATACCCTCACCTACGACATCACTGTACAACTTTGTGATAGACATTAATTTTTTCTATATAATTAATATTTATCTTCAATGATGTTGCTATTGAAACATCTTAGGTACAATTTACAAGGCCAATTTCTTTCTTGTTTGAATTCAGTAAATAGACTAATGAAAAAGTGAAAATAACGAAGAGTGATCAATGTAATAAATCCTATAAAGAATACAACATTTAAGAAGAGGACAAACACGTTCACCTGGACACACTGGTCAGAGATGATATCGGATGCCAAGGAAGCATTTCCTTTTGACCGGTCACATCCGCCTTTTTGATCAGGTAAACGGAGTAATCCGTAGTCAAAATCAGCATGTAAAGAACGACTCTAGACAACTTTCCACCTAATGACGGGTTGTACAAAATTTGCAAATTAGATCATTATCATGACCATAAAATTTACAAAATGCTGGCTTTAAACGAGACTGTTGAAACTCACTAACAGCAACATATTTGCCAGTAGATTGTCTCGCTTTAAAAACTGTTCATAGGCAGAATACGTTTTCGCATCTTGAATCAGTTGCAACAAACATCATATACAGACGATAAAGGAATATTGATACATAAATATGGGAAGTTCACGATGAAGAAGCTGAAGTCATCCCATTTGTAATGAAGATTATTTTAAGATGATTTAAAAGTGCACATTAATTTTAATATCTCAATATTAAATTTTGATGCTTATGTCCAACATTGCATAACTACAAATATTACACATGACGTCATTGTGACATCAGAATCATACGCAGTGACCTGACAAATGATTGGTAAATGAAAAGATACAAGACTGCTCATTATACAAATTGCCGGGTTTTTTTTCCCGACCATACCGATTTGATTTCCACCAACGGGCTCAGGGATACAATTGTAGGTGCATAATAAGCCTTCACAAGTCTCAGGAAGTCCTCTGTGTAATCTGGGAGAGGGTATTGAGCACTGATGAAATTATCATTTCTTGTGAACGACTGAAAATGAAAATGAAATGAAAGACAGCATGCAGAACGTATCCATCACGTACACTGTACGTATTTTTGTATCTAATAGTTGCATTCATTGTAAATGATTTATACATTTGTAGTAGTAAATTATGGTTATTTAAAACAATCTTATAGTTTTCATATCCAAATGCTGTATACCTATATATATACAAGAATAAAAGTCATTAATCATACATAAAAATCATAAACTGTTCCCGTAAGGAGATCCATAAAAAAAATTAAGCATATGAACGTTATCAATTGATAAGGTCTGTAAAATAAAGAAAAACAATAACAGAATTGTTTTGATCTATAGAGAAGTTAATATTTATTATGGAATCTTTGAAAAAGTTCAGCTCCTAGGAGTACATTTTGTACTTTTCATTGTTCTTAGGTCTGACCATTTTCACCGGCGAATGGGTTTACTCACAGGGACTAAGCCCGTTTTGGGCCCGAACCCTGTGATACCATAAATATGGAAAGGGGTCTAACTCTGACACTCGTTCTTAAAATAACAAAGATATACGTCATCGTTCTCTCGATTTCACTTGTTTATTTTTACTAGGACATTTACCGGTCCAGGTCACGGAGTCGTTTCTCGCCTATGACGGCAGCGAAATTCAGACTACTATGGAAGATTTCGGACCTGTCAATTAAAATTTCACATCAATTATACGCTGGTTCTTGTTATTTTAAGAACCAGTGACTTGAAATTTGGCATGCATGTAGTTAAAACATTAATATATGCAAGGAAAACGACAAACTACGCATAGCTTACCTAGTTTAAGATTTTTTAGGCATTTGAAGGGAGTGGTTAATTTTTTCTCTGTCTCAGAGTTAGACCCCTTTCTATATTTATGGTATCACAGGGTTCGGGCCCAAAACGGGCTTAGACCCTGTGGGTTTACTCTACTTTGTGAGGACATATGTATATTAGAAAACCCTTGCTAGAAAAAATGGCGGTCTGATAAACATATCGCCCTCATGTTCTCTTCACAAATGTATATATTACACAGCAGACAAACCTGTAAAGAAACTGCGTTGTAGTAGGTGTTCTTCCCTTTGGTGTTTAACAATGGACACATGTAACTTTCAACTGAAATGGTTTCAAGAAAATATATACAATTCATCAGTCAGACGGGTTTTATGTCTCTTGGTACGCTATATATATATATATATCCCACCTCTGGTGTGTCCAGGGGTCCGTGTTTGCCCAACTATCTATTTTGTATTGCTTGTAGGAGTTATGAGATTGATCACTGTTCGTTATCTTCACCTTGCATATAATGACAGTTGATTTAGTCAAACTTAAAGGGTCGAGAGCTAATGTGCAATTATATCAAAATGGAATGCAGGAGGCCTAGGATCGAGCCACCTGGAGATATCTTGTCGGCAGACATCAATAAGAATGTATCTACATGTATATCTTACTATGTTAAAGTGAAAGCGCATTGTAAACTCTATATCAAAAGTGTGGTACCATTAGTGAAATGTAAACATTCAACTGTGATGGGGATTAATCATTAATCGGCAATATTCTATCACTATTGCAAGATAGCTAAACTGCGTTTTGTAGCACCAAGGTATTCATGTATTATGTAAACTGGTTTACCAGGCAGAACACTGGGTGTGTAATTGGCTGATACGTTTTGCCGCCCTGTTTTGTAGTCTTCTTGTGTGTATTCTCGTCTTCCGGACAACAGGTCCTAGAAACAAGAACTGAAGATCATTCTCATGTCACATGTTACTGCACAAAATCACAAATATCATTTTAGAATATCCAACAAACTGTTCAAATCATTCAAGCTAAGATAGGCCAATGTTTATTAGAGATCCATACATAGAATCACCTGAAATTCAGCAGAAAGTGGTGATTTATTGGCTACTTCTCCGAGATTGATATAACAGGAATGATCCTGGAATTCTCGTAGAAATGTCCTGGTTGATACAGACCTTCCTTTTTCTCGGAATGATTCAAGTAACGCCAAGTAGACAACTCTGTATTGATCCTTAAATATGAATTGTATTATAAACGGGTATTAAAAAAAGCTGATTTTCTCTCTTTATATTATTTGTAATGATCTAACATTCTAAACTAACCCAATACACATATCTATATGAAAGGTGAAGACAACGAACAGCGATCAATCTCAAAACTTCCACAAGCAATACAAAATAGATAGGTGGGCAAACACGGACCCCCGGACACACGAGAAGTAGGACCAGGCGCCCAGGAGAAGCAAGCATCCCCTGTCGAACGATCACACCCGCCGTGAGCCCCATATCCCGATCAGGCTAACGGAGACATCCGTAGTCAAAATCAGTGTGTCAAGAACGATCTAACTATCTGTATGAAACGTGTCAGAAAGCACCTAACGCAATGACAGGTTCCATTGATGAACTAGATCGTTATAACGACCATAGAATTTGCGAAATGCTTACTTCAATCGAGACTGTTGAAACCCCTGTGCCATCAACTTGTTTGTCAGTAGCTTGCCTCGATTTAGAAACTGACTATACGCAGAACAAGCTCTTGCACACCGAATCAATTGAGAGATATAAACACCATATGCTGCTGATAATGAAATATTGCTACATAGATATGGGAAGTTGTCGATGAAGAAGCTGAAATCATCCCGTTTGTCACACAGTTGAGTTGTCAGTTTGCCGTTAATGTCTACTTTCAATAAAATATATAAGTATGAGGCAGAAGTGGACGACTCTGTGGTGTTTTTCATTTCGAGCTCACGGGGATATATCGAATCAACATATGAATGAAAGTTATTATTATTAATAGACAAAACGTCGTCGATATATCTAAATGTCGAATTGAAGGCCACAGCAAGATATTTTTTCTTCTCACGTAGAAGTTTTTGAATAAATTCTGCTTCATATGAATATAGAAACATGTCACCTAACAAAGGAGGACAATTAGTGCCCATGGAAATATGATATGTAATATATCAAGGAATTCGGCATAATTTAGAACATCTACCAACAATTATTTACAGAGAATTGAATGCTACTAACCAGATCTAGGACTTTGATTTCGAAGTTCCGTCTGAATGAGATTTGTTTGAAAACACCTGAACACCGATAAACGAAAACACATACGTGACAATTACCATTTCAATTGAAATTTATTATCTATAACCTATCATTGGGCCAAATGCTGTCTAACGTGTTTCATATCAAATGTTAGACCGTTCTTAGCACATTGATTTTTACTACGGATAACTCCGTTTACCTGATCAAGATATCCCGTAAAACTATCCACTAGGAATTGAAGAGAGTAAAACACAAACTTACGTCGCCCTGGATCATGTTAGCACGGTTGTTTCTCATGGTTTCTACATACTGCGGGATATTAACTTTCCCAGTTATCTCCCCTCCATTATTAAGCGCGTCCAATGCTATGCACGTCCCTGTCCTACCAATCCCAGCGCTGTATTGTTAAACATAAGTCATTAGAAGTCTTCAATATAATCAACGGTTAAAATAGAAGTCATCAATATAATCAACGGTTAAAATGAAATTCATTAATATAAGCAACGGTTAAAATAGAAGTAGTTGATATTATCAATGGTTAACATTCTTGTATATTAAACATGAATCTCAATTAGTCATGTATAGTAAAATTATTTGATAAATATGATTATTTTTAGAGAAAACCCTTCAACAACAGTGACATCATCAGCATGTTAAATTATATTGAAGGTAATCAAAGTTCACTAAATCCTGTCTGGTGCGCGAAATGTTTAAAATCCAATTTCAGAATTTTGAATATATTTTGTGTCTTAGCTTGTACATTCCCAACAGTTTCTCATTGTTGTCATGAAGTAATGTTATTTTCACACTGAAAATATAACTGTTATGACTTCGACAGTGTGAAAATATTCAGTGGATGAATTATTCTATGTTGCTATTGAAAAATATAAAAAGAATAAATAGTAATACGCGCCTGCAGTGGACAAGAGTGTACTTCCCTGGATGTTCGACAGAAGTTTTTAGAACGTGTCGATGGAATACCACAAGAGCCAGCGGTTCTGGGACACCATGGTCCGGCCACTGCGTATAGTGGAACATACACACGTCACGCTCAGCTTTATTCTAAAATTTAACAATTAATGATCACCTATATGTAAAGTTGGAAATATTGGATATATCTGTTGCAGAAAAAGGTGAGGAAAAGATATGTGACAAAACATTATAATTTATATAAATTGAATAAATTATATTCTGACGTTTCATAATCAGAATACGACATTTAAAATTCTGGATTCTGGTACCTGCTTCATCTTCTATAAATCTTATTTCTTCACAAATTGGTTTGCATATTTTATCATGAATTAATATCGTTATATTTCACTACAATTATGACGGATAGGCATACTGTTAAAGTATTTTTAAGGATTTGTCTTCAGCCATTACGTAAAATGAAAGTTATATTCCATGCGTCTTAAAAATAAGTGTAGCCATGCAAGTTAAGAAACTTTTGAGGATACATTTCCGTCTTAGTTGTAATAATCTACCTGAGTGTTAAGAGACTTTCTATAGAATTGCTGCATGTAATGACTTTATAGTTTAACCCTGTGATCCTAGAGCAATAAACACGATTGTGCAGGTCTTTTATTTGTTATTCTTATGTTAAAAATGATATCGCTATATACTAGTAAATATAAATATCGCAAATCTTGTGTACTATAACTTTGAGCTTGACAGTTTTTTTTAAGGATGATATACAAGATTTAAGCTCTTCAATCCTCAGTAGCTACATGGCTCGTGTGAGAGGGTAACCTTCCAATTTCTAAGATTTTGATATACTCGATTGAATCTTGCTAAACAATTTTCTAAAGAATGATGAAAATGAAAACCGAATGTTTTTACAAGTAAAATGAATACATTTACCATATGGAATGCAATATATTTCCATGATTTCTCAATTAGATATAGGAAAGGGTAATATAATTCAACATTTGAACATGATAGAACATTTACAAGTCCCTTATGTGTTTGTATTTATCAAACTTACATCATATAATGTTAATTACGGTAAAACGTGCATACATCTTTCCTGATCAATGCTGCCAGTGCGAAACAATTTCCAGTAAGCAGTTAAAGTATTAAATATACATATTAGAATTCGACTACATATGTATACGAAACTCACTACTAAATGTACTTCCTAGAATTGAACTACATATGTACCTGTGTACCAAACTAACTACTAAATAAACTTCTTAGAATTCAACTACATATGTATACCAAACTCACTACTAAATATACCTCATAGAATTCAACTACATTTGTATACCAAATTCACTACTAAATATACCTCTTAGAATTCAACTACATTTGTATACTAATCTCACTATACTAATAAAATGACGATTATTTGTAATGTCTTCAAACATATATGGCAGCAGTCATGTAGAGTAATGATATTATGGTCATACTGTCTTGCTGTAAAGCTTTAATTATTCTAAAATTCCAACATTGAACCTGAGGCATGTAAAAACGAAACGTACCACTTAAAACAATTTTGTTTGAAAGTTAGTAATGTGTTTATATATGCATTTGCGTCCAGGTGGAAAATGCTAATTGTTACTTTTTAATGCTACAACTAGAGTGGGAAAGGTGGAATTTGAAACAATCTAATCTTTACCAAATTAGCTTTAGTAATGTAGTGTAATTTATCTTCGTCGTATATTGTACAATCCTAAATCTTGAACTATCCAGACACAAAATTAGGAAGCAATATATATATATATATATATATATATATATATATATATATATATATATATATATAACCAATAGTGTAAATCAAAGTATGGTTTTATCATTTTTATTAAGTTAGCAGTATCCTTAACAGAACATTCATTTTCTGCATAATAACTTTAATCTTATATTACATATAACTCTACTTCAAATACTTTTACATAATCATGGCCATATCATAACCCATTTTATCAGCTGACGTAGAGTATTAAATGACGTAAATTTGCAATACTCACGGCGCTGTTTTGCAAGCGGAAGTGTCTGATGACGTAGTCCGCGTATACGTTTTCTTTCTGGTTTCGTATGCTGATGTTGCCTTTCTTTATCTTGTCACTGGAATTTGGCCAGTATTGGGCACATTTGTTCTGATAAAGATAGGGTCCAAGTAAGGTTATTATCATAATACAACTTTACTGCGAGTAAGATCACGTTACGTACATGTAGAGCCATGTGATCAGTTTACTATTATCTTATTGCATATGTACAAAATGTATCCCTTGTATGCATGCTATTAATCATTGATTTTGAATCTATAATACCCAGTCTTTTTCTAACCTTATTTCCCTCTTTGAGATTCGTCAGACAAACAATTACACTAATGTCTTCTTGCCACACCATTTTCCAGAAATCAACTATTGTCTTTGATTTTGGTCCTGATAAATATATACAGGCATATTGTAACACACCCAGGATTCAGAGTTAACAAATCATCAAAAGAAAATGGCATGTCTAGTCTTCTTCTTCAATTTTACAAATTCACAAAATATGTTGGAATAATAACGCACACTTGAAAATCGATATATGAAGATATACATTGTATATTTACCTTGCGCTGCAATATACGATTTCTGTCCTTGCACATCCTGTGACCATGACGAAATTGAAAATCAATATCAGGAATAACTTTGCTCATTAATTTTTCAACAATTTCAAGCTGTTTTATGTGTGTACTTGTGGACAGGGGCGGATCCAGGAATTGCGGTTACAAGGGCGCCACTTTATGAGTAAAGGAAAGTGTTCAATTGACCGTGTGTAAAGGAAAGTGTTCAATTGCCTGTGTGTAAAGGAAAATGTTCAATTGACCGTGTGTAAAGGAAAGTGTTCAATTGCCCGTGTGTAAAGGAAAGTGTTCAATTGACCGGGTGTAAAGGAAAGTGTTCACTTGATAAGCAAAAATTCAAGGAGTGAATAAAACTATATTTCACAAATTTTGACCGCAGCAATGTCTTCTATGTTGTTTTTAGTACCAAATAGTAAATTTTCGTACTAAAATATCAATAACTGTAGAAGTGTTCAGTTGCAGGTGGGAAGTTAAGGTGTTCATTTGACACGCGTTACACGTATGTGTGTGTGTGTGTGTGTGTGTGTGTGTGTGTGTGTGTGTGTGTGTGAAAGTGAAGATACCGTATAGTGATTTTAGGATATACATGTATTACTGAACAGGTTGATGGTACAGGAGTTTCAACAGTCTCGTTTAAAGTCCGAATTTCGCAAGTTCTATTGTCGTTATAACGATTTAGTTTATCATTACAACCTACCATTGGGTCAAATGCTGTCTGACCTGATTCATACGGATTGTTAGACAGTTCTTGACACACTGATTTTGACTACGGTTAACTCCGTTTACCTGATCAAGATATAAGACTCACGGCGGGTGTCACTGGTCGACTTATTGGAGATATGAGATTGATCACTGTTCGTTATTTCACATTCCATATTAATGTATTTTCTACATCCTAAAGGATATACACATGTACATGTCTGTAAAATGTGAAAGTTAATCAATGCTTAAGGTGAAGTTAACGAATAGTGAATGATTGATGTCCTAAACTTTATAAAGAATACAAAATTTAGAGCAGGGAAACGCGGACCCCTGCAACCAATTGAGGTGGGATACGATGTCTAGAAAGAGTAAGTATCCCCTGCTGATCGGTCACACTCACCGAAAGCCCTATATCTATATCAGGTAAAAGGCGTAATCCGTAGTCAAAATCATTATGTAAAGAACAGCCTTAATAGGTATAAAACAAATCAGATAGCATTCAATCTAATAAGAAGCTGTATTTGCAAAACAAGATAATTATAACGACCATAAAAGTTGCAAAATGTTGACGTTAAACGAGACTGTTAAAACCCCTGTAACTTCGAACTATTTGTCAGAAGTCCGTCTCTGTTTAACATATAGCATAGGAAGAACAGGCTCTTCTCTATTGAGTCAGTTAAGTTCTAAACACCATGCATAATATGCAGATGATTCACTTTCAAAATGTCATTTAATTTCCTAACCACTCTGCTGTATATGAATTATACTGGAAAATTTATTATTAACTTGAGAAATCTGAAAAGAATTATTCAAATATGTCAAATCGCTTTGTCCCTGAAAAATGGATACTTACTTTTCTCACATTTACTTCCTTGGAATCCATCGTCACATCCATGCTCACATTGTCCGTCTATATGGTTACAATGATTACTTTCAGATCGACAACCGGAACTACAGTTCTCTGAACAATTCAGTCCATACCGACCAACTAAACATACTAACAATGATAAATATGATTATTTATTATTTCTCAATATCAATAAATATTCTTCACAGTCAGCAAAGTATATTTAAGAACAAATTAATTGATGATAACAATTGCAAGTAATTACCAGCCATACATGTTAATTATACCAATGGTTAAGTATCAAACTCTTTGCTGAAGCTACATATATGATTGAAAAAATATTGGTATTAATTCATTCTAACTACCTAATTTAAACGAACAAACATGCTTTCGAAACGAAATATTTGATTATCGCAGTGGGTGCAATTACTTTGACCGAAAAATGAATAGGATAATAGAATGTGATATTAATAGGAAAATAGGAAGAGGCCTAGTGGACAAACAAAGTGCACATACAAGTATGGATTTTACTTTATCAAACCTAGAAATAACAGATATTTTGGCCTATACAGAAATGTTTATGGAACATCTCACCTTTGTCACATAGTTCCCCGGTATATCCTGGATTACAGCCTCCGTCACATCTCCCTGTTGTTCTGTTACAGGGGAGGTAACTTCGACACTGTCCACTACAGTAATACACACAATCAGGGCCGTATGATTCTGCTGGACACTCTGGTAAAGTACGATTTTATCGGAATATTTAATATATTCAACGAGGATTTCGTTTTCGTTTCACATCCCAGGCTACTTTACAAATCATTTGTTTTTTCTCATCATTCTATATTCATAATATATCTTGTGGGCTTTACTATTAAATATTCCACTGCAGTTGGTATGTGTATTTTATGTGCTTCAGACATCTTTAAGATAATGACAAAATTGAATTACGTGTGCTGCATTGTGTTCCTGTCCATCCATTGTCACATCCATAGTCACATTGTCCAGTGTTGTGATTACAGGACAGGTTGTCTCTGCAGTGTCCAGTACACGTAGATCTATACTGTAAACCGTAATATCCAGCTGGACATGCTACGAAAAATTATATTACTTTAATAAGTTGTACCTTGCCATATATATTACTATATGGAATATATATATTTTGAAGTATCAATGATATTTCAATGATGTAACATACGTAATCTTACATTTGTTACAAAAGTCCCCAACCCATCCTGCAGTACAACCCAAACACGTTGCGTTGAGAATGTCACATCTCAATTCATGACAGTTGTTTGGACAGGGTAGATCACAGTTATATCCATACAAACCGGATTCTTTACAACCTAAAGATGTAACACAGAGAAAATATAGCACCTCATTTACACATACTTAATGGATTTTAACTGTACAATAATGTAGCATCTCGTGGATATCTGGATTAGAATACGTCCCCAGTATCCCTTGCTTGTCGTAAGAGGCGACTAAATGGGGTGGTCCTTCTAATGAGACAGCAAAAAACGAGGCTCATGGCAGGTGTTCCACGATAAAGATCCCTCCCTGCTCGAAGGCCGTAAGTACCGAGTATAAATCTAAATTCTGCAGCCGTTCATCGACAATTGTGACATATCCATATGAGTGAAAAATTATCGAGCGGGACGTTAAATAATGTTCAATCAATTCAATCAATTAATCAATCAATAAAATGATGTAGAACAATATTACCTGTTACAGATACTTCACACGTTTACAGTTTGATATCCAGTAGGATAAGTTGTCCCGTCAAGTCTTTCATTATAAAATATAACGTAACGTCCATGTTTTACGCAAGTTCTACTGAAATCCAAGGCCGGTAACTCTTGTCCGTTCCTGTAACACAGATACCCATCCTCCTTTATAGTTGTGTTTGACACATAGAGCGAGAAACCAACAAAACGTCCTCTTTGTCTCATGACTGAAATCATGAATTTATGATTAACATGATGAGGGGTGGAAAAGTTTTGAAATGCCACAGGGATTTATCAGTTTATATTTATGAACACCATCTTTTGGTAGATGGGAACATTTAATAAACAATTCAATGAAATTTGGGGGAAATATAAATTGCTTTTAGATGTACCAAGTTATAAAACTGTGAAAACATGAACTAACTTTGACAGCAATTGCGACAGCAACATTACATCACATTCTATCAATGAATAAGGTCAAACTAGATAGTGTAAGGCAACCCCCCCCCCCCCGAAAAAATTAATATATATTTAAAACAAAAACATTTTTTCACCAAAGCCTAAAAACTAAAAACTTGAAGTTGGTAGATATATATATTCAATGTTTAAATGATATTGATAATAGGAAAGTAATTTTATTCTAATAAAATATCTTACTATTTTATTATACGTGTACAATGTTGCATATGACATTCTTTTTCCTTGTGATTAGATTCTAAAAGTGAAGTGCACAGTTCAAAGAATTATTTCCACTCAAAATGCACTGAAAATATATTTTGTCTGTATAAAATAACGTATAATTCTTACCGAATAATTCTGAAGTCGTGTAGTAAGTGAAAATCATGGATGAATCTTCATTATAACACATACTACCATAAAATAATAATGGAGGAACCTCGGATTTACAGAAATGTTATCGATGTTTTGAGAGTGTTTTATATAGTACTGGTACATGATTTATGTAGAGGGGGTTTATGAACAATAGGACCATGATCCTCGTATTGTCCAGGAGAGAGACCAGACAACGGTACTGGGAAATATCGTTCACTATAAAAAAGAATAAAGCTTCTTTCAGTTGGAATCGGACTGAATTTCAGCCCCTGAAAAGGTACTGATAAATCCCTGTGTAACCATATCCTTCATAATCTTTAAACCGATATTTATTGATAATCATTACCATATTGTAATCCATAGTCTCTGAACTGTATTCTGATGCTGAAGATGCTGAATACTTTCTTAAGGTCAACATACCACCATGTCCATTTATATGGATTACTAACTCCAAAAGGTGCTGTCCTTGTACACGTGTTAATATCGCCATCTACTGCACGACTGGATTGACACTGTTGACATGTTAGGCAGCCAGGTACCTCCTTAGCCTGATCGGTCTCCTTATTCTGAGATAGGATTTCTGTATAGGAAATGAAATTATCGATCTCACTAATCAACAGTTTGAGAGGCTGTATATTCATTGACACTGTATACATGCAAGGGATAATCTACCTTCGTTAACACTACTTAACACAATTGGAATTGATTGGATATCGCACGAGTCAATCAATTAAGAATTGAACCTACTAGCAAGCGAACGTATTCATAAACATAGCTTAATCTTTCCATCACTTTAAGAATAAGTGATACCAAGTCATGAAACTAATGATATGATGAATGTAAAATTTACTGTTTACTCACGGTATCCAGAGGACGAAATCAATTCCACTGCTACATATATGAGAAAGACAAGTGTATGCATGTCGTGTTTATCGTTGTAGACGACAACCAGGAAGTTTGAATATTAAATGTTTATTGAGATAACTTTACAGACTTCATGATATGGTTGAAAGTTCACTTCTATACATAACCATTCCTGCCAAAGTTCAATGAATAAATGTGTGGTATTCTGTAGGGTGCCAAAGATTAATGTATACATTTGTATCATTCCTTCGGGTCAACGTGTTGTCTGTTAACATATGACGGATGGTTTGTGTCGTATTAAAAAATTGTCCGCCGTCTCAAATGTTTATATAAGTAATAAATAATCATTGTACAACTTCACTTGACTATGAGGTGGGACAGTCCACGATCCTTGATCCAATCCTTTCCCCTTCTGTCTCAAAAGGATTCAATTAAGTCAACACCCCACTTCATTTTTTTATGATGGCTTCATGAAGGTACTATTAATTGAACGAGGTAATTCTTTCGAAAACTCAATAACCAAACAACCAGGAAGATAACAATCTATGTATCCTGAAGTGTCTAGAATACAGAAAGCAGCGTAAAATTGTCCAACGTGACAATAAAAGGGGAAGATAACGAACAGTAATGAATCTCATAATTCCTATAAGGAATAAAAAATAATGAGTTGGGCAAGTGCAGACCCTTGGATATACCAGAGGTGGGATCAACGGTCTAGGAGGAGTAAGCACCCAGTATCGACCGGTCACACCCGCCGTGAGCCTGATAACTTGAACAGGTAAACACAGTAATCCGTCATAAAAATCAGAGTACAACGAATGGCCTAACCATTCACATCAAACATGAAAGCTGAAGATAACGAACAGTGATGAATATCATTACTCCTGTAAGAAATACAAAATAGAGAGTTGGGTAAGAAGTCAGACAGCATGTGACCCAATGACTGGCTGTATTGGCAAACTAGATCGTTATAATGACCATATAATTTGCGAAATGCTGAAATCTGACAATGAAGCCCTTTTTGGGGCCTGAAAAGGTTACATGAAAAATATCGAGTAAAAATAAACATTAACATAATCCTCACTGTTATTTAAAGCAAATTTCAAGGGATATGACTGGTATAGAGAAATGTGGTTTAATAAAAATCGGTTTTGGTTGATTACTACCTACATTCTTTCGACAAAATAATTATAATGGGAAGTATTATAAACTCTTAAATATAGTAATAGCCATTTCTAAAATGTGTAACTTAGATTTGTAGTGTAAAATTGAGTTTTCCTGAATTGATTATATGTTTAACGTAAGGTGAAGATTAACGTCTCACGCCTGCCTAGGTTCACATACAATCACAGTTTGTCAATCGCAAAAACAAATCTTAAATAGATTATCAATTACAATTAACTTTTTACTTATAGCAACAAAACTTAGCTATTTATACAGCATCTGACTAGAACTTAAATTGGTCTGTTGAAACAGAACAGTTTTGTTTTGAATGATCTAAACATGTAAAACTTAATGATGTGTATGCATTGTTCCAAATTTCAAAATTTCTCAAAACATATATAGATTCATCTTAATCCAAAAATGCTTTGTTTGAAACGTGTTTGTTAATATCTTTCTTCCCTTGTTGGTTTTGAATTTTAGACCTGTCGCTAAACTGGAATTAATTTCAGATGGTGTAATGGTAATCGAACAAAATGTTCAATTCAATAAACCAACTCAGTCTGTAATTTGTAGATATTACTGGCGGACAGAATATTCGAATTGACCTCAAAACACGAACAGGGAATTTATTTCTTAAGTGAAAAATTTACAGCCCATACAGTCCTAAGTGCTGTCATTAATAGTAAGGAGACACCATTTGTATCTTTATAAAGTTATGAATTAGTACCACCGTCAGTCACTTGTAGATCTTACTGGCGGATGGAATATTTGAATTGACCTCAAAACACTAATAGGGAATTTATTTCTCATGTGAGGCAACATTTGTATCTTTATAAAGTTATGAACCTGTAACATTGTAGTAATCTGGACACAAGTTGTGGGTATTCAGTAGAGTACAGAATTATCGACGGCTGTGCAACATGTAGTGGATTTTGAAAAATTCCTTTCTCACTACAATGATAGCAGTTTGTAAAATCAATATCCAAGATTTCCCATGTAGTGAGGTTCAGTTGTGCTCAAAGCATAGCTCCCCCATATGGTGTGCAGTATCATATATATATTGAATCTATACCATCTTTGGCAGGATGTATCATATTCGGATTCAAAATTTTAAGAATAGTACATGTAGTGATAACTTCTCTCAAAAACAATTCTTTATATGTTTTTCAAAATAATCTACAAGCCTTTTCATATGGTCTACATTCCTCTTTTGTTTTAAAGTTAGAGTGTGGACCTTGGACAAAGCTTCAACAGGTGATGCTTACTCCTCCTAGGCACTTCTTGTCTGTCCAGGGGTCCTTGTTTGCCCAACTATCTATTTTGTATTGCTTATAGGAGTTATGAGATTGATCACTGTTCGTTATCTTCACCTTGCATCAAAATCCTTAAGGAGGCATGATACACTGCTCACTGGAATTTCAGACGAGTGTTTAGCATTTTGGGTGATCTGTCCTTGATTCACGTTTATTTTTAAATGGCTATACGCATTGTTAGTCAAGAGGTGTTACCAACCAGAGTTTCGTAATGGCAACGACTCTTGTTCGAATAGGTTCGACATCTACCGGATACTTTTACATTTCTTTTATCTTCTATTCTGCAAAATCCAAATTTGACAGGTGTTGTGTCTCTCGAAAACCAACAAAGATATATTCTCTTTAGTTTGGTGTTTCATTTCATTGTTATATATATACAGTGATCCCCCGTTACAACGCCAACATTTTTACCTCGGCAATTTCGGTATTATAACGGGGGTGGCATTATATCGGGTGAGGTTGTGTGTATGTACAGCTGTCATAAGAAATCAAATAAATTTTATCTACTACATCAATGTGCTATTAGATATCGGTGTGTTCTCCATACTCAGATAAAAAAAAAATACTTCATATTTGAACTCAGATGCATATGATTATCGTTTACTTAACTTATTATCTGCTCCAAACTTTGATACCTGGAGGACTAACGGCGGATAATGGGTTAAGCCAGCTCACTGAAATGTTCCTGCCTTTGATTGGCGATAAATAGCGGGGGTGATTATAATGGTAATTGACCAAATCGTACCTGTAAATAGGTTGACGGTTGGCAGTATGCGGGGGATGGCGTTATAACGGGGTTTTACATAGCAAGGAAAACGGGACTTTGAACTTTTTTGGCGATATGCGGTTGTGGCATTATAACGGGGGGCAATACTGTACTTGAGTAACATTTGAATAATTATTTGATTTGTTAATGGGTTATGCAAATTATTTATGTGATATTTGTGATCTCCGTCTAGGAGGTTTAAGCATCCCCTGCCGACCGGTCACAATCGCCGTGGGCCTTATATCTTGATCAGGTGATCGGAATTATCCGTAGTCAACATCAGCGTGCCAAGAACGGCCTAACAATCGGTATGAACCACGCCAGACAGCATTTTATCCAATGATAGGTTGTATTGGTAAACTAGATAACGACCATAGAATTTTCAAAATACTGACTTTAAACGAGATTTTTGAAACCCCTGCACCATCAACTTGGCGTCAGTAGCTTGCCTTTATCTAAAAACTTACGATACGCAAAACAAGCTCTTGCGTATCACACCGATGTTTAGGCCGTTCTTGGCACACTGATTTTGACTACAGATGATTCTGTATCTAAGGGACCAAGAGGTGTAACAAAAAGCAGCCTAGATTTTGCTCATTACCCCGATGGATCGTCGCTCACTCCCCCCCCCCCTTCTCTCTCTCGCTCTCGCACGCACATGCACACTTGGAACTAAACAAGACCAAATCTAAACAGTACTAAGGGTTGCAACAATGTATTTTAAAATCACGACATGACAAAATAGGCTTTTTATAACCTGCCGATTAAAAACTATCCCAAAGGAAGTACTGGCTGTTTAAAAGTGGGCTTTTTCCGAATACTACTATTTTTCCAAAAGACCTTAATTTAATTTAAGAAATGAAACTTATAATTATTTTCTTGATACAGGTATCAAAGGAAAAATTGGACTGACAACTTTTTTTTATCAATGCGCTATAAGTTTCATTTCTTATCATTTAAATATATGTTTTTTAAATAGTAAAACAAAGAGTTTCTCTCATCAACAAGCTTTAATTAACTTTCTTGAAATGGCGCAAAGGAATATATGAAAGTAAGAATGAAAACAGCAACACAAATGGCTGACGGAATGCGTTCAGGTCAGGTAGAGTTACTGCGCGGAATTAAATGGATTAGACGCCTAATTAAAGGTGCAATGGTTTTAAAAAACTGAATTATATATAAAGGAAGAGCGCAAGCGGTGACTGAATGTATGCTGCATTGTATTGGAGGAGACGTTGTGTCATGGGAACGGTGTAATTCGACTTGGCTCTATTTCAGTATCAAATCGCTGATTCCATGTCTCTGTTGGTCCCATAATGGAATGCGTTTTATGATCAAGGTCATGGCCATATGAGTCGTTTGACATGATGCTAGTTTGTTGCATATTAGTCTTATCATATCTGAGGGATCCCATGTCTCTATCAATATTGGTTGCAAAGTTATTACAGGTTTTATATTCATGGTCAGAGGTCAAGATCACTGGAGTCCCTTAACCTTGATACTAGTTTGTATGCCCTGGTATCTTCTTCCATTTCCGAAGACCCTAGGACGCTATCATATTTTTAAGTTATATCTGTTGAATTTTGGAACTAATTTTCCACATATAGGTCTATGTTGGACCTACCCCAAATATAACTTAACTCCATTTAAACTGAAAACAAAAACATTTCTACACAACTAGATATATTGCCTTATCACATCCTTGAGTTTCTAATACTTTCATCTACTGGTTACGGACAACGGCTGCGGACATTTTAAGGCAGAAGAACAAATAGCGGAAGAATAGTTAATAAGAGACAAGCAAATACAATACGTAAAGTGTGGGTGAGTTAAGAATACCAGTACATATATAATACTGGGGCGCGTTTTACAAAATAACTTACGACTTACGACCAACTTTACATACTGGAATTTTCCAGTTTATTGTAAGATCATTCACTCCAAATGCAAAATATCTTTTTTACGATATTGAAAATTAAGCCTAAAAAAGTTTTACTTCATTCACTCAAAGTAATAACAGTGTAATACAATTTAAGACTTGCGACTTTGCCGTAAGTTGTTTTGTAAAACGGGTCCCTGGTCTCCAGTGAATTAAAAATTCTGCAATGTGTTTCCAGTGTTATTAGGAGGAAGGTTGGTTGATGTAATTCATTGTGTTTGATTTCACAGTCTCTTTGACTGGTCCTCAACAATTCGCGTACAATGTGTCATTTTGGAGATGATCAGCAATGGCCTCATAACAAAACTGATATTCTTCCTGAAATTAGAAAAACACGGAGTTCTCTGTACATTTAATGTGCAAAGGAAAAGAAATCGTATTTACAATTGAGTGGAAAATGAAATTATTTCAATCATACCAAAGAAGATATGAACTCTGGCCGTCGGATTTGGAGTTGTCTTGTGATTGTAAATATGTCTACCTCTGTATCCATAGTAAGTTGTTCCAGAGCATTGGATACAACCAAGAATTGTCCACATCGCTTGGCCCCATCACTAAGTAATATACAATTTTATCTCATTACTCTGATGATAATAGAATTTATTAATTGAATTCACTTGCTATGCGATAAAATGACGCTTTATTTTCTGGAAGATATTTTGTTATTAGAAGCGATGTATAATTTTCGCAAGTGTTATACCGGGTATATTTCTGTTATTTCTAGAACAAGAGAGTACTTGGCTTAACCCTTGACCAAATTAGCCTTTCTTTAATCCCCAGGTCTGGATCTTCAAATAATTCTTAAGATATTACACATGTTTGGTAAAAAATACTAGTAATCAAATCAAACCTCGACAGAACCAGAATCCTTCCCTCGGGGTGGGTCCTTTCCTCCACCCTCGCTTCGTTGATGAGATCAAGTAAAACTCTCCGGGTTGAGGAGTCGCTTTCTCCTTTCCATCTTCTACATTCCAGTACACAAACGCTCATGCCACTAGCTCCCTGCAATCATGTGTTTGAGACGAAACTAATCTTGTATTATAAATATCAAACAGTACTTCATGAAATTTAAAAAGAAAAATTCATCAGAAAACTTTGTAAATGGACACCTGTTGGTGCAGAGTAATGCTAGTCTTGGTGACTGTGGTTGTTTGTGTACAATCTGTCATTTTAGTCGTGAATGCTCCAACCGTTTTGCTTTCATTTTTAGCAGGAAGCCAAAGTGAAGACTGAAAAAGAAAACACAAACTTTGGGCATAGCTACAATAACGACAGGATTCTCCCATACAAAATCTGAAACTCATGCCAATCGTAAACCGTCTTGAAGCATGTACCTAACTGCAATGATTGGTTGGTTTCTGAGGTTGCACAAGGAGTGTATGGTATTTTCGTCTAGACTACTTGCATTTTGTAATTAAATGTGTTTCTGTCGAGTTGAAAGATCGGTATTTTAATCCAGAAATAAAGTACAATGAAATAGCATAAATTTATTACATGTACATTTAGAAAGTTACACACAATACTGATGTTACCGAACGTAACCTCTGAGTGTGATATTTAAACCGTTATTTATAAAACAATTACGCTAAAAGGACATCCGGGGCAGTTTTGAAAGTTTACTGTGATGTTTACAACCGAAATCAATACAAATGTATAAAACACATACAAAGTACAATTTAAAAATTTTCTTTAAAAACTATGATGATTATCTCTGTTGTAATTCTGAGAAACTCATCCAAACTATGTAGAAAGGGTATTTTGGAAACCTAAAAATGTACTCACTCATTCAAACTACATAGAAAGGATAATGTGTAGACCTACAAAATGTATTCACTCATTCACACTACATAGAAAGGATAGTTTGTAGACCTAGAACATGTACTAACTCATTCAAACTACATATAAAGGATAGTTTGTAGACCTAGAACATGTACTCACTCATTCAAACTACATAAAAAGGATAGTTTGTAGACCTAGATTATGTACTCACTCATTCACACTACATATAAAGGATAGTTTGTAGACCTAGAAAATGTACTCACTCATTAAAACCACATAGAAAGGATAGTTTGTAGACCTAGAAAATGTACTCACTCGATACTACGAATTCCACCAAACCTTTCTATTTCATACCTATCAGTAGACTGCTATATGAGCATTGTCATCATATCAATAAAAGTTTAATAAATCACATATCGTAGAAGTTTCAACAGTTTAAATATCGGAATTCGTTAAATTGTTATGCGTACAATGATAGAACATTCCTTTTCTTACTCCAATTTAGCGATTGAGGTCACTCTACACAAATTGCCCTCACCTACAACATCACTGTACAACTTTGTGATAGACATTATTTTTTCTACATAATTAATATTTATGCTCAATGATGTTGCTATTGAAACATCTTTGGTACAATTTACAAGGCCAATTTCTTTCTTGTTTGAATTCAGCAAATAGACTAATGAAAAAGTGAAAATAACGAAGAGTGACCAATGTAATAAATCCTATAAAGAATACAACATTTAAGAAGAGGACAAACACGTTCACCTGGACACACTGGTCAGAGGTGATATCGGATGCCAAAGAAGCATTTCCTTTTGACCGGTCACATCCGCCATTTTGATCAAGTAAACTGAGTAATCCGTAGTCAAAATCAGCATGTAAAGAACAACTCTAGACAACTTTCCACCTAATGACGGGTTGTACAATATTTGCAAATTAGATCATTATCATGAACATAGAATTTACAAAATGCTGACTTTAAACGAGACTGTTGAAACTCACTAACAACAACATATTTGCCAGCAGATTGTCTCGATTTAAAAATTGTTCATAGGCAGAATACATTCTCGCATCTTGAATCAGTTGCAAGACAAACATCATATGCAGGTGATAAAGGAATATTGATACATACATATGGGAAGTTCACGATGAAGAAGCTCAAGTCATCCCATTTGTCATGCAGATTGAAATCAAATAATTATATAAATGTTCCATGATTTAAAAGTGCACATGAATTTTAATCTCTCAATATTAAATTTTGATGTTTATGTCCAACATCGTATAACTATAAATATTACACATGACGTCATTGTGACATCAGATCATTCCACAGTAACCTGACAAATGATTGGTAAATGAAAAGATACAAGACTGCTCATTATACAAATTGCAGGATTTTTTCTCGACCATACCGATTCAATTTCCACCAACGGGCTCAGGGATACAATTGTAGGTGCATAATAAGCCTTCACAAGTCTCAGGAAGACCTCTGTGTAATCTAGGAGAGGATGTTGAGCACTGATGAAATGGTCATTTCTTGTGAAAGACTGAAAAGGAAAAGGATGCAGAACGTATCCATAACGTATACTGTATGTATTGTTTTATCTAATAGCTGCATTCAACGTAAATGATTTATACATTTGTAGTAGTAAATTATGGTTATTTAAAACAATCTTGTAGTTTTCATATTGAAATGCTGTATACCTATATATATACGAATAAAAGTCATTGATCATACATAAAAATCATAAACTGCTCCCGTAAGGAGATCCATAAAATTTAAGCATATGTACGTTATCAATTGATAAGGTCTGTAAAATAAAGAAAAACAATGACAGAATTGTTTTGATCTATACAGAAATTAATATTTATTATGGACTCTTTGAAAAAGTTCAGCTTCTAGGAGTACATTTTGTACTTTTAATTGTTCTTAGGTCTGACCATTTTCACCAGCAAATGGGTTTACTCTACGTTGTGAGGACGGATGTATATCAGAAAACCCTTGCTAGAAAAAAATGGCGGTCTGATAAACATATCGCCCTCATGTTCTATTTACAAATGTATATATTACACAGCAGACAAACCTGTAAAGAAACTGCGTTGTAGTAGGTGCTCTTCCCTTTAGTGTTTGACAATGGACACATGTAACTTTCAACTGAAATGGTTTCAAGAAAAAATATATACAATTCATCAATCAGATGGGTTTTATGTCTCTGGGTACCCTATATATATAATGGCAGTTGATTGAGTCAAACTTAAAGGGTGGAGAGCTAATATGCAATTATATCAAAATGGAATGCAGGAGGCCTAGGATCGAGCCACCTGGATATATCTTGTCGGCAGTAAGAATGTATCTACATGTATATGTTACCATGTTAAAGTGAAAGCGCATTGTAAACTGTCTATATTAAAAGTGTGGTACCATTAGTGAAATGTAAATATTCAACTGTGATGAGGATTAATCATTAATCGGTAATATTCTATTACTATTGCAAGATGGCTAAACTGCGTTCTGTAGCACCAAGGTATTCATGTATTATACAAACTGGTTTACCAGGCAGAACACTGGGTGTGTAATTGGCTGATACGTTTTGCCGCCCTGTTTTGTAGTCTTCTTGTGTGTATTCTCGTCTTCCGGACAACAGGTCCTAGAAACAAGAACTGCAGATCATTATCATATCACATGTTACTGTGCAAAATCACAAATATCGTTCTAGAATATCCGACAAACTGTTCAAATCATTCAGGCTAAGATAAGTCGATATTTTATTAGAGATTCATATATAGAATCACCTGAAATTCAGCAGAAAGTGGTGATTTATTGGCTACTTCTCCGAGATTGATATAACAGGAATGATCCTGGAATTCTCGTAGAAATGTCCTGGTTGATACAGACCTTCCTTTTCCTCGGAATGATTCAAGTAATGCCAAGTAAACAACTCTGTATTGATCCTTAAATATGAATTGTATTATAAACGGGAATTAAAAAAAGCTTATTTTCTCTCTTTATATTATTTGTAATGATCTAACATTCTAAATTAACCGAATACACATATCTATATGAAAGGTGATGACAACGAACAGCGATCAATCTTATAACTCCCACAAGCAATACAAAATAGATAGGTGGGCAAACACGGACCCCCGGACACACCAGAAGTAGTACCAGGCGCCCAGGAGGAGCAAGGATCCCCTGTTGAACGATCACACCCGCCGTGAGCCCCATATCCCGATCAGGCAAACAGAGACATCCGTAGTCAAAATCAATGTGTCAAGAACGAACTAATGATCTGTATGAAACGCGTTAGAAAGCACCTGACGCAATGACAAGTTCCATTCATGAACTAGATCGTTATAACGACCATAGAATTTGCGAAATGCTTATTTCAATCGAGACTGTTGAAACCCCTCTGCCATCAACTTGTTTGTCAGTAGCTTGCCTCGATTTAAAAACTGACTATACGTAGAACAAGCTCTTGGATACCGAATCAATTGAGAGATATAAACACCCTATGTTGGTGATAATGGAATATTGCTACATAGATATGGGAAGTTGACGACGAAGAAGCTGAAATCATCCTGTTTGTCATACAGTTGAGTTGTCAGTTTGCCGTTAATGTCTACTTTCAATAAAATATCTAAGTATGAGGCAGAAGTGGACGACTCTGTGGTGTTTTTCATTTCGAGCTCACGGGTATATATCGAATCGAGATATGAATGAAAGTTATTATTGTTAATAGACAAAACGTCGTCGATATATCTAAATGTCAAATTGAAGACCACAGCAAGATATTTTTTCTTCTCGCGTAGAAGTTTTTGAATAAATTCTGCTTCATATGAATATAGAAATATGTCACCTAACAAAGGAGCACAATTCGTGCCCATGGGAATATGATATGTAACATATCAAGGAATACAGGCATGATATAGCACATCTACCAACAAATCTTTACAGAGAATTGAATGCTACTAACCAGATCTAGGACTTTGATTTCGAAGTTCCGTCTGAATGAGATTTGTTTGAAACACCTGAACACCGATAAACGACAACACACACGTAACAATTACCATTTCAATTGAAATTTATTATCTATAACCTATCATTGGGCCAAATGCTGTCTGACGTGTTTCAAATCAAATGTTAGACCGTTCTTAGCACACTGATTTTATTACGGATAACTCGGTTTACCTGATCAAGATATCCCGTAAAACTATCCACTTGGAATGAAAGAGACTAAAACACAGACTTACGTCGCCCTGGATCATGTTAGCACGGCTGTTTCTCATGGTTTCTACATACTGCCGGATATTAACTTTCCCGGTTATCTCCCCTCTCTTATTAAGCGCGTCCAATGCTATGTACGTCCCTGTCCTACCAATTCCTGCGCTGTATTGTTAAATAGAGGTCATTAGAAGTCTTCAATATAATCAACGGTTGAAATAGGTCATCAATATAATCAACGGTTAAAATGAAATTCATTAATATAATCAACGGTTAAAATAGAAGTAGCTGATATTATCAATGGTTAACATTCTAGTATATTAGACATGGATCTCAATTAGTCATGTATAGTAAAAACTTTTGATAAATAAGATTATTTTGGGGGAAAACCCTTCAACAATAGTGACATCATCAGCATGGTAAATTATATTGAAGGTAATCAAAGTTCACTAAATCCTGTCTGGTACGCGAAATTTTTAAAATCGAATTTCAGAATTTTGAATATATTTTGTGTCTTAGTTTGTACATTCCCAACAGTTTCTCATTGCTGTCATTGTCACAATTTGAGGTTTTTTATGCTTCTTATGGCGTTCCATAGTTTGTTCTCATCATATAGTCGTTACGGATAGTTGGTCACGGCTCTCAGACCGGTTTGTAAATGCTTACGTGTTAGTTCTGACCGGGCCGTGGAAGTGGGAAGGTGTGTCCACCCAATGTATGAAAATGATAGACCTATGTGGTCGAGAGTTTTACCTGTGTGGTTTACTGGGCCTGCATTGTATGTACATTTAGTACGGGTGTTCGAATGATGTTCCTGTGTGGAATGTGAGAACACAATTTTGAGCATTTTGCAGCGGTGAGTGTGAACTGTTTATTTTTGTTTACGTTAGGAAATTTTGTTACTCTATTTAAATTTATGTAACCAGTTTATTTGTATTACACAATATACCCGACATATGCAAGTTTTCAGTATATAATGTATATGTAAAAATCCCGACTGTTACTGTGTAATTATAGGTGACCAGCTGTGAGTGTTATTGTATGGCTCGAGCAGGTGCTCGCAACATGTATAACATGGCGTTCTGAGATATTTGAACAGCGTTGGAGAACGACCTATAGAAATACAGGAAATACGTTCACGGCTACAGAAACGTTGAGCGAGTGATGGACAAAGTGTCACCACGTGTCTGAAGATAGCCAACTACTGTTGTGTAAAGTGTGGTAACTCTTTAGTCAACGTATTTTGTTTCGCCATCCTGTGTAACATATTTCAAATTCGAGAGACAGGTCTGCTGGTGTTCTTACATAAGGCAACATAACCTAACACTTAGCTTTAGTCGGGTACACGTGTAATCGTCTGTAAATTCATATTTTGTTTTGTTTGATGATATTTTTGTTTTGTTTTTGTGTGTATGAGTGTTGTTGTGTGCATGTGTGTATGAGTATAGATGTTACTTGCTATATTAATGAGCACGATAATAAACTTATTTGCACATACTCTTGATCTTTCTTCAAAGAACGGTTTGCAGGGAGGGATTATTTCCATGCCATTATCACAAATTGTGACAATTTGGGGGCTCGTCCGGAAAGGAAATATTTTGAATAACAACTTCCTTACGCTGATTAAACTGAGCTTTGAAAATGGAGAAAGAGTTAGAGAAATTAGTAGAAATTGGGCAGAAGTTAGGTTTGCAAAGAGATAAGTTTTTGGAATATGTTAGAGAAAAAGAGAAAACTGAAAGAAAAATGGAAGAAGATAAACTGTTGAGAGAGGAGAGAGCAAGGGAAAGGGAGGCAAAAAGAGAACTGGATTTGCAGATAATGCAATGTGAGCAAGAAGCGAGGAGAAAAGAAAAAGAGTTAACCATGGAAATGCAAATGAAAGAATCAAACAGTCAAATGTCATTGTTAGAGAAACAAATCCAGTTAGAGAGAGTTAAAGCAGAAGCATTAGCATTAGAAATTAACTCTAAACATGAAAGTGTCACCATAGCCTCAGGTGTTCAAGGTCGTGCTAAGTTGCCTAAGCTTCCTCCTATTAATGATCAAAGAGATTGTATTGATGCTTATCTGCAAAGATTTGAAAGGTTCGCAGAAAATGCTAAGTGGTCTAGGGATACATGGTCAGTAAACCTTAGTGCATTGCTCACAGGTACTTCTCTTGAGGTTTATTCTCGTTTGTCGCCCGGAGATGCATTTGATTATGACAGGCTCAAATGTTCATTGTTTCAGAGATTTAGATTATCTGAGGAAGGGTTTCGTGAGAAATTCAGAGGTACTAAGCCAGATAAGGGCGAGAATCCTCCTCAATTCCTCGAGCGCATAGACAATTATTTAACAAGGTAGATGGAGCTCGCGAAATCCCCACCTACGTTTGAAGGGTTAAAAGATCTAATGTTGCGCGAGCAATTCATTTCAAGTTGTAGCAAGACACTTGCTACCTTTCTGCGTGAACGTCATCCAAAATACATTAAAGAAATGACGTGTTTAGCTGAACAATTTATTGAAGCGCACAGTGTTTCTTCATTTTCTTATGACCGCACAAATTATCGAGTAGAGACCGATGATGTGAGATCAGTTTCAGCAGAGGTTCAGAAGAAATCTTTGCCAAGTGCAGGTAAGAAAAAAAAAATGTTAGGAATGCGGACGTACAGGTCACATAGCTAGGGATTGTTTTGATAGGTTAAAGAACGGATATCGTCCCAACGCTAACAAATGCGCGGCAATGTTAACTACTGATGCAACCTATCAAACGACTTCCCGATCTGGAAAGACACAACTCCCGAAAATAGATGTTGAGGATGAGAATCAACAAAGGAATCAATCCTTTAAGTCAGGTAAACATGTTGGTTCTTTGTGTATATTGTCGGATAAGTTAAGATATTGTTGCATACAGGACAACCAAGTAACGTTACGTTGTGGACATATATTACCTGTCATTGGTGGAGCTTGTCGGGTTTGTCATGATATGCCAGTTTTAGATGGGTATGTAGGCAATCATTCTGTCGAGGTTCTGCGAGATAGTGGATGCAGTGGTGTAGTGGTGAAACACAGTCTCGTTTCTCAAGATCAACTGACAGGACGGAGTGTGGAATGTGTCCTCATTGACGGAACTGTCCGGAATGTTCCAGAAGCATACATTAACGTACATACACCTTTCATATCAGGTAAGGTAAAAGCTCTATGTATGAACAATCCAGTCTATGGTTTAATCACAGGTAACATTATTGGCGCTAGAGATCCATCAAATCCTGACCCAGAATGGGACAATCGCAGGAATTATAAGAATGTAGTGGAAAAATATCCGCAGGAAATGGTGAAAGGCTTAGCAGTGCAGACTAGAAGTCAAATTCAGAAGGAAAAGGAGAAATATAAATCACTGAAGGTAACGAGCATCACTGACAATTTGATCTCAGCAGATGATATGGGAGTTGCACAGAAAGAGGATGCTACACTAGATAAGTATCGGGAGTATGCAAGGACTGGTACGCGACAATTCACAGGACAACAGAATGTGTCTTGGTTTGTCATGGAAGATAATTTGCTTTTCCGATATTTTCAGTCTCCTAAGGTGAGTAGCAATAAAATCTTTAGACAATTTGTTGTTCCATCACCACATCGTATTACAGTCATGAATCTTGCACAGGATTGTGTATTGTCTGGTCACTTGGGAGTGAAAAAGACGACAGACAGAGTGTTGTCGAATTTTTATTGGCCAGGAGTACAAGGAGACGTAGGAAGATACTGTAGGTCTTGTGATGTGTGTCAGCGAACCGTACCAAAAGGTAAAGTATATCCTGTTCCACTAGAGTCCATGCCCCTCATCGATACTCCATTCGAGCGAGTTGCTGTAGATTTGATTGGACCCATTTTTCCAGCAACCGATCGTGGAAACAGGTATGTACTTACCATGGTTGATTACAGTACTAGATATCCTGAAGCTGTTGCACTCAAGGGCATCGAGACAGAACGTGTTGCTGAGGCATTGTTTGAATTCTTCACTAGACTTGGTATTCCTAAGGATATTCTATCAGATATGGGAACCCAGTTTACATCTAACCTGATGAAAGAGGTAGGTCGTTTACTTTCTATTGTACAGCTAACAACAACTCCATATCATCCCGCTTGCAATGGTTTAGTGGAGAAGTGCAATGGAACACTCAAACAAATGCTAAGACGTATGGCCGCTGAAAGACCCAAGGATTGGGACAGGTATGTAGCACCTTTGCTGTTCGCATATCGCGAAGTTCTTCAAGAAAGCATGGGATTTTCCCCTTTTGAATTATTATATGGACGAACAGTTCGTGGACCGATGTCAGTAGTACGAGAGATGTGGACAAAGGAACTAAAGGATCCAGAGGTCAAGAGCACTTATCAGTATGTGTTAGACTTAAAAGAACGTTTAGAAGAAACATGTGAATTAGCAAAAAAGTAATTACAGAAGTCCAGTCAGCGCTACAAGAAATACTACGACCGGAAAACAAAGTAACGTTCGTTTAGTGTCCAAGACAAGGTCTTAATCTTCCTCCCTACATACAACAATAAACTACTCATGCAATGGAAAGGTCCGTTTACCATTGTTTATAAATCTGGTAAGGTTGATTACAAAGTTGATGTTCAGGGCAAAATCAAGACTTTCCACGCCAACCTTTTGAAGAAATACGTCGGACGAAAAATAGATACTAGTGAAGTTCTAAGTTCTTGAGCTATCATAGAGGAAGACGCATTTGAGAATTCAGATAGCGAGAGTGATTTTCCTTTAGAGGTACCGCCTGCCGAAGCTAAGGAAACATTTGACGACGTGCATGTTGATAAGGATCTGACTACACAGCAACAAGAAGACGTCAGAGAGATTCTTTCAGAATTCAAAGATGTTTTATCGGATCTACCTAATCGTACTCATTTAGCTCACCATGAGATTCATCTGACAACTTCAGATCCTGTCCGTAACAAGCCGTATCAGATTCCATTTGCTTTACGTGATTCCGTTAGGGACGAAATCAAGAAAATGATTGAGATGGACATTATAGAACCTTCCGAGTCTCCATACTCCAGCTCTATTGTAATTGCAAAAAAACTGATGGTTCCAAGCGAATATGCATTGACTTTAGAAAGCTAAACCAGGTAAGTGTGTTCAATGCTGAACCAATGCCTGATCCCGAGGAAATATTTGCCAAGATTGGACAGAGTAAGTATTTTACAAAAGTAGAAAGTTGAATGAAAGAGAGAAAAATTATTCTGTGATTGAAAAAGAGTGTTTAGCAATTGTGTGGGCTGTAAGAAAGTTTCAAGCATACTTGTATGGTAGGACTTTCATCCTTCAGACAGATCATCAACCATTGGTGTATCTGAACAGATCAAAAGTCTCAAATGATAGGTTGATGCGTTGGGCCATCTTTTTACAATCTTATAATTTTGTAGTTCAAGCAATCAAAGGTATTGACAACATTGGTGCAGACTTTTTGAGTCGCGATGTTTTGTAAATATTGTCGTTTCATATTAACGCTCAAAAATAAGGTTCCCAATTTTGAACCTTGAGAGGGGAGGTATTGTCACAATTCGAGTTTGTTTTATTATGCTTTTTATGGCGTTCCATAGTTTGTTCTCATCATATAGTCGTTACGGATAGTTGGTCACGGCTGTCAGACCGGTTTGTAAATGCTTACGTGTTAGTTCTGACCGGGCCGTGGAAGTGGGAAGATGTGTCCGCCCAATGTATGAAAATGATAGACCTGTGTGGTCGAGAGTTTTACCTTTGTGGTTTACTGGGCCTGCGTTGTATGTACATTTACATGTTAACATGTTACATGTTACTCTATTTAAATTTATGTAACCAGTTTATTTGTATTACACAATATACCCGACATATGCAAGTTTTCAGTATATAATGTATATGTAAAAACCCCGACTGTTACTGTGTAATTATAGGTGACCAGCTGTGTGTGTTATTGTATGGCTCGAGCAGGTGCTCGCAACATGTATAACATGGCGTTCTGAGATATTTGAACAGCATTGGAGAACGACCTATAGAAGTACAGGAAATACGTTCACGGCTACAGAAAAGTTGAGCGAGTGATGGACAAAGTGTCACCACGTGTCTGAAGATAGCCAACTACTGTTGTGTAAAGTGTGGTAACTCTTTAGTCAACGTATTTTGTTTCGCCATCCTGTGTAACATATTTCGAATTCAAGAGACAAGTCTGCTGGGTTTTTTTTTTTTTTTTTTTTTACATAAGGCAACATAACGTAACATTTAGCTTTAGTCGGGTACACGTGTAATCGTCTGTAAATTCATATTTCTTTTTGTTTTGTTATATTTTTGGTTTGTTTTTGTGTGTATGAACGTTGTTGTGTGCATGCGTGTGTTTGAGTGTAGATGTTACTTGCTATATTAATGACCACGATAATAAACTTATCTGCACATACTCTTGATCTTTCTTCAAAGAACGGTTTGCAGCGAGGGATTATGTCCATGCCATTATCACAAATTGTGCCAATTGTAATGTTATTTTCACACTAAACATATCACTGTTATGATTTCGACAATGTGAAAATATTCAGTGGATGAATTATACTATGTTGCTATTGAAAAATATGAAAGAATAAATAGTAATACGCGCCTGCAGTGGACAAGAGTGTACTTCCCTGGATGTTCGACAGAAGTTTTCAGAACGTGTCGATGAAATACCACGAGAGCCAGCGGTTCTGGAACACCGTGGTCTGGCCACTGCATGTAGTGGAACATACACACGTCACGCTCAACTTTATCCTGAAATTAAACAGTTAATGATCACCTATATGGAGAGTTGGAAATATTGGATATATCTGTTGCAGAGAAAGGTGACGAAAAGATACGTACCAAAATATTATAATTCATATAAATTGAACAAATTGTATACTGATGTTTCATAATCAGAATACGACATTTAAAATTCTGCATTCTGGCACCTGCATCATATTCTTCGATTCTTAATTCATCACATAATGGCCTGCATATTTTATCATGAGTTAATTTCATTATATTGCACTACAATTATGACGGGTAGGCATGATGTTAATATATTTTCAAGGATTTGTCTTTAGTCATTACATAAAATGAAAGTAATATTCCATGCATCTTCCAAATTAGTGTAACCATGCAGGTTAAGAAACTTTTGAGGATGCATTTCAGTCTTAGTTGTAAACGACACCAGGTCTCTTGATATCAACCTCAGATTTACCTCAGTCTTGAGAAACTTCTATAAAATTCCTGCATGAAAGAACTCTAATGTTTAATCCTGTGCAGGTCTTTTACTCGTATATTACAAAATGATATCGCTAAATAAATATAAATATCGCAAATCATGTGCACTATAACTTTGAGCTTGACAGTTTTTAAGGAAGATATGCAAGATTTAAGCTCTTCAATCCTCAGTAGCTACATGGCTCATACGCAAATGTTACCTTCCATTTTCTAGAATTTTGGTATACTCTATCGAAACTTGCTAAAAATTTCTAAAAAATGATGAAAATGAAAACCAAATGTTTTATCAGGTAAAACAAATACATTTGCCATATGGAATGCAATCTATTCCCATGTTTGAACATGATAGAAAATTTACAAGTTCCTTATGTTTTAGGAATTTTATACAAAACACATATTAAAATTACATTATATTATGCTAATTACGGTAAAACGTGCATACACCTTTCCTGATCAATACTGTCGGTGCTACTCCATTTCCAGTACTAAATGTATATCCTAGAATGCAGCTATTTACATGTATGCAAACTAAACTCACTAGTAAATGTACCTCTTTGAATTCAACTATATATGTATACCAATCCCACTACTAAATGTACCTTCTTGAATTCAATTACATATGCATACCAAACTCAAAATACTAATTAAATGACGATTTAAAGTCTTCAAACATTTATTGTAGCAGTCTAACTGTCATGCTGTAAAGCTTTAATTAAACTGATCCAGTTATTACAAAATTTCCAACATTACAACTGAAGCACGTAAATACAAAACGTTCTACATAAAACATATTTGTTTGGAAGTTAGTAATGTGTTTATGTATGCATTTGCGATCAAGGTAGAAATTGTTAATTGTTACCTTTTAATGTTACAGTTAGAGTGGTAAAGGTGGAAATGGGAACAATCTAAGCTTTACCAAATTAACTTTAGCAATGTAGTGCAATTTATCTTCATCGTATGTTGTAAATTCCACAATCTTGAACTATCCAAAAACAAAATTAGGCAACAAACTGTGAATTATACATTAGATATAAAGCATACTATGTTCATTACGGTATGTGGTGCAATTCACTAGATGCAAGGTGAAGACAACGAACAGTGATCAATCTCATAACTCTTACAAGCAATACAAAATAGATAATTGGGCAAACACGGACCCCTGGCCACACCAGAGGTGGGATCAGGTGCCTAGGAGGAGTAAGCATCCCCTGTTGACCGGTCACACCCGCCGTGAGCCCCATATCCTGATCAGGTAAACGGAGTTATCCGCAGTCAAAATCAGTGTGCCAAGAACGGCTTAACAATCGGTATGAAACACGTCAGTCAGCATTTAACCCAATGCAAGGTTGTATTGACGAACTAGATCGTTATAACGACCATATAATTTGCGAAATGCTGACTGCAGTCGAGACTGTTGAAATCCCTGTACCATCAACTTGTTTGTCAGTAGCTTACCTCGATTTAAAAACTGACTATATGCAGAACAAACCCTTGCATATTGAATCAGTTGAGAGATATAAACACCATATGCAGGTGATAATGGAATATTGCTACATAAATGTGGAAAGTTGACGATGGAGAAGCTGAAATCATCCCGTTTGTCATACAGTTGAGTTGTTAGTTTGCCGTTAATGTCTACTTTCCATAAAATATCTAAGTATGAAGCAGAAGTGGATGACTCTGTGGTGTCCTTTATTTCGAGCTCACAGGGATATATCAAATCGAGATATGAATGAAAGCTATCATTGTTAATAGACAAAACGTCATCGATATATCTAAAAGTCGAATTGAAGGTCACAGCGAGAGCTTTTTTCTTCTCGCTTAGAAGTTTTTGAATAAATTCTGCTTCATATGAATATAAAAACAGGTCAGCTAACAAAGGAACACAATTCGTGCCCATGGGAATTCCAACAGACTGTTGGAAGACCTGATCACCAAAGACCACGAAGATATTGTCAATGAGGAACTCTAGCATATTTTTTATTTCAACTTCAGAGTACTTGTGCGTGGAATCAGAGTGGTGTTTAACAAATTAAGTATTTGAATGACTGATCACTAGATATGAATATTTCCGTTATCAGGATATCCTCAATTTGATTCCTGTCATGTTCAGACTCAATATACATAGAGAGATAGTGTAAATTAAAGTATGGTTTATCATTTTATTATAAGCACATAACCTTTCATCTAGTTGTCTTCATAATCCACTTTTGATCAATTATATAGGTGCACATTTTCTGCATGACAATTTTAATCTTATATTACAGATAATTCTGCTTCACATACTTTAATATAATTTTGGTCATAGCGTGACCCATTTTCTCAGCTGACGTAGAAAATTTAATGACGTAAACATGCAATACTCACGGCGCTATTTTGCAAGCGGAAGTGTCTGATGACGTAGTCAGCGTATACGTTTTCTTTCTGGTTTCGTATGCTGATGTTGCCTTTCTTTATCTTGTCACTGGAATTTGGCCAGTATTGGGCACATTTGTTCTGATAAAGATAAGGTCCAAGTAAGGTTATTATCATAATACAACTTTACTGCGAGTAAGATCACGTTACGTACATGTAGAGCCATGTGATCAGTTTATTATCAACTTATTGCATATGTACAAAATGTATCCCTTGTATGCATGCTATTAAAGATTGATTTTAAATCTATAATATCAAGTCTCTTTCTAACCTTATTTCCCTCTTTGAGATTTGTCAGACAAAGAATTACACTAATGTCTTCTTGCCACACCATTTTCCAGAAATCAACAATTGTCTTTGATTTTGGTCCTGATAAATATAAACAGTCATATTGAAACTCACACAGGAATAAGAGTAAACAAATCACCAAAAAAATGACATGTCCAGTCGTCTATTTTAATGTTACAAATTCACAAAATATGTTGGAATAATAACGCACACTTGAAAATCGATATATGAAGATATATATTGTGTATTTACCTTGCGTTGCAATATACGATTTCTGTCCTTGCACATCCTGTGACCATGACGAAATTGAAGATTAATATTACGAACAAAATTACTCATTGATTTTTCAACAATTTCAATCTGCCTTTCTTGTATAAAAACTAAATGATGGCTACTCATTTGCATTATATATGTAGATTTTATTTCTTTGGCGATACAGTTTTATTTGTGTACTTCATTAACATTAACCACTATAAAAATCGATTCAAATCACTGACCTCAATATAATTCGCGTTAATGTAGTCTGACTCTTTTGGCGATGTTTCCAGAACAACACGTGAATGGTCATCTACTCAAAATAAAATGTACACTGTTGATATTTATCACAACACTTATTACTAGTCCAAAGAACGTCACATTGAGACACTTACACGGGAAAATCGTGGTGTACCGATTTTTGGCAACATTTTCCTGTTTCTTTCCTTCATTACATGGGTGTAGTTCTCCTCTAGGAATTGTCTACAAACACCAGTGAATGAAACGATAAAATTCTATATGTAGAGAAATAATGTTAATGTAATAAGAAATATATATGTAACATTAACAGAATACATTTAATATCCTATTTCTGTACAGAATCGTGAGAACTGATTCTTAATCTTTATTACAAGTCTTCGTCAAATATTTTGAATGACTTGATTCCACACTTACCTGTACAATGAACAAATTAAGACATGAGTTATATTTTCAAAAAAAACAAAAAAACAAAACCCCCATCAGTTTAAAGCCTCCAAGGAAATAATACTAAAACCTTTTGCTAAATAATTTCCATATATCAAGAAATTACAGACACTCATGTACAATATCCACTTAATTTCAATTGAACTATTCATATGTACGATTCATTTGTTACATAATTTTATTAATCAAAAGACGCATACCATGTATTCTTCTTTGAACTTGGCATTCTGATTTTCAGACAAGAGGAATATTGCTGTATCAAAATCTGCGACAGATATGTCTAATTTAGTATTCGTCGTTAGCATTTCCCCGTTAGTTTTTAATTCTAAGCCAGGATTTCCGATTCCACGCATTGCCATATCTTCATGTCTTTTATCACCTGTAAAACATTATGAATTGAATTACGACACGTAATGCTAATGCAAGCCAACAGGAAAAATTAACAACACGATAATATTTACTTTTGCCTGTGCTCAACTCCCCCCCCCCCCCACACTAAATCAATGATTAAAACATAAACATTTCTAACATAGTTACCTTAATAATGAATATTGTTGATATAATATGCCGTACTTGATATTATTAACAATACGGTATCTTTTACAGCAGCAGAATTACCTATTCTCAACGTTTCTGAGACAGACGAAAACGTTACCGTCTCCGTATCTTCATGCTTTCTTTCTTTCTTTCTTCTCCATCTACAGAAAGAAGTTTTAGTTTTGAGAGGAAGGTTTGTCTATATTTCATTTTTAAGGTCTTAAGAATTTTATTTTAACATATCGCTTAAAATTGATTCATTCTTCTGTATAAATTTCACAAAAGAAAATGGTTAAAAATACATTATGTGATTCATTTGTCAATAGATTAACAATAAAATGTACCGTATAAACAGTATCCCTGTGATGATGACGACAATAAGACCCACGGCTCCCACCGCCCCTCCCACCGCTCCTGTTACTGCGCCAGAATCTGTCGTATCGGACTGTGCTGCAGAACCCCCTGACCACGAAGATTCTGATAATGGAAATATTCTCTCAAACGTAGGATAACGGAGAAGAATTGACATAGAACGTTTGTTTTATTGCCTATCTGTTTAGGACAAGAGAAAATTTTGAAAATGTACCATTTTGTTTCAACATAGATCGATTCAATATGCAGTTAACTTGCAATAAAAGATACCACAGATAATCTTCCATATTTGATTCGTACTTGAATATTTCATTGAATATAAATGTAAACGGCAAACCAACAACTCATCTTAATGACAAACGGGATGATTTCATCTTCTCTATCGTCATCTTCCAATATCTATGTAGCAATACTTTATTATCACCTGCGTATGTTGTTTATGTTTTTCAACTGATTTGGTACACATGAGCTTGTTCTGCGTATGAACAGTTTTAACACGAGGCAGGCTAATGACAAACAAGTTTATCTTCTATGTGTTTCAACAGTCTTGTTTAAAGTCAACATTTCGCAAATGTTATGGTAGTTATAACGACCTAGTTTGCTAATACAGTCTGTCATGAGGTTTAATCCTGTCTAACGTCAATTCTTAGGTCGTTATTCAGATTCTGAATTTGATTATGGATTGATTGTATCTTGTTTTAACGTCCCTTTCGAGAATTTTCACTCATATGCAGTAGTCACCAATACCGGTGAAGGGCTTCAAATTTAGACCTAATTTCGGCGTTTACGGCTTTACAAACAAAACAACATCGAAAAATATACTGATTGATATAGAATACATTCCTTTGATAGGTGTTGAACTATCATAACCTGGCATGGTGGAGTTATTTGAATTTCATACTGAACCTGGACGGGTCCAAATACTCGTTTAAGGTCCGATTCGTTAATTGTTGACTCTTGCCGAGTCGTATCCAACTTTAGATGAAGTGTCAAAATTTTGAGTTATGCATGGTGCTCACGACCGCATCAGGTAGTGTTAAGACGCTTGACGAAGAAACAGGTACTATCTATGAAAATGTATATGGTTTGACGGGACGCTGGTACCGAGAACGGAACCCGGGCTTAACATTAGGTATATTAATGCAGGATAACGTAAGATAACTCCAAACGGAGTTACTTCCCCTTTTCAAACATTCAGCGGTGAAAAACTAGAGATTTTTGCATCTGTACAATTACAAAATAGTATCATACGTTTTTTATATACCTGGTATATTTAGCATAACTAGTGATTTACAATCCCAGTTCCACAAAAGCTATAACACAGTAGTGAATTTGACTCGAATATGGGGATATTTCGTCTGATGTAGTAATATCGAATTTTATTTATTTATGGACTTTTAATGACAAATTAAATCTAACAATTATGAGGTTAATGCTAACTGCTACTATCATTTATTCAATAATGCACATTGCAGGATATAATTTTGAATTCGATTGAGAACCGTTCTTAGCGCACTTATTTTTACTACGGATAACTCAGTTTACCTGATCAAGATATAGGGCTCACGGCGGGTGTGACCGGTCGACAGGGGATACTTACTCCTCCTAGGCACAAGATCCCACCTCTGGTATATCCAGGAATCCGTGTTTGCCCAACTCTAAATTTTGTATTGCTTATTTAAGAAATTAACAGCATTTTTGACCTGGTCATGGTCAATCTGAACGGATTTGGATTTGAGACAAATTTTGTGAATCGCGCAAGCGCATAGTCAATATGAACGGATTGTGTCGCGCTCTGAAACTGGTTGGTTCATGGAGAAAAATACGATTTGTAATATAAATATAGAAGTTATGAGATTGATCACAGGATATGGAATGGTTTAAATACTTTGTGGAACTTTGATATACTATTATGCTCCAGGAATTTGTTAGGAATTTATTGCATCGTTGTTGATGTTATCAGAGATTTCAATGAAGGAATAGGCTTATATGGCATCGTTACTAGTTTGATATATTTATTTAGATTATTGCATTGTTATTGATATTATCAGATATTTTATAGAACTTGTGGTAATGATATTAATATATCTATTACTGCAGTAAAATAGTTTAATTCTCCTACATGTTGAGTTGTTGAGTTACACTCCGTTGTTAATATACGGTGACTACTTTAGTACGGTACTGTACAAACACAGTATTATTTTCATACGAAAAGAGTATTAAATCATCAAACTACATCATCTAAAGAGTATGATTACAACATGGAAGATTCCTATCAACTATTATACAACTTTAAGGTATTAGAAGTTGAAGATTAACGTAGTTAAACAACCCCAGACAGTTGAATACTTCGACGAACATCGTAAACGCACGTGCTCAGCACCTTCAAATCTCAGCGAGATTTTATCTTTAATACGTCTTATCATGCAATAAGAATATGTTAGGCAAGACCTACAAGTGTCAAAAACTTACATTTAACTCTCTTGATGATGTTAAATATCGGAGATAATCCGTATCAACCGTTTTCTCTGCAGCATATATCTGCACGGTTTACTCTGCAGACAGCCATTTTACTTCATGAATAAGTATGAGGTCGGGGTCACGTGACGTCAACAGGCTATATATTGCCGAACCCGACTGGATTTCAGCACTTCGGTCACCGCATCCCCAGAGATGAGTCAACAACAACTTTTTCAGCCCGACATCCCCAGTCAGAAGGTGCATATTTAACACCTTATTGTTTAGTTGGAAATATTTGCTATTATGTTTCATTCATCAAATATCTCAATTAGCATCACCCTTCTGCATCAGCATCATCATTACCATCCCCTTATTTACTACACCTTCTCCATAGAATAGTCAACATCTTCTCTGGAATTGATTGATATATATTAAGGACTTATTTAATAGCCGTCTACTTAGAATTGTTTGTTTACACAGAAGGTTATCAACCTGTTGGTCAATGTTTTGCACCTTCTAATAGAAGTCAACACCTTCATACACTCAGTGTACCTTCTAATAGTAGTCAACACCTTCATACAATCAGTGTACCTTCTAGTAAAAGTGAAAGTCAGCACCTTCATACATTCTGTGTATTTGAGAGAATATCCGGTCAGCACCCCCAAGATAGGAGAAGGTCAACCCCGAGATCAACCCATGGAATTTACAGAACATATTTTGACTTTGTGTTTTTCTCTTAACCTTAATAAATTTTATAGGAACTTTTAATCATCTTTGTCAATACTTGATTTCAGCCAGGCACAGAAGGGCTCACACACTTTGAAACCATCGAAACCATTAATTATAGTAATTTTACAACTGGTCTTGGTGCGGAACGTTTCAATACTTTAAAAAATACAATCTTGATAATTTGGTAGAAACCGATTGCATGAAGTAATTGTACACAACATCTTACGTCTACAAATTCAAGTGGTACATGTAACTTGACGAAGTGATTGTAAATATATAACCTATGTAGATATATAAGACGATTCTACTTCGATCGATAGCCACATTGTGATTCTTAGTGCGTGAGGAGAAAATCTAAGACATGGGATATATTTGAAATGTAATGTAGAACGTGTGATGATAAACTCCAAAGATCTTGAGGCTTGACCCAGTAAGTCAGCTCATTAAACCAAGGAATCACTTACTTAGCGACAATGACTTACAAACGTAATATTTAACTAGAGATTGTTTTTATGAAAAACAAATGTCTCCCCAGCGCCCTAAACTGGAAGTGATCCAAATGAAACCTCCTCCCCTTAATGTACTGCATGGTATGGAGGAGAAAGCATGAACAGGAGCATGGACATTATGAACTCCAATAAGCTACATAGGAGAAGTGTTCACAAACTAATTTACACCCCACCCCTCATATCCACTATACCTTCAAGGATAACAAATGGACCCTCCTGTTCCGATTTACTATAACTTTTAGAAAAATAATTGGATCCTCCTGTCCCGACAATATGCACATTTACAAATAGCAATGAAGCATTGTACAAAGTTTCAAATCTATCAGATAAGCCATATAAGAGGAGAACTGTTCACAAGCCATTATACATCCTCCACCCTCTTAGATCCACTACAACTTTTAGGAAAATAATTGGATCCTCCTGTATCACCAATTTGCACATCTACAAATGGTAATTAAGGACTGTACAAAGTTCCAAGTCTATCCGATAAGCGATATAGGAGAGAAGCGTTCACAAGATTTTTTGACAGACAGACGGACGGACAGACGACGGACAACAGGCGATCAGCAAAACTCGGTTGAGCTTTCAGCTCAGGTGAGCTAAAATAGAATATTTGTTGGCAAAATATAAGTTAAGCACTTACTTTCACTACAGTTAGGGGACCCCGTCCACCCAGAGGAACACGTGCAGGATCCGTCAACAGCTTTACAAACGTCATGGCAGTTTTGAGAACAATTCTGGGAGCAGTCGAGTCCATATGTTCCTTCGTCACATGCTTAAATACATACACAATGTACATATTCGCAATTAATGAGAAATGAACAAAATTGTTACTATTCTTAACAAACTACATACGTTTGTTGCAGAAACTTCCCAAATATCCTGGTGTACAACCCTCCAGACAAGATCCAGTGATTGGATTACATGTCATGTTTCTGCATTGACTGTTGCAGGGATTTCTACAATCTTTGCCATACTTTCCTGCTGAGCATTCTAGAAGAACATTAGAGGGAAGCAATATAAGATTATCATTTATTGTTCGAGCTTTTCCTGCAAGATGAAAAAGTGTATTTTAAGACATCAAACTGCAACCAATCCCATAAATCATTAAAGGACACAGTATTGAGAACAGGGCAAGCACAGATCCCTGGAAACACCAGAGGTGAAATCAGATGACAAGGAGTACGCATACCCTATTGACCGATCACACCTGTCGTGGACCCTAGATCTTATCAGGTAAACGGAGTAATCCGTAGTCAAAATTAGTATATAAAGAACGGTCTAACAGTTGGTATGAAACACGTCAGACAGCATTCAATATGCATGTATGTCATACATAGTTAAAGCGCACATGTATTTGTATTCTAAAAGTTAATAGTATTATACAAAAAAATTTTGGAAAAAATATGTTTACACTTTAAGATAATTTTTGTACTAATTTTGGGATAATTTGAAATACCAAGGCTGGAAAAGAATTTTTTGATATTTTTAAAGCTATATGATGCAAAGAATATTGACAAGAAACACCGTATTTAGAATTACTCTGTTTGCAGTTGGGAGTCCCCCATCCTGGTTTACATCCGTATGTGCAGCTGCCTGTGATATGGTCACATGACTGATTGACACAGTTCTCATTACATCGTACAGAGCAGTTTTCTCCATACCAACCATCAATGCAAACTAAAAGAAGAGAAATATACAATGATGATAATAATAATACGGCCTTTATTGATCCAGAATTACATATTTAACGGTAACACTAGTTTTCAATATGGGCCTGCATATAACATACATACTGACAGATATTAGTAAAATAATGCATATAATTCTGAATGTAAGATAAATAGGTATAAAATAAAGCTTAAAAAGTATGTTGATGATCTCTAAAATAATTTATCTCAAAACATTAAAAATTACTACGGTAGGTAGAGATATTTTGCCACTGATTTATTTTCTCTAATACCCTAAAAGGTTCAATCCAATGTTATGTTAATCTACGTATTACTATAGGCTACCAATAATCAGTAATGTGCAAATAAAAAACGGAGCAAACTCGTTTTGCAATGCATCCAGGCAAAAATAGCACAAGGCAAATATTTCCATGGATATCATATCTATGTTTCTTTGATATTACTTGATAAATAGCATGTACTTTCAATAAAATCAAAATAAACTTCCATAACACAGCTCATAAAATGTCACATAGCATGTCATATTTCATATCGACATGAAGCCGATCATTTTCATAAAACCTTCAATTTTGAAAGAAAGAAAATATTGACAGGTTTGACAAATTCCTTCATTCACAAACACCATACCATTCAGAATAACAACGTACATTGAATATTTTTGATAAAAGTTTAAAATGAAGAGTGATAGTTTTTTAGGAAAAATATTTACTGGTGTGAAGAGGTTTTACAAACTTTCAAAACTTAAAAAAAAACCACCAAATTTTATCGCATTTGAGAAGTTCCTTTTTCAAATTTTGTGAGCTAACTTAAAACGGCGATTTCAATATTTTATTTCCAACCATCGATAAAACATCAATATTTATACCATAACAAATATTCATTTAGACGGTATTATACAATTACCTTTATCCTCAGAAATTCCTTGAATTGATCTAATGAATATTATTATAATTATTAATCAAAATTGTTATTGCATACATTTACACATATCAGTAATTTGAAACCTAAACAAAAGGCCCTAGGGGCACATCGCTCACCTGAGTCACCTTGGCTCATTAAAGATTTTTCCTATATATCCGCATGTAAAACTTTGAGCCCCTATTGTAACCCATCATACCTCCGGGGGCCATGATTTTAACAAACTTGAATCTGAACTATGTCACGAAGCTCTCATGTAAATTTAAACTTTTCTGGCCCATTAGTTCTTGAGAAGAAGATTTTTAAATGACCTCACCCTATTTTTGCATTTTTGTGATTATCTTCCCTTTGAAAGGGACATTACCCTTCATTTGAGCAAACTTGAAAACCCTTCACCTAAACATACTTTTGGCGAAGTTTGGTTGAAATTGGTCCAGTGGTTCTGGAGAAGTCAAAAATGTAAAAAATTTACAGACAGATGGACGGACGGACAGATGACAGACAACAGGCGATCAGAAAAACTCACTTCAACTTTCAGCTCAGGTGAGCTAAAAATGTTCTGTAGGAGTATTCAATGTTGTTTATTTTCACAATCTTTGAAGAAAAAAAATTGAACACTTGCATGGTGAAGATAGCGAACAGTGATCAATCTCATAACTCCTACAAGTAATACAAAATAGATAGTTGGGCAAACACGGACCCTGGACACACCAGAGGTGGAATCGGGTGTCTAGGAGGAGTAAACATCCCCTGTTGACCGGTCACATCCGCTGTGAGCCCTATATCCTGATCAGGTAAACGGAGTTATCCACAGTCAACATCAGTGTGCCAACAACGGCTTAAAAATCGGCATGAAACACGTCAGACAGCATCTGACTCAACGTGAGGTTGTATTGACGAACTAGATCGTTATAACGACCATAGAATGTGCAAAATGCTGACTTCAATCGAGACTGTTGAAACCCCTGTACCATCAACTTGTTTGCCATTAGCTTACCTCGATTTAAAAACTGAATATACGCAAAACAAGCTCTTGCATATCGAATCAGCTGAGATATGTAAACACCATATTCAGGTGATAATGGAATGTTGCTACATAAATATGGGAAGTTGACGATGAAGAAACTGAAATCATCCCGTTTGTCATACAGTTGAGTTATCAGTTTGCCGTTAATGTCTACTTTCAATAAAATATCTAAGTACGAAGCAGAAGTGGACGACTTTGTGGTGTCCTTTATTTCGAGCTCACAGGGATATATTTGAAATCGACATATGAATGAAAGCTATTATTGTTAATAGACGAAACGTCATCTATGGAAATAGCCATGTTCTGTTCTTTGCAAAATCTAAACATAACGATTATAATTAATTAATACCCGCAAAATTGAATTTGATAAAATCACTGTATTGTTCTCGATTATTTTATGATGGCTATATGTATTACGTAGCAATTTTTTGCGTTTTTAAGATGACAAGATAATCTTCATTTCTAGTTCCGAACAACTGAATAAATGACGATATATTTTCTTCTATCAACAAAAATACCAATTGTCCATTGTCAAGAAGAAATTTAGATTTTATCGTTTTGATATACCACAATGGTTCGACAAAATTTTGAGCTAACTCGATATTAGGGCAAAATCTTCTCAAGAAACAACGGGCCAGAAAAATTGAAATTTACAAAAAAGCTTCCAACATAGTGCGGATACAAGTTTGTTAAAACCCTGCCCCTTGGGGGCCGGTATTACTCGGAAAATATATATAAACTTACAAACATTTGCAAATTGAAATATGCTTTGATGATTTATTTTACAAGATATGTATTTTAACAAACGATTACAATCTATTTTAAGTACATGTAATTGTATCAATGCTTCGACTTGTTTTAAGAATAATCTTAGATTTAGGGAATAAGAGAAGGTCTTACGACGTTTCCATAAGATTTATCTTTTTGATCATTTAGCATTCTCGTTATAAGGAGATCATTATCTCGTTATAACGAAATAGCCAATCCATTATAACAAGATAACTACCTCTTTATAACGAGATACTAAGTCGTTAGAACAAGATACTAACTCGTTATATTCGAGATAATGAATTTGTTATAACGAGATAACTAACTCGTTATATCGAGATAATAACTGATTATAGCGAAATAATCAATTCATTATAACGATATACCAACTCGTTATAACGAGATACTAACTCCTTATAACGAGATGATTAACTCCTGAACTCTTTGAAACGATATTTTGCAGCCATTCACCGGAAATGGTGACGTCTCTATACGAGTGGAACATTTTCGAATGGAACGTAAAGCAATATGAAATTAGTTAAAAGACCCTTGTTACATTTGTTTTCAATCAAGTATGCTCTAAATAGCGATATCATCGCACAGTGTACACAAAAATGGCATTGTTTGGATTATCTTCGATATGTGACAGTAGGATAAGGTCAGTGAGTCTGATGCAATATGTATGTGAATCGTCAACATTTCTGAAGAATGAGTTGTCTTTTCACTGGTAGATTCATTGTCTTTTGTCAGTTATGCCGCACACATGACTCTAGATATGATTTCCACATCACTTCCCGGTCGCGGTAGATCAGTGATGAAGTATTCGCCTTGTAACCGGGAGGTAGTGAGTTCGAGTTCTTCTCATGCCATGACCACCTCAAACCTACGATGTAACCACACATGTAGGTCGCGATTGCTCCTTTACTAAACGCTCGACATTTAAAAGTTAGAATCATAATCTTTCGGATATGACCTTAAAAACTGCAATCCCATATCGCGACAGGCTTTTACACAATAAAAACTCTTGCTACGGTCCTGCGTTCTAAGTATAGATCTAAATTCGCAGTGCTTCACTTACAGCTGGTGACGTCTCAGTGTGAGTTAAAAATTATCGGCGAGACTCGAAACAACTTAGCAATCAACCACACCACTCCCAGTTGTCTCTGAACTTCGTTTTCCAATATGCCTTAGTTATGACAAAACACAATTTGAACAAAATCTGTTGATCAAAAAGTGTTTATCAACACATGCGAGATAGTAAACAACATGAGCAAGAGTATGCAAGAAACTACATCAAATATTACTAAACACCTGGCTACTATTGTACTCCGAGATCAGGGAATAAACCATTGACTCAAGAAACACACGACTATCAGCGCGAAAGGTGGCGTTAGGAAAATGTCAAACATTACATGTAGATGTAATTGACGTCACATAAAAAAGATCAAACGAAGTAAGAACATTACAGTACTCCACTATCCATAAACAAAGATCAAATACTCCAACATACTGGTATGTTCATAATTTATATTGTCTCACACCATGTAAGGTTTTTATTTTTACTGATTAACTTCCCTAAATGAATAATAAAGGTAATGCACGTCTAAAGATAAAGGATAGGCAGATGTAGATGTGTATGTATGCTATTTGGGGTAACAAAAAGTACCATTCTAAGTTCGTTAGACTATTATATTACATTGTTCATACAAAATGGATACCTACTTTCTTCACATTTACTTCCTTGGAATCCATCGTCACATCCATGTTCACAATGTCCGTCTGTATGGTTACAATGATTACTTTCAGGTCGGCAATGGGGACTGCAGTTCTCTGAACAATTCAATCCGTACCGGCCAACTGAACAGACTGTCAATGTAATAACAATTGTTAATAATTTCATCATACCAAAAATGTTCTTGAGCAAAACATAGCCAGATTCAAGTGCCAAATCTAAAATCATTTAATGATAACCATATTAGATATCTATCATGTATGCATAGTTCTTCAGATAAACATGCTGGAAGTCAATGATAGACTGAAAAATTGTAAGAGTGGTAGGAAAAGAACCCCAAACACACACAAACATGATGTTAATGCTCAAACAGCACATATATGAAACGAAATGCTATAATATTCAATAATGTAACTGTACTAATAATCTCGCGAATAACAGTGGGTACTTCCCACATGCTTAAAAATAATATTGGTATAGCAGGAAACAGTCCAGTGGAGAAACAAAGTACAGGTACCACATGTATATCTAATCTTTTTGTCATAGCAAAGATAATTATGTCACTTACCACTGATATGTTATAATACGTATACATACTAATTAGGTATTTCCTTAATATCTATTATCTAATTTGATTATTGCAACTAAGTTTGTATTTATAATAAGTACATGTATGTCATGTAGTGACTCTTTACCTCGGGGGAAGGGTTATATAGGGACTACCTGTTGTCCAATCCTATTATACAGTTATTAACTGGGTTCGATGACAACTCTGTTTGAATGACCAGAGAACGGATCTGTTGCCCAAAGCCCTAAGCTGACGACCACAAATCGTTCAAGGGTTAAACAACATAGCCGTTGTCTGAGGACACAGTCTATAACTGTTTTTGTTATACACCTTCATTTTCTAGGTATAGTTTTTACCAGATGCACATGCGTGCATTGCTGACTTCAAACAAGACAGTATTATTGCGTAAATTTATCAACATATCTGTGTTAATATATCTCAGCTGATTCGATATGCAAAAGCTTGTTCTGGGTATAGTCAGTTTTTAAATCGAGGTAAGCTACTGAAAAACAAGTTGATGGTACAGGGATTTCAACAGTCTCGATTGAAGCCAACATTTCGCAAATTCTATGGTCGTTATAACGATCTAGTTCGTCAATACAACCTCGCATTGGGTCAAATGCTGTCTGACGTGTTTCATACCGATTTTTAAGCCGTTCTTGGCACACTGATTTGACTGCGGATAACTCCGTTTACCTGATCAGGATATGGGGCTTGCGGCGAGTGTGACCGGTCAACAGGGGATGCTTACTCTTCCTAGGCACCTGATCCCACCTCTGGTGTGTCCAGAGGTCCGTGTTTGCCCAACTATCTGTTTTGTATTGCTTGTAGGAGTTATGAGATTGATCACTGTTCGTTATCTTCACCTCGCATCTATTACATTTGTAATTTAAAAGAAAACACATCCAATGTCCTAATTAATAATCAATAATTATATTTTTCGTATTTCTGCTTTGTGTTTCATTTAATAAATATGATAGTTGGTTAAACAGTTAAAATGTTGGTTCTAAATCGTATACGCTTTAAATGGGAAAATATTTAGGTTGATAACAAAATAAAATATCAAAATACAAACTTGAATGCGTAATATTATTTAGAGCTTACTTCATCAACTTAGAAACAAGAAATACTTCTGTACTATTTGAAACATTAAACTACACTTTCGACATCTCACCTTTGTCACAGAGTTCCCCTGTATATCCTGGATTACAACCTCTGTCACATCTTCCTGTTGCCCTGTTACAGGGGAGGTAAGTTAGACACTGTCCACTACAGTTATACACACAACCAGGACCGTATGATTCTGCAGGACACTCTGGTAAAATATTATTTTATCAGAAATTTTATCATTTTGAAAAAGCATATACTTTTCCGTTTCACACCCGAAGCTACTTTACTAAGTTTTTGCTGTGTTCATTAGTCTAAATTTACAATGCGTTGATATTCCGTCGTTTGTATCTTTCAAAAATTCCACTAAATATGTATTTTATGTGCTTCAGACATCTTTAAGATAACTTAAGATAACTTACCTGTGTTACAATGTGTTCCTGTCCATCCATTGTCACAGCCATAGTCACATCGTCCAGTGGTGTGATTACAGGACAGGTTGTCTCTGCAGTGTCCAGTACACTGTGATTTGCACTGCAAACCGTAATATCCAGGTGGACATGCTACAATAAATTTCTTTTGATAAGATTTAATTTTCAATTGCATTCATACATGATAGTGTCAGTCGTGTATAAATGAAGTATTAAGAGTAATCTTACGTTTTCTACAAAACTCTCCCACCCATCCTGCAGTACAACCCAAACACGTTCCGTTGACAATGTCACATCTGAATTCCTGACAATTGTTTGGACAATGTAGATCACAGTTATATTCATACACACCTGATTTCTTACAACCTAAAGATGTAGTACAGAGAAAATATAGCACCTCACTTATTCATACACAAACGGATTTAACTGTACGATGATGTAGCACAATATAACACATAATATTACTGTATTTATCATATTCATTTACATCTATTGTACACTAGGTATAATTGGTAGCACAAAAATACAGCACCTCATTTATTAATACAAGCTGGATTCTTTACAACCTATAGATATCTGCATGTAAAATATTGAAGATATGACTCCTCATTTAGAAACGAATTTACACACTGGATAATGATGCAGTACAATAAATACACACAATATTACTATATTCACCACATTTATTTACATTTATCATACACTAAATGGGGTTTTAATTGTATAATTGATAGCATAATAATACCTGTCACAGTTACTTCACATAATTCAGTGTGAACTACGTCTGTTCCATATCCAGTAGGATAAGTTGTTCCGTCAAGTCTTTCATTGTAGAATATGACGTAACGTCCATGTTTGACGCAAGTTGTACTGAAATCCAAGGCCGGTAACTCTGCTCCGTTCTTGTAACATAGATATCCATCCTCCTTTATAGTTGTGTTCGACACATAGAGCGAGAAACCAGCAAAACGCCCTCTTTGTCTCATAACTGAAATTACCAATTTTTGATGACACTGTTATCATTTGGAAAAAAGAGAGAGACTTTTCCTCTATATATGTGAGATTTGACTATTTCCATCAACTTTCTATTAGAAAACCACATTTCGTTTATCTATATGCTATGTATTTTGATCAAAACATTGAAATCGATGAAGAAAATTGGAATATGTAAAATGTTAGAAAAAAGAAAGATACAAACACGATTGTACCTGCGATAGGTAACCTTAAAAGTGAGTGGCAAGTCAAACTGGAAACAAGCATGTACTGATACCATTTCCACAATAGGAAAGTGTAACAACTGTATAATACAACAACTGTGTAATACACTATACACTTATAGACTGTTTAGTAGGGAGATATCACAAATTATCTTGTATTAGTAGGGTTATCACCTTCGGACACCTATCATGATAGTTTTATTAGAATCTAGAAGTAAAAAAAATATCAAACATGTATTCACTTGTGCCATATATAAACTACAACAAAATGGTATTAACTTTTCCTGCAGATTTAAATAAATCTTTAATGGTTTTTGAGGGGTGTAATCAATGTTACCCATAACTGCATGCACTATCTTATTGTATATTCGTAAATTTTCGTAACGTATTTCATAAAACAAAAAATTAACCATGCAAAATTGCATTAATTTGGGAATTCTAAATTGTTATTTGTGACCGTTAATGTTAACACCAATGTCACTATTAGAATTTATTAATTAACGCTCCAGCAAATTTTTTATTTACTTTTATTATAGTTATCTCGCTTGCGCCATTAAAATTTATAGAGTAAGTTACCGCACGCGAGGGAGACAATTCGTGAACAGCCCTCCACCAATGAAATTGACTGTATTATTCTGAAGGATAATAATATATAAATATTGCATGTAGTTGAAGGTAACATTGAACATTTTCACCCCGACTACATGTAATATGCAAGGTGACGATAACGAACAGTGATCAATCTCATAACTCCTACAAGCAATACAAAATAGATAGTTGGGCAAACACGGATCCCTGGACACACCAGAGGCGGGATCAGGTGCCTAGGAGGAATACGCATCCCCTGTTGACCGGTCACACCCGCCGTGAGCCTTATATCCTGATCAGGTAAACGGAGTTATCCGCAGTCAAAATCAGTGTACCAGGAACGGCTTAACAATCGGTATGAAAAACGTCAGACAGCATTTGACCCAATGCGAGGCTGTATTGACGAACTAGATCGTTATAACGACCATAGAATTTGCGAAATGCTGATTTCAATCGAGACTGTTGAAACCCCTGTACCATCAACTTGTTTGTCAGTAGCTTACCTCGATTTAAAAACTGACTATACCCAGAACAAGCTCTTGCATATCGAATCAGTTGAGATATATCAACACCATATGCAGGTGATAATGGAATATTGCTACATAAATGTGGGAAGTTGACGATGGAGAAGCTGAAATCATCCAGTTTGTCATACAGTTGAGTTGTTAGTTTGCCGTTAATGTCTACTTTCAATAAAATATCTAAGTACGAAGCAGAAGTGGACGACTCTGTGGTGTCCTTTATTTCGAGCTCACAGGGATATATCAAATCGGCATATGAATGAAAGCTATCATTGTTAATAGACAAAACGTCATCGATATATCTAAAAGTCGAATTGAAGGTCACAGCGAGATATTTTTTCTTCTCACGTAGAAGTTTTTGAATAAATTCTGCTTCATATGAATATAAAAACAGGTCAGCTAACAAAGGAGCACAATTCGTGCCCATGGGAATTCCAACAGACTGTTGGAAGACCTGATCACCAAAGACCACGAAGATATTGTCAATGAGGAACTCTAGCATATTTTTTATTTCAACTTCAGAGTACTTCTGCGTGGAATCAGAGTGGTGTTTAACAAAGCAAGTTTTTGAATGACTGATCACTAGATATGAATATTTCCGTTTTCCGTTTTTGTTGAAGAAGCAACTGTCTGTGATGTCAAAAAGGCTAGTCTTTAATTTATCGTGAGGAATGGTCGTGTATATTGTGGAAAAGTCATAGGTTTTAATGCTATTGATTTGGGAAAAATTCTGTGATTTCAAGTTTACTAAAAGCTCTTTAGAATTTTTTAGAATCCACATTTGATTAACACCACTTCTGGCATATGTAGTCGCACATTAAGTTTGAAGTTTCTCCTTCACAGCTGTTAACATTTTCATGAGGAGCAAAGATAGGGGCTTGGTAGAGCACTTACTGGATCCAGCAATGTATCTTTGTTTGTAAGGGTTTTTATGTAGTTTAGGAATCCAGTATAGGTACGGTAACTCATATTTATTCGACCCATTGACTGGAATATTAAATGTGTCTAAAACTGAAGCATGGTTTTGAAGAATTTCGTCTTTTGAAAGGGCAGTTGGAGTATAAGTATGATTACCAAAAGTGGAATTAATGCCAAGTTCGTTTAAAATACAGTTGTAATAATGAGCCTTACAAACAAAGACAATGTTGTTACTAGCTTTGTCAGCTGGAACCAAAACATATTCCTCATGTAACCTATCTAATTCTTTTATCACTTCTGGTTTACTAAGCACAGAAGGATAGATGGTACGTACTTTTGTTTTCATGTGTCTAATGCGGGATTTTAATATTCCTCTAATGCTTTTAACCCATTCTGACAATGTATCGTTTTATTATAAACATCAAAGCATAAAACCTTTCGTTTGTTGACATTTGATCAATCACTACCTTGCGATGCTTTGTATATTAATGCAGGTATTCGCGTTTATTACAAACACTCAAAAGATGTCGTCTAACAATCTACGGCGAACCGTACGCGCATAAATTTGACAGATGTGATGTTTATAATATCACCTGTCGTCAATTAAAGTTATCCGTTGCTAAATACTGTCATTCTGGGGTGCGTGCTTTCTATTCTCAGAGCGAAATATAATGGGTTTTTTTAAATGCTTCTCGACCAATCAGATTTTGAGCATAGTACCTGAAAGTATAACAAGATCAAATGATATCCCTCTTATGATTGATTTTGTGTAAGACTTTGTGATACACCATATGTTTATTGTTGGACAGAAATACAGGATGATACAATCTATGGACCCATGAAAGGTGAATATAACGAACAACGATCAATCTCACAACTCCTATAAGCAATACAATATAAATAGTTGGGCAAACACGGACCTCCGGACACACCAGAGGTGGGGATAGGTGCTCAGGAGAAGTAAGCATCCCCTGTCGACCGGTCACACCCGCCGTGACCACCCCATAATTCACGATATATTTCATACAAATATATCTGATTTGCAAACATAATCATTTCGATTCGTTATTAATACATACCAGATATGCATACACAGGCACTTGTTTCATACATGGGTCACGACGTCCTTACTAATACCACAATGGACATGCACCTAAATAGATTTCGGACACCACTCGCTTCGAATCTCGTTTTGCGATTAGTTAGTCATTCATTCTCATTTTTGTGATATAAGTCGCTTTAGTAGACATTGATCTTGCTGGTATATCGTTTTCAGCACCTTACACGAAGCCCCATGTCTGTAAACTACTTGTTTATTCATCAATTTTTAGCGTTTCACATATTCAAACGATCTATCTACTACAACAACTTCCGGTCGTAAGATCCAAATATCAGAACCTACTTTGATTGGTTACTAATAAAAGTCACAAACTTGACAACAACGCAACAGCTGATTTTCGACACGACCAAAAATGGCCATTCTTTCCTGGTTTTGAGGCAGAGTAAAAGTCCTTTAGTAAAGCAAATCGCTCGAGCATTGCTTAACAATGGAAAAACCGTGTTCATAACAGCAACAACTTAGTCACATTTCATTGACGGATTCATGGGGAGGGTCTCAGTCCCCCCTTAAATTTTCAAATTCAAGGTAAACCGTTGTCTCTTGTTTAGAAAAATGTAAACGATAAAAGAAGCAATAATTTCTTCCCCCTCGGAGAAATAAATGACAACGTCTTTTGATTAATTGAATTACTTTTATTGAGAGAACTTACATTTTCTATAAAAACCTTTCACATTTGCGTCATTTTATTAATTTTACCTTATTAAAAATGACAGAAAATGGTACAAATTAATACATAAGAGACATATTTCAAGCCCTATACAATCTGTAAATCCAGGAGTTTTGGGGGGCTTGGCCCCTTGGGTTCCCAACAGAGCTTCGCCCTGGACCTACTGAGAGTCTCAAGGCGGTCCCAAGACCCCTGCCTTATAAAGTTTTGCCCCCTAATCGCAATTCCTGGATCCGCCCTGCATCTTGCAACATGCATGAGAGGGAGCATATACTTGATTAAGCTACCTATTATGTTCCAAATTCCCAAAATGATATATATTTGCAGTGAACAAATCACTAATGACAAAGATTGAAAATTAAGATTTTCACATAGCAGAACAAAAATCTAGAAATATAACTTAATTTGTATCAATTATCCTTGTATTGAAATTTACTGGAAGGGGGGACTTTTGATCAAGCAATAAGAGATTGAGACCTTTCACGAGCAATGAAAGAAAGAGGAGGAAAGGAATATTCAATTCAAATCACTTAAAATATCTAGACACCTATGAATATATTTACTTGCAATTTCACATGAAAGGGGAAGAGGATTCTCCTCACCATTCCCGTTACAACATTACCATTACCAAGATAAAAATTCACTTATATACACAGCTTATATCGGTCAAGAAAATTTACAGTTTTAAAAAAAATCATAAATGGCTTACCAAAAGGCTAACCGATAACAATCCAAATTATCCTTATCCTATTAATTTTTCACTCGTTTAGATTTCCCTCCAAAATGCTCTAGATTTTACATATTCATTCGGTTGCTCTAGTATTATTATAGTCTTAAACAATGAATTTTAAACGAAAGTGTTTTTTTTTTCAACGGAGCTCAATTACTTTTATGTTAGTCTTTCATAGCCCTAAAAATTACATTATTGCATCAACTAATTACTATCTATTTTCCATACGCAGTGTGTTTTATCTCAATATAAAAAATTCTGCCCGTATAGGTCTTGAAATATGTCTCTTATGTAGTAATTTGTACCATTTTCTGTCATTTTTAATAAGGTAAAATTAATAAAATGACGCAAATGTTAAAGGTTTTTATAGAAAATGTAAGTTCTCTCAATAAAAGTAAGTCACTTAATCAAAAGACGTTGTCATTTATTTCTCCGAGGGGAAAGAAATTATTGCTTCTTTTATCGTTTACATTTTTCTAAACAAGAGACCACGGTTTACCTTCAATTTGAAAATTAAAGGAGGGGACTGAGACCCTCCCCATGAATCCGCCAATGAAATGTGACTAAGTTGTTGCTGTTATGGACACGGTTTTTCCATTGTTAAGCAATGCTCGAGCGATTTGCTTTACTAAAGGACTTTTACTCTGCCTCAAAACCAGGAAAGAATGACTATTTTTCGTCTTGTCGAAAATCAGCTGTTCCGTTGTTGTCAAGTTTGTGACTTTTATTAGTAACCAATCAAATTAGGTTCTGATATTTGGATCTCAAACCGGAAGTTGTTGTAGTAGATGGATCGTCTGAAATCCATGAATAAACAAGTAGTTTACAGCCATGGGGCATTGTGTAAGGTGCTGAAAACAATACACCAACAATGACACAAAGGTGAGAATGAATGGCAAACTAATCGCAAAATAGGATTTGAAGCAAGTGGTATCCGAAATCCAGTTATGTACCTTGAGGTATTAGTATGGACGATGTGACCCATGTATGAAACAAGTACCTGTGTATGCAAGTATCTTTTACTTCCATTTTATTGATGCAGAATTTCTTAAAGTTTTAATTACCACCATTTACATTGTAAATGAAGATGACGAAACAATCTAATTAAAATCAGATCCTAGAATACGCTCACAATCGCTACAATAGGATCTAACATAACCCCATAGGGGGTCATATCCGCATGACCTTTCGCTTGGAATATTCATGAGAACTATCAGCCAGTCAGATCGCGCCATACAGACAATGATGGCTATTTAGGCGGTTCCTGGCAATTCAAAAACAAATTCCTGTTTATCTCTCCCACGAAGTTTATTCCACACTGTAAAATTGTATATTCTCGCATAATGAATTTTAAACTTTCGCGATAATGCCTAATCTATTCCGTTCATACAAACAACAAAACGTACGATATGAAATATACCCAAATTAAATTAATTGTGAAATCCGATTTATGTATGAATAGGGATGGGTACGATTTGAATAGTTCAGTTTTCAAGATGGCTTACTTAAATAACGCGAGGAATATAACGCCAGTAGACGTAAACGGTGCATTGTCACGTTGCATCTAGCTGCGATATGTTTTCAATCGCAGCCATTTTCCTTGAATTGTGAACACCGACGATTTCAAAGCCGACGCCCTGGTTGGTTGAAATAAAGTTCATCTGAACATGACCCCTAATCGGGTTATGTCAGATCTACTTACGCAGAGTAAGCGGATCTAAGAAGTCTGATTTTAATTAGATTGATGACGAAATATATATTAATTATTATTTTTAATGAACACTTCACTGTATTAATCTACAAAATACACATCCAAGAAATTTGTTTGACTTGATTAATTTGTAGAATACAGTCCACTCCACTTATATTGAAGTCGGTTATTTTGAACTATCTGTTATATTGAAGTTAAAGTAAATCCCTCAGTAGTAATATGTGTGTAGTTCAGCATTGGTTATATTAAACTTTGGATATAATGAACAATTCAGGTCGGTCCCCTGAATTTCATTATATCCGGAGTAGACTGTATAATGAAATCTTTATTTGTGTAATTTTACACCAATAGCATTGCGAATATGCTGTATGTAGAGTATTTACTGAAATTTGATAGCATGAACTACTGTCGTAATATCTACGTTTTGAATAAAAGAAAAACAATTAGATCGGTATAATTAGCAAGCCGCTAACAAATTAAGAAACATTCGAGTAATTTCTAATTGATAACCACCAGAGGACTCATTTTAAACAATTTAAGTATCTGGGTGTTTTCTTCACCAGATCTGGATTCTTCAATGAAACCAAACACTTTTTAGCAAAAAAAGCAACAAAAGCTATGTACGGAATCTTTAAAAAGGCGTGAAATATAAATGTATCGATTACTGACCATTTGCATTTGTTTGATAAAATTAGCATGGCAATGCTGTAATATGGATGCGAAATATGGGATTTGGTAATAACGATGTTATTGAGAAGGTGCATTTAAATTTTGGAGAATTCTGTTGAATCTGAAGCAAAGTACGCCAAAAATTATGATATATGAAGAAATGGGCAGACACCCATTACATATCTATATCAAAACCAGAATCATAAATTTTTGGGCCAATATTGTCAATGGCAAGGAAACCAAATTGTGGTATCTATTCTATCAGCTTATATATAAAAACATTTAAATGGTATCGACATGAAATGGATGAAAAATGTTAAAAGCTTTATTTGTGATTGTGGCTTAAAGAAGGTTTATTTTCAAATAAAGCAATTTATGTTAAAAAATCGTAGTTTTATTTGCTTGATGTTGGAATGTTTTGCATGCTTTAAGTCATTTACAAAAACTTGATTATTAAACTTGGAAGAAAGAGTTCCCCCATTTTTCTCTCTGATCCGTTTTTATCCGGTTCATAATTTTTATTAAAGCCCTTATCTGTCTCAGCCAATCAGATTGCCGCGCAAAACATCTTATTTACATAATCCTTCGTTTACTCGGAGTGATGCCACGACAGTTTTCTACAGAGGAAAAAGCAACCTCCACCTCCACTCCATCCACCACACCTTAGATTTTTTAAATTAATTTTCTCATCTTTCGTATGCAGGCATTTTTATGCACAATTTTTGTTTCCAATAAAGATTGATATCATATTCTATCGCATTATCACATTTGTGTTTTGTAACAATATTGTGGCTGGGAGACCACTGTTATGTAATAATTTATTGACCTGCATTACTAGCCAATAAACAGTTTATATGTCAACAATCTCTTTGATGCTGGTATGTCTCCCAGCAAAATTCTTTTTTTTAAATTGTGGATTACATTTTATCGTCATTTGAATAAATGACAAGTTTTTCACACTTCAACATGTTTTCCGTCATGGTTTTTGGATTATCTGTGAGGTTTTAACATGAAGTATTATATGGATAGTTCAATATGTACAAAACAAAAAGTGGCTTGTAAACTCATTAAAACAAAAATTATATGATCAATTCCAGCAGCAATGGTTGTCAGAATGTAATAATTGCAACAAAGGTAAAATTTACAACTTGTTTACAAATTCTGAATTTAAATGTCAAAATTATATCTTATCAAATTTGCTTATCCATAAAATATGTATAATTGCAAGATTCAGATCGACAAATCACCGCTTACCAATAGAAACTGGACCCTAGTATCCCCAGAGCAGATAGAAAATGTAATTTGTGTTATTCCGAAATAGGTGACGATTTTTATTATATTTTTTCATCCGAAAAATTAAAAGACTTCCAAAAATTTACATACCGCAAAAATATCCTCATAGACCAAATATTTTAAAATTTCATGATTTATTTTCTTCTACGAATTTTGAATTTCTGTTGAATTTATCTAGATTTATTGAAACTATATATGAGGTGGTCAACTCTCCAAGTTTATGTCAATTTGCCAATTGTATTTTGTAATATTCATCTTTGTAAATGTATATATGTATCTCAACTCGCATGTATATATACATTTTAGTGTGATTGTCTATGTATTTCTCTATGTCATATGGATTGACTTATGAGAATAAATGGATTGAATTGAATTGAACATTAAGATAATATTAGTAACAATTAAAGAGGGAAGATGAAAACATAGCGAAATAGACATAAAAAGAAAATCACAGCACTTATCTATCAAGACATAGATAATTAAACTACACAAACCATACCATATTGTTCTCCATAGTCCTGGAACTGTATTCTGATGCTGTAGATGCTGAGTACTTTCTCAAGGTCAACATACCACCATGTCCATTTATTTGGATTACTAGTTCCAATAGGTGCTGTCCTTGTACACATGGTAATGTTTCCATCTACTGCATGACTGGAATTATACTGCTGACAGGTTCCAGTGTTTTGGCAGAAGGGTACCTCCTTAGCCTTATCGGTCTCCTTATTCTGAGATAGGATTTCTGTAAATGAAGACACCTATTCTATTACTATCTGAGTGTGGAAATAATCACCTTTTCACTTATAAACATAATTCTAATCAGAACAAGTAATGGTAGCTGCATAGTCATCATTTATAAAGAATTGAAAACATGCAAAATTTGTAGGGTTATTCCAGAGTTTCAGTAAGAAAACGACGTCAAACGCATTTATATTTTCCACGACGAATACAACATAATAATCATGTTGCAAATTAATAGAATGTAAACTCCACTTTGATGTACGATTGTAAATGAATATCATTCAAACTTGATTTAGTTTTATTACATTGTGTGAGGAAAACTAAATTGGAATAGTGGTGCACTGAACTGTACAAAATGGGATCCTACTTTTCTGTTCGATTGTTAGTATGGTGTATTAATTGGCAACAACACTTCACTAGAACGCATGACGAACGAGAAAGTTAATAGTACGATAGATATAAACAATATATTGTTTACTTACGGTATCCATATGACGAAGTCAGTATAATTGATATCAAAACGACAAGTGTCTGCATATTCAAATTTTTAAAACAACAAGGAAGTTTTGTTTATAAATTAAAAAAAAATTAAGGCGATCAACATTTGTCATATTTCTAATTTCTAACACAATTCATGACCATGATGCAGTTTAAAGTTTTCCAACATTTCCCTCTGCAGAATGAAAATAAATAATTGGAAAAAAAGTTTTATACTTTTATATGTATACAAATTTCTAAAAGACGGATGCTGAATTGGTCTTTATACAGTTATACTTGAATAGATTGAACAGGAGTTTTATAGAATGATCGACAGCGATCACTTAATGAGGATCTTAGAAATTACTACTCTACTGTCAAGGGACAATATGAAACAATGATTTAAAAACAAATTGTGAGTCCAAAATGTAGCTATAGTTACACAACCCACGATTTGTTTGATTTTATGGTAATCAACTAGTCTATCAATACTGTGGAGTATTACAAATTATATACATGTTGACACACATGCAGATTATCGAATGACATTGTGTAATATTTCACCATCGATTAATGAGCAGGACATATCTTCATCATAATTTCGATTAATTGGTATACATATGGATGAATATTTGCTGACATTCTAATGACAACAAGGTACATTTCTTCAACAACTGTAATAGTCTCTTGAGATGAGTAACATTTACTGTTTTGTAATACATAATGAAGTATTAACAAAATATATCATATTCTGATCAGGTCACTCGCCCTTTTGCATTTAGGATGAAGATAAGACAATGCGAGGACGACCATTTAGGACGGAGATGGGAAAATATGAGGGCGACAAAGCGAAATTGCAAGGACGATGGAGTGAAACGCCATGGCGGAGGAGCAAAGGACGCTGCCATCCATATTAAGGAGTTTGAAAATTGCATCCTCTTTGTAATCATGAAGGTTTCAGATATTCAATAAGTGAATCTCGGCAAATAATGGTAAAATAGCCGATATCAAAATATTCAGATATTTGCGAGTTAAATGATATCAAATCGTCATCACTAAATATACAGTGATAAAAAGTTCAGGTCAGCGTACTGGAATTTAGAGATACCATAAGTGATTTCCCTTATACGTATGTCGGTGATTTCAAGTGGTGGATGAACTTCCATGGCAGTATAAACCTCAAATCGCGGTGGTGTGTCAATCCTTTAGCACATTGTTAGTTATTTTCGGCAGTAACAATGTTACTCAAAAATATCAATTTACTCCTCCATTTGAACAAAATTAACAGTACTGAATTTTGTATGCAGTTGAGCAAAATCAAAACAAGAACGGATATTCAAAACTAGAGTAATTAATCGTAACTGAAAAAAAGAAACAAGGCATTGATATGATATCTTGATAAATTTATAAATAATTTGTATGATGTCCCGGGAGAGGGACATTTTGAATGCCCTACTCCTAATGTAAAACTTATACGGTACCAATTTTGATGCACCAGATGCGCATTTCGACAAATAATGTCTCTTCAGTGATGCTCAAATCGAAATGTTTGAAATCCGAAATAACTATGAAGTGTAGAGCTAAATATAGCCAAAACAGCGTGCCAAAAAAGTGGAGCCAAATTCGTCCAAGGATAAGAGCTATGCACGAGGGAGATAATCCTTAATTTTGAAATGAATTTCTAAATTTTATAACAGCAATTAAATATACATCCGTATTTTCAAGCTAGTAACGAAGTACTTAGCTACTGGGCTGTAGAGACCCTCAGGGACTAACAGTCCACCAGCAGAGGCCTCGACCCAGGGGTCATAATGTACAACTTATACGGTACTAATTTTGATGCACCAGATGCGCATTTTGACTGAGAAAATCATTTTTTTTCTTATATGATCAGACACCCCAAATTAATTTATTAATGTCATTGTGTATCTTATCACACCCCAGTATTATTATAGAACAACTTCCAAAAAATTAAGTTCCCGTGGGGATCCAGGTTAGAATAGGTCTTCAGAGTTTCATATCGTACAAGTCCATTTAAATGACTTCAGGTGAACAAAGGAACGCAAGCATGGCTTCTAGTTTATTGAATACTTGACTACATAACCAGGGGAGTAGTAATTGTAACATGCATATGGAATAAGATAAGGGAGCAGTTCTTAATGCCAGTACACAATATATGGAATACCGCCACACTCAATACCCTTGCTTGTCGTAAGAAACGACTAAATGGGGCGGTTCTTCGGATGAAACCGCAAAAAGCTGAGGTCCCGTGTCACAGCAGGTACGGCACGATAGAGATCCCTCCCTGCCCAAAGGCGGTAAGCTCCGAGCATCTAAACCTAACTTTGTCAGCCTTTCAACGGCAGTGGTGACGTCTCCATATGAGTGAAATATTCTCAGGTAACTGATTCACGATTTTCTCCAAAATGTTCACTTTTAAAGATCAAAATCTACTGTCTAATGTGTTTGAAAGATTTCACATGAAAATTAAGGTTATATACATTATCACAGAAGCTCATTTTAGAGTGTATTATTTATTTTGTAAACAAGGATTGCGGTATGCTATTGTTTACGAAATTTTCAAAAGAAATGGATATTGATCTAAGTTTATTACATTTTTCACATTTCAAGGGTAAAATGTGTCATCTAAAAGTTAAAATTTGCGACTATGTAAAATTAAGATGCATTATATTACAAAATCAATATTTCACTTGCTTGTTTGTTTGTTTACTTTAAAAAACTCGAGTCCTTGTTTACAAGACACAGATTTAAGGCTAAAATATTGCTTTTATTCTTGCATTCAGAAGGTCAGAATTTTGACTGTCAACATTAAATTTGTTATATTTTAAATGTTTAATATCAAAAATGAAAAATATTCTTATCGGAAATCGTGAACCAGTCCCTTTAAACTATATAAAATCAAAATTAAGTATTAGAAATATGACAGAAGTAAGGATTGATGAGCAAAATCTACAATTATCAGAGGAAATTATATCATATTGAGTTTGTCAATGTTTAAAGCTCTGCTATGCAAATAGATAGAATTTGTTTATACGTATTAGTTATGCTATATATTAAGAATAATACAAGTATTTATAGATTATATCTGCACTAATGGAATTTCAAAATCCTTTCGTAGGAAAATAGTGTGACCTTGAAAGTACACGTTAACAAAAAATAACCTTGACATCCACATCTGCGTGTTTCAAAAGAATGCATCCATTCTATAGTTGTTTCAGACAAAATATAGTATCTCAACGTCTCAAATTAATATGAGAAGAATCCATCTTTAAACTTTCCAGCAAGTTGGACAGATTATTCAGTCATGGATGACATTACAATTTTAAAGTTGTAATGTTCGTATTTGTCCACAGTTCCAATGTAAAAACGGGAAATGTGTTTTAATGTAGTTGTTATTGTTCAATATTGATTAATGGGAGTGCAGTATATTGTCAGAAATGCAGTAAATAGCCGTCGTTCAAGTAGATATTAGCCCAAATTTTACAATTAAATTTGGTTACATGCAGTTTTTATTTAGCATTGTATATGAAATCGCTCGAGTATGAGTTTTGACACACTTTCTTGATTACCTCCAATCTGAAAACAGCATGGTCCCATATTTGCATAAACTTGTAACCTCTGAACACAGGAATGATTTATGCCAAGTTTCATTGAAATTGGTGCAGTAGGTGAAAATTTAAAAAAAAAAAGTTTATAGATAGACAATAGACAACAGGTGATCAGAAAAGCCCAGTTGAGCTTTCAGCTCAGGTTAGATAGCAAGGTTAAAAACATTGGTATCAACAGAATGGTATTAAAACAAGAAATGAATACTCGAAATATGAGAACCATATCACTCATCATTCAAAAGTTATGAGCAAGGTTAAAGTTTCGAACACATGGACACACAAAACAATATGCCCACTAGTATACATGTACTTGCACAGGCATGAAAAAACTTGAATCCACACAAATTGAGAATGTTTACAAATTTGATATGATTTAGCGTGACCTTTCTACTGTTGAAAAAAATGTTTTAATGGATATTGTAGATATTCGCATTTAAAACTTTGATCTCCTCATGTGGCCCCATTCTATCTCTGGGACTCATGAATTGAACAAACTTGAATTTTAACTACCTGAAGGTATTCAATGTATAACAAAAGAATATTGAACAATTTTTAGTGAACGTTTATTTTAAATAATGATGAAAGTGAAGTGTAGATCGAATTTCCATGACTGGTAAATGATTAGAACCCGATCTTTCTTGGAAGAGTTCTCCGCCCTTGGTAAAAATGAAAATCTAATTCTTTTTAAACGTCTGTCCGGTAAATGATTAATTTCATTTGATATTTTTATAAATTGAAAGTTTATGTAGCCTTTTACCAAGAGGTGTGTATGACAAATAATTTTTTTAAAAAGATATTTTAATTAAACATGCTCTTACCATAGACTTAAATGTAAAATTTTAGGTGAAATAAATCAAGCGGTAATCAAAATTTTGTAAATCCCTATGGTGGAATACTTTTCTTCAATAAACTCTTGAAAATGATACTATGATTACAAAGTCCCACTATCCATTTACCAGATATGAAATATCATACATTTATTGCATGATAGTGAGGGAGATATGAAGATTTATTCACCCGAGAAAAAGTATATTCCTCGAGGGCAACATTTTTTCTTGGGTGATTATATCTTCATATCTCCCGAACATTCATGCAATAAATTGTTTTAACCATATTTTAAACGACCCATCCTATTTTCCCCTCTCTTGTACTACTTCAAAGAAATATCTTAGTTTTACTCTGGTTTTAGAGTAATGCTATTTGAAACAATATCCGGGTTAGAATAGGTCCTCAGTATCCCTAACTTGTCGTGTAAGGTGACTAAATGGGGCGATCCTTCGGATGAGACCGCAAAAACCGAGGTCCCGTGTCACAGCAGGTGTGACACGATAAAGATCCCTCCCTGCTCAAAAGCCATAAGAGCCGAGCATAGGCCTAAGTTTTGCAGCCCTTCACCGGCAGTGGTGACGTCTCCATATGAGTGAAATATTCTCGAGAGGGACGTTAAACAATATTCAATCAATCAATCAATCAATCAATCAATCTTTTCAGAATGACCAGATGCTTACTCTTCCTAGGCACCTGATCCCACCTTTGATATATCCAGGGGTCCGAGTTTTCCCAACTCTCTATTTTGTATTCCTTAGAAGAGTTATGAGATAGCCCACTATTCGTTATCTTCACCTTTCATTACTTTGACGTAATTTGTAATAACACCGTGCATCTATGACTTCATGAATTTGTGAAGTGCTGTAAGTTGTGGCTTGGTGGATCAGCGGATATAGCGGACTAGCACTGCTTAGAATATTAGCTGATGGCTTGCGATGGAAATTTTAGGATCAATACCAGCTTGCCACAGTTTGCATGGGGAACCTGTGCGAGGGGTCTGTTGGGTATGACCGCCTTCTCGTATCCCGATCGCTATAATGGATGGTTTCGAGCTCGTCTTTCTCGGTAAAGGCATGCTTGATCAAAAAGTAATGAACAGTCTCGCTAATGAATTCACCTGGAGGCAGTGCCATTCATGGCTCGTCATGATAAACTGTAGATTCCTTACTTTACGCGAGTACTAATTATCGCGAAATGACTCATGGACGTCAAATCGTTAGAATATAAATTAGCGAGTGTTCTGTTGATCAAGAGTTATTGCATGTATTTTGGGTATATAAAATTAAAAGCGAGTTATTTTATTTCGCGAGTGCTGTTTCTCGCTTATCTACGCAATAATAAATTACTCGCGTATATTTAGGAATTTACAGTAATCCGTGAGTCGTTTGTAACTTCTCGCTTTGGATTACCGTATGACTTATGTACGACTTATGAACATGACTAACATTTGTCATTAAATTAATCATTAATTCACTTATTCAAAATGTTGATATTGTTTTTTGCTGCATTTTTTTTTTAGATTAATTAAAACTGTAATATACATGTGAAAGGTGAAGATAACGAACAGTGATCACTCTCCTAAATCATAAAAGCAATACAAAATATATAGTTGGGCACATACGGACCCCTGGACACACCAGAGGTGCGATCAGGTGCCTAGGAGGAGTAAGCATCCCCTGTCGACCGGTCACACCCGCCGTGAGCCCTATATCCTGTTCATGTAAACGGAGTTCTTATCCGTAGTCAAAATCAGTGTGCCAAGAACGGTTTAACAATCGGTGTTAAACACGTCAGACAGCATTTGACCCAATGATAGGTTGTATTGACGAACTAGATCGTTATAACGACAATAGATTTTGCGAAATGCTGACTTCAATCGAGATTGTTGAAACCCCTCTACCACCAACTAGTTTGTCAGTAGCTTACCTCGATTTAAAAACTGACTATACCCAGAACAAGCTCCTGCATATCGAATCAGTTGAGATATATAAACACCATATGCAGGTGATAATGGAATATTGCTACATCAATATAGGAAGCTTACGATGGAGAAGCTGAAATCATCCCATTTGTCATACAGTTGAGTTGTCAGTTTGCCGTTAATGTCTACTTTCAATAAAATATCTAAGTATGAAGCAGAAGTGTAAAATTAAGTGAAGTATTCCTTATTTTAGTATCAATTTCTATTTTGAAATGAAAACAAATTGATATGTATTTTGTTACCCAAAGATTAGCAATATATTTACAATATGGAAACTATGCTTTGATATACTAAACTTAAATCAGTTTCGTTAATATTCATAAGGAAAGCTGAGTAAGAGATAGCATTCGCAGAAACACTCCTTGTTTCGATTGATTGTTAGCGCAGTGTATATTGTGACTAATCTTCACTAGCTTGCTTCACAAATGAGAGAGTTACTAACATGATAGATATAGGTAATATGAAAATTGTCTACTTACGGTATCCAGAGGACAAAGTTAATCTCAATATTGTCAAAAAGACGAGCGTTTGCATGTTAGAATTCTTAAAACAACAAGGAAGTGTTATTCTAAACTGAAGAAAATAAGGTGATCAAGAGCTGTCATATTTGTAATTGTTGAGGTATTTAATGACCGTGATGAGTTAATGTTTTCCAACACTTCCTTCTGGACAAATTACGTGGCTGAGAATTAGCGCTGAGATAAGGTGAGACATTGCAATTTTGTCATATTCCGTGCTCAGCTAGTTATAAGTCAGACAATATAATATATATAATATAATAATCTTCCTGCTAATTCCTCATTGTGTGTGGCTCAATGTTCTTGTTTTCCGTCCAATTAAGGCATTGTTCAATCTGTGGAGACGTCACCAGTTTTAAATCAAGTATCACAAATTGTTACCTATGTATGACATTGTAAAAAATGCGGGATTTTGATATTTCTCTTATACTTTTAATTCATTCTGACAGAGTATCATGTTCTTCTTTTTGATATATAGCCCATCGTCTGGCGAAATTTTTACATACAACAGGGGATGCTTACTCCTCCTAGGCACCTGATCCCACCTCTGGTGTGTCCAGGGGTCCGTGTTTGCCCAAGTATTTATTTTGTATTGCTATTAGGAGTTATGAGATTGATCACTGTTCGTTATCTTCACCTAGCATACTATAAATTCCTAAATATACACGTGGAATTTATTATCGCATAATTTCGTGAGAAACATCACTTGCAAAAAAATATTTCTCCCTTCTATTTTTATATTGCTAAAACACATGCAAAAACGCTTGATCAACAAAGTAGTCGCGAATTTATTTTCTCGCGATTTGACTTCCATGAATTATTTCGCTATAATAAGTATTAGCGTAAAATAAGGAATCTACAGTAATTCATAATAGAGATGAAGTTCTTTCGCCAACTGAAAGACCTAGGTTATCTTAGGAACTTTTAAAATAAATTGAACAATAACGCGTAGGTGGATTAAGTATAAGATGGCCTATGTCTAGGTACTGCAAAGTTTGTTCATAATTAAAAAGTTTAGATGCAATAGTGGAAGTATATTTGTAGAAAGTATAGGGTGTAGACTTGAACTTCAAATATGTTGGAATACAAGAATGAACTCTTTTATGACGAAGAATGTTGCTTATGTTCACGGCATCTATTCCTTTGTTTGTAAATTTGAGTTTAAGGTGATTGACAATGTCCATGATCATATAATTCAGTCTATATTCAGGTGTTGAAAAATCCAACTATAGACTAGCTATGGGTTCTTCAATTAACGTATGTGAAACTCTTAATGGAACAGAGTAAAGTTTTGTGTGGATAGGTTGTGAACGTAATTGTCTGTTGACGTAAGGTAAAAGTGAAACAAGCGTGACATTATGTATACTTGGTCTTTTTTCTATCGTTCATGACTACGTTTCCGTCTTTGAGTATTGGGAAAGAGTCCCATTACATTCACGTTATTTCCTTGTGGACTAGTCAAATTTCTTACATCCCCGAAGATACTTGTCGTTCGATATATGTTCTTTCATGAATATAAACAATAACGACATTATACTGGCTGACACGTCGCCCAGTATAGAAAAGTGTCACTTTGTGAAGTCTATATGGGGCACAGGCTCTAACAGATTTGTTGGTGTTCATCGGATTATCCTTCCAAATATGAAAGTTTTGTGTAATGTACAGTCATCAGATTGTCAGCTTTGGTACAGAAACGAACATTCATTCGACAAATAATGTCTCTTCAGTGATGTTCAACCGATACAAGTAAATTAACAGTTCATTATTTGAGAGGAATCTGCACGATTGTGCTCGAAAGCTGAAAATTCTTGTTCAAAGACTATCTCGGATTCAAATTTATATGCTCATTCTGCTAGGAAGTTCTGACATTCGCGTTATTGTGTCGTAAACCATTTAGTTATAGGATATTGTGCGTTATATTTACTGCACCTGTTTATTATACATCTATACTATGCTAGCAATAATATATGTATGTGGGAGGATTCTTCGGATTTACCTGAAACTAATTATTGATCCCACCTCTGGTGTGTCCAGGGGTTCGTGTTTGTCCATCTATCTATTTTGTATTGCGTATATGAGTTATGAAATTGATCACTGTTCATTGTTTTCACGTTTCGTCAATAAAAATCATCTTAAGGAAAACGAGAAAAATCAGTTTAATTCAAAATACTTTATTGATGCGTAGTGAATTAAACACATACTATCATTGGATTTAACCATTTGCATTAGTAAATAAATCATGATAATGTTAACATTTACATACATTTCAAAGCTCTAAAATTGGAATATACGTGTGCAGTGTATTTGCCTATGCTAACATTGTACATGTATATTAACACTACAAATAAATATACAAAACTGTGTACCGTATGCAATAAAAAAAATAATGAAGCAGTATATGTAACTATAAATAAATGAATCATTAATAACTAACATAATCATTTACACTTCAAAGATTTCATCACACGTTTACTTCTTAAAGAGGCCGGCCATTTCCATCTGTCATGATTCACGGGTTCAGCGGTCTGTCTACACAATATTCATCGTCCACAGTTGATTTAAGAATTTCATGTTTGTCATGTCGGTTGACAACATTCTTTAACCAAAATTCCTTCAGCCAGAGTTTATATTTCTTATTCTATATAAATTATATAAACCAATATCAGGAGAACAAAATCATTTAAGCTCGTAATATGAAGACCTACTACTGCTTTCATCTAGCCACGCGCATCTATTATTTTCATGATGCGATAATAACTGAACAAAACTCGGTTGAAACCAATATTACGGGTACATATAAAATTTAATTGTCATTTTCCTTAAAATGGTAATTTTTTCACTTCTACCCAGAGTTTAAAAAATTGAAAGCAATAAAACTCTACAACATCGTAACAAGAAACAATCGTGCACAGGTACATTCTACATGCGTGACATTCTAAACATTAAAAGCTTACTACATATACATGTGCATGAACATGCATGTATATTTCACGGCAAGCAGCAGTATAAAATCCAGAATCTAGAAGTATAATCTACATTTCTTTAGATTTGAATAAGCCGATATCAATTTACGAATCAGTACAACTGATAAGTGTAGCAGTTCAACAACAAAAAAATCATTACTGCATGATGTTTAATTTATTTTAAAATACTATTAGGCTATTGATCAAGACTATAAAATAATATGCTACATATTTATTTACAAGATTCAACATTACACGCAATACAGATCTTATGTGCAAAAATTGGCAATACAATGTCTCGATCGGCACGTGCTATCTAACTGACATATCACACACCACCTAATTAAAGGGAGGTGTTGACGGGGTACAGATAATCGTTTCAATTAGACAGTTTGTCTTGTTTTCTTTATAATTTACGCCTTGCTAAAATTGTCCGACACAGACCTTCCCTCAAAACAATTACCGTTCGGATTAACGGTACAATTCTCAATGAATTTAAACGTTTTGTAGTAAAAAATGACCGTCCGGAACGCGGATTTCCGGATTAATGATGCAAAATAAAATATGAAAATTCCGTTCCCTATAACAATCGTCCGGAAGGTGAAACGTCCGGATTAATGGCGTCCGGATTACCGAGGCTCCACTGTACATTTTATAGACGATCTCTTAAAGACAGATTCTGATATGAACTATCATTGGACATGTTGAGTTCCTGATACTGGTGTACATCGTTATCGCTGTCTTGTGATGGCGGTGATATTTCAGCACTAGCGATATAGTCCGAGGAACTCTTCTCTTGTTTTCTGTTATAGAGCAGCCTAAAATGTAGTAGAATTGATATGAATTACAAAGGCTTGATGGACTCATGGAGAATATTCATAACCCACAAACATATTTTACCTGAATAATATAACAATGACAACAACAAGGCTAAAGTTGATAACCAGTGAGATAGATAAGGCTGCGATGTATGTTTCTTGAGTACTATACTCGTCATTACTGACGATAGGTACCTCTGAAAGAATAAACTATTCAAATTTTTAATTCATTATTACTTCCGATCACTAGAAAGATTACAATTTGTGATAGACAACAATTTCCTTAAAAATTCAGATTCTAGATTTTTTGGGCAGAGAATTATTTGAAAATGTTTAATATTATTTTTTGTACAACTATGGGTTAATTAACTCAAAATGACCCACAATAGGTAAGACATATTTTACAGAGATCAGCAGGTAAATTCACTGGTAATATAGATGTAAAACAGTACTGGTCAACTAGGTTCGAAAGACGAAAGGCGAAGATAACGAACTGCGATAAGAAAAAGTATAAACGCCGAAAACTTTGGTATCAAATTAAGAAACAGTTATCACTTTAGATATTCGAGTAAAACCGTCACTACAGTGCACAAACCTTCCAAGGAAAACACGTCACGTGGAATTTGATTTGGGGAAATAATATTCCAAGTTTATTTTTTGACTTTTTCAACGTAAAGGTTATATAAGTTCAGAGAAATCAAAGAATGTCTGAAATTCAGAGTTGTAAATATCTCTAGACGTTAATTACATTTTGAATAAAACAGAATACTTCTCTTGTGTTAGCGAAAATTGTCAACGGTATGGTTAATAAAAGCGTATGGTATATTGGATTTACTTATACAGGTATGTATGCTAAAAATAACATATCCTGTCAATTAGATGAAAATTGTATTTAGTAATGTATTGTTGGTACACCAGACTGTGTGTGAGTATTTTACGCCCTATTTTATTTGTATGGATTCAAGTGGTAAGTTGAGAAGGTAAAGGTAAATATGTAACTTATGTATTTATATGGCATGGTTTTATTTAGAAGAATATCGTTTATCCCCATTGTGATTGCTAGTTCACGAAGGAGGGAGGAGGTTTAAAATGTTATATTTATTGCCTTATGCAGAGAGTCAAAACGTCGCAAGGCTTGACCCAGGCAGCATTGATGTCATGATTTATATCTAAAAAAAACTTAGGTAATTAAACTTTACAAGAGCTTTAAACAAGCTTGATACTTGACTTTTCTGTAGGTAGATGAAGTAATTGTTTATAAATATGAGTTCGACACTTACTTTCACTACAGTCAGGGGACCCCGTCCACTCAGAGGAACATGTGCAGGATCCGTCAACATTATCACATTCACCGAGGCAGTTTTGAGAACAATTCTGGGAGCAGTTTATTCCATATGTTCCTTTGTCACATGCTTAAATACATAAAATACAGATAGTCTCTGTTAATGAAAAAGAAGCAATATTATGTTATACGCATATTATTGGTCCGCCATTAGCATGTTTTGTCTTCTGTTTGTATTTCTGCTCTGCGTTTTCAAACTTATAATAGTGTCTGATTTGCCCACCATATTTTGGAAAACACACCAATTTATGAAACAATTTGATATATTTCGCTAATGTTTAAACTAAGATCTAGAACTTTCTTTGATAGTGTAGGTGCTTTTTTGCAATATATAAATGAAAAAATTGAAAACACGTACAGTGCATTACAAACATTATTTAGGATTTTTGATTTGTTTTGTCTGTTTTTATCATGTTCCTTCGAGAATGCTTCACTTAAAGTTAGGCATCACAAACTGGGTTCTTTAACGTACCGACGCCTGCTGCAACACGGGACCTCCGTTCTTAAGTTTTCGTCCGATAGACCCGCGGCTGACACTTCTAAATGCCGAATGTTTGACGAAAAAACACTCAATACTTATTTCTACGACTAATGTTTGACATAACAAAAAGCACGAGCGGGGTTCGAACTGACAATAACCCTGACTCAAGGCGAAACTTCTTACCACCGAGTCAACAACGTAAATGATACATTATTATACATGAATATGATTATGGATCTATGCACTATTCTGGGCATAGAAATTAGTATTCTGATATATATCATTATGTCTCATATTTCACGAAATATTGATAGAAGAAGTGGTACTAAAATCTATGATGATGAAAATAGCATTATAAATCCAATACTTATGGCTGCAAAATTGGACATTGATAGCCTGTGTGATACTGGTACAGAGGGAAATTGGCAGGGACAAATAAAAATATTAAGAAATAAATAAAATCTTTCATCATTAAAAGAAAGAAAAGAAAGAAAAAGAATTCATATATGCCTTGTAAAGCACCCTTGAGCTTACATAGTGTATGAAAAGAGTGCTATATAAATATGGTATTATTTATTTATTTATTAATGAAAGTATATTTTACAAACACTTGAAAAATTACTATATTGATAATGTTAACATGCAACTACAAAACATCGAATTCTTTAAACGTGGAAAATTACTATTCTATAGTAGAATTAGAAAGAATTATGAATTACAAAACTATTTCAAATTTCCAATTCTGAAAGTATTATGCTCTTAAAGAGTTAAGAATATCTGCCCACCCTTTAGAAATTGAAACTGGTATAATATTCAACACCATGTAATAAAAACCGTTTCTCTCAGTTTTGTAAAACTTCTGTTGAAGATGAGTAACATTCTTTATATGACTGCTTTATGTATAAAGACATAAGAAATTAATATTACCCTTTGGACATATACAATTCAAATGATGATACATCAAAGGGACACCATTGTAAATTATTATGCAACCTTGTCAATGCAGTTCATGCTAGAAGGTTATGTGAATTTCTATATGAAAATTTTGACTTGTGCAACAAACGTAAAGTGCTGTGATTATACTAATGAAAGGCGAAAATAACGAACAGTGATCAACACATAACTCCTATAAGCAATACAAAACATATAGTCGGGCAAACACGGACCCCTGGACACACCAGAGGTGGAATCAGGTGCCTAGGGGGAGTGATCATGTTATATGCAATACTAAATTGCATACATGCAGTTTGACGTCACATGTACATGTCAAATATATATACCCTGTATACACACAATCATGGCCGTATGATTCTGCAGGACACTCTGATAAAATACAATTTTATCGGAATATTTGCAGTCATTCACCGGCATTGCTGACGTCTCCATATGAGTGAAATATTCTCGAGAGGGACGTCAAACAATATTCAATCAATCAATCAATCTATGATTTGACGGGACCGAGAATGGACCCCGGGCTCAAAATTAGATATTTTAATGTAGGATAACGTAATTAAGATAACTCCAAGATGAGTTACTTCCCCTTTTCAAACGTTGAGCGGTGAAAGTTATACAATTTTGCATATGGACAATTACAAAATGGTATCGTACCTAGCTGCAATAATGTAGCCTTCTCTGGTTTTTTGTTTTTTTTTTTTTTTTTTTTAGGGAGAGGGCTACAACTCCTTAGGATCTCCGTAATGGTGAAAATGCGGGAGTGATTCACTCCCGCAACATTTGCGCTCATTCTAAACATTTCCTGACTTTCTTTACGTAAATAAAATGATATTCTATGTTCCTTAGTCAATATATAAATTTACAACCTACAACTTAAGATTTGTGAGGCTCTATTCTACTGTTTTCAACAATTTCGATAAATTCCAATTTCTCGATTCATATTTGTCCGCCATGTTTGATGTACTGAAGTTTCAACTTCCGATTGTCATAAGTCATTTGCATATGCCATATAAGGTAGTATTTACATCAATGGACAAGTATGGAGACGAAAGCTATTTCGTCGGTATTGAAAAGGTTTGAATTTAATATCAAGTTAAAAACCGAACAGCAGAGTGTAAATTCTTTCTGCAACAATATGATTTTCCTTTCTTTGTCGAAGTGGCTCGAGTAACTACATTTTCGTGCTGATTGTTAATGTTTAGGTTTTTCATTAGATCCACCTACGAGATCTCGCGATAACAAGCATGGCGCAGACGAAGAATTTTGCATGCTGTACATTGTATTTAATGAAAAACACCTTTATTAGACATGCCCGAGCACAAAGTTGGTACTCCTTTTGGTGTAAACAATATTTGGGACTAATACACAGAGTTTATTATCGGTTATTCATAAAATTATTTTGCACCATTACGGAGATCCTATGGAATTGTAGCCCTATCCCGAAAACGTCAGAATTTTAAAAAAGTTGGATAGGGCTACATTATTGCAGCTAGTATCGTACCAGGTATATTTAGCATAGCTAGTGATTTACAATCCAAGATCCATTAAAGCTATCACACTACAAAAAAGGAATTTGACTCGAAAATGAAGATATTTTGTCTGATGTACTGATATCGAATGTTGTTTTTTTTTTTAACTTTCAATGACATATTGAATGTAACAGTCACGAATTTAATGCCAACATTTACTATATTTATTCAATAATGTACATTATAGGATATAATTTTGAATTCGATTGACAGAATTTGGAATGGTTTAATTACTTTATGAAACTTTGATATACTTCAAAGAATACAATCTTGATAATTTGGTAAAAACCGATTGCATGAAGTAATTGTACAACACCTTACGTCTACAAATTCAAGTGGTACATGTAACTTGACGAAATGATTGTAAATAGAACTATTCTACTTCGATGGATACACACATCGTGATTCTTAGTACCTGAGGAAAAAAAATGAAATGTAGTTTAAGACGTGTGATAACAAACTCCAAAGATCTTGAGGTTTGACCAAGGAAGCCCTGACTTTGCGACCATGACTTACAAACGTAATATTTAGCTAGAAAATGTTTTTTTATGAAAAACAAATGTCTCCCCAACTCCCTAAATTGGAGGTGCTCCACATAGTAAGTGTTCATAAATTATTTTACCACGCACCCCTCATATTTACCAGAACTTTAAGAATAACAAATGGATCCCCCTGTTCCGATAATTGTACAAACTTTGAAGTTAATCGGATAACCAATCTAAGAGGAGAAGTGATCACAATCTATTTTAACATTATTTACACCTCTTGGATCTACTATAATTTTTAGAAAAATAATTGGATCCTCCTGTCACGACAATATGCACATCTACAAATGGCAGTGAAGCATTGTACAAATTTTCAAGTCTATTCGATAAGCTATATAGGAGGAGAAGCGTTCACAAGATTTTGTGACAGACAGACGGACGGATGGATGAAAAGTAGAAAACAATATGTCTCACCCTGAAAGATGGGATACATAACAATATGCCTCTCCTTGAAAGAGGGGATATATAATTCTTCAGAGATAGAGCATTTTCAAAAATAGAATATTCATTGGCAAAATATAAGTTAGATACTTACTTTCACTACAGTTAGGGGACCCTGTCCACCCAGAGGAACACGTGCAGGATCCGTCAACAGAATCACAAACGTTGAGGCAGTTCTGAGAACAATTCTGGGAGCAGTTGAGTCCATATTTTCCATTCTCACATGCTTAAATACATACACAATGAATATATTCGCAATTAATGAGAAATAAACAATAAGTGTTACTATGCTTTATAGACTACATACGTTTGTTGCAGAAACTTCCCAAGTAACCGGGAATACAGCCCTCCAAACACGATCCATTGATTGGATTACATGTCATATTTCTGCAATGACTGCTGCAGTGATTTCCACAACCTTTGCCGTACGTTTTTACTGAGCATTCTAGAAGAACATTAGAGGGAAGCAATATAAGATTATTTATTTATCATTCGAGCTTTTTCTGCAAGATGAAAAAGTGAATTTTGGACATCGAACAGCAATCAATTCCATAAATTCTTAAATTCAAACACACAACCCCCAGGAAACAGCAGAGGTGAGATCAGATACCAAGGAGGAGTACGCATACCCTGTTGACCGATCACACCCGTCGTGGACCCTAGATCTTATTCAAGTAAACGGAGTAATCCGTAGTCAAAATTAGTATAAAATGAACGGTCTAACAATCGGTATGAAACACGTCCGACTGCATTTAATATACATGTATGATGATGTATGTCATACGTAGATAAAGCGCACATATATTCTAAAAATTGACAGTATTGTAGGAAAGCTGTTTGAAAAGATAGGCTTGCAGTTTATTGATCATTTTTGTACTAATTTGTTGATCATTTGAAATACCGAAGCTGGAAAGGAATTGTTTGATCTTTAAAAGCTATATGATGCAAAGAATTTTAACAAGAAACACCGTATTAAGAATTACCCTGTTTGCAGTGAGGAGTTCCCCATCCCGGTTTACATCCGTATGTACAGCTGCCTGTGATATGTTCACATGACTGATTGACACAGTTGTCATTACATCGTAGAGAAAAGTTTTCTCCATACCAGCCACCAATGCAAACTAAAAGAGAAATGATCAATGATAATTATCTCAAAACATCAAAATTTACTACGGTAGCTAGGGATACTTTGCCACTGATTTATTTTCGCTAATACCCTAAAAGGGTAAATCCAATGTTACGTGAATCTACGTATTACTTTAGACTACCAATAATCAGTATTGTGCAAATAAAAAACGGAGCAAAATCGTTTTTCAATCCATCCTGGTAAAAATGACACAAGGCAAATATTTCGATGGATACCATATTTTTTTTTCAGATAATACTTGATGAATAACATGTACTTTGAATAAAATCAAAATAAACTTCCATGACACAGCTCATAAACTGTTACATAACATGTCATATTTCATATTGCCATGAAGCCGACACTTTCCCTAAAACCTTAAGTTTTAAGGAAAAAACATTGACAGGTTTTACAAATCCCTTCATTCAATAACACCATACCATTCAGAATAATAACGTACATTGAAAATTTGTGATGAAAGTTCAATATGAAGAGTGATAGTTTTTCAGGAAACATATTTACTGGTGTGAAGAGTTTTTCAATACTTTTAAAAGTTAAAAAAAAACAACAACACTTCATCGCATTTGAGAAGTTCCTTTTTTCAAATTGTGTGAGCTCCCCCCTTAAAACGGCGATTTCAATATCTTATTTCCAACTTTCGATAAGAAATCAATATGTATACCAAAATAAATATTCATTTAGGCGGTATGATACAATTACTTTTATCCTCAGAAATGCTTTGAATTGATCTAATGAATATTATTGTAATTATTAATCAAAATTGTTATTGCATACATTTACATAGATCATTAAGGCAAACCCTAAACAAGAAGTCCAAGGGGCACATCGCTCACCTGAGTCACCTTGGCTCATTTAAGATGTTTTCTATATATTCGCATGTAAAACTTTGATCCCCTATTGTAACCCCATCATACCTCCGGGGGCCAGGATTTTAACAAACTTGAATCTGAAGTATGTCAAGAAGTTCTCATGTAAATTTAAACTTTTCTGGCCCATTAGTTCTTGAGAAGAATATTTTTAAATGACCTCACCCTATTTGAGCATCTTTGTGATTATCTCCAATTTGAAAGAAACATGTCCCTTCATTTGAACACAGTTGAAAGCCCTTCACCTAAGGATGATTTTGGCCAAGTTTGTTGGTTGAACAAAGTTGGTTGAAATTGGTCTAGTGGTTCTGGAGACGAAGTGGAAAATGTAAAAACAACGAAGTACAGGCGATCAGAATATCTCACTTGAACTTTCACCTCAGGTGAGCTAAAAATGTTGTGTAGAAGTATTCAATGTTGTTTATTTTCTCAATTTTTGAAGAAGAAAAAATTGAACACTTGCATAGTATGCAAAACATATCTTGAGCACAACAAAAGACAACTTTTGTAAAACGAGGATTGCTTTTAAAGTTATATTGCAAATCGATAGAAAAAAGGAAAAAAGGTATCTGAATTTGCATGATAGCTTCGATATTTTTTGAAAGAACCATAAAGATGCACAACATTTAACTTGCTCCAGGCTTTCTCATTGACCTATAAAGTCAAGCTTAAGATGAATAACTAAGATCAACAGGGCCATTCCGTGGTATCTGAATCTTTCCTATGGAGTAATAGTTACTTTTAGCGTGTATACTTGTTCTTGTAGACATGAAATGAAGTATCGGATTCAACAATACACCTACATTTTCCGATGATTGATTGTATATTGTTTAATGCCCCACTCACGACTTTTTCATTTACATGGGGACGTCACCATTGCCGATGAGAGGCTGCAAAATTTAAGCCTATGCAAGGTGAAGATAACGAACAGTGATCAATCTCATAACTCCTACAAGCAATACAAAATAGATAGTTGGGCAAACACGGACCCCTGGACACACCAGAGGTGGGATCAGGTGCCTAGGTGGAGTAAGCATCCCCTGTTGACCAGTCACACCCGCCGTGAGCCCCATATCCTGATCAGGTAAACGGAGTTATCCGCAGTCAAAATCAGTGTGCCAAGAACGGCTTAACAATCGGTATGAAACACGTCAGACAGTACTTGACCCAATGCGAGGTTGTATTGACGAACTAGATCGAAATGCTGACTTCAATCGAGACTGTTGAAATCCCTGTACCATCAACTTGTTTGTCAGTAGCTTACCTCGATTTAAAAACTGACTATACCCAGAACAAGCTCTTGCATATCAAATCAGTTGAGATATATAACACCATATGCAGGTGATAATGGAATATTGCTACATAAATGTGGGAAGTTGACGATGGAGAAGCTGAAATCAGCCCGTTTGTCATACAGTTGAGTTGTTAGTTTGCCGTTAATATCTACTTTCAATAAAATATCTAAGTATGAAGCAGAAGTGGACGACTCTGTGGTGTCCTTTATTTCCAGCTCACAGGGATATATCAAATCGACATATGAATGAAATATATCATTGTTAATAGACAAAACGTCATCGATATATCTAAAAGTCGAATTGAAGGTCACAGCGAGAGATTTTTTCTTCTCACGTAGAAGTTTTTGAATAAATTCTGCTTCATATGAATATAAAAACAGGTCAGCTAACAAAGGAGCACAATTCGTGCCCATGGGAATTCCAACAGACTGTTGGAAGACCTGATCACCAAAGACCACGAAGATATTGTCAATGAGGAACTCTAGCATATTTTTTATTTCAACTTCAGAGTACTTGTGCGTGGAATCAGAGTGGTGTTTAACAAAGTAAGTTTTTGAATGACTGATCACTAGATATGAATATTTCCGTTTTCCGTATTTGTTGAAGAAGCAACTGTCTATGATGTCAAAAAGTCTAGTCTTTAATTTATCGTGAGGAATGGTCGTGTATAGTGTTGAAAAGTCATAGGTTTTAATGCTATTGATTTGGGAAAAATTCTGTGATTTCAAGTTTACTAAAAGCTCTTTAGAATTTTTTAGAATCCTCATTGGATTAACACCACTTCTGGCATATGTAGTCGCACAGTAAGTTTGAAGTTTCTCCTTCACAGCTGTTAACATTTTCGTGAGGAGCAAAGATAGGGCTTGGTAGAGCACTTACTGGATCCAGCAATGTATCTCTATTTGTAAGGGTTTTTATTTAGTTTAGGAATCCAGTATAGGTACGGTAACTCATATTCATTCGACCCATTGACTGGAATATTAAATGTGTCTAAAACTGAAGCATGGTTTTGAAGAATTTCGTCTTTTGAAAGGGCAGTTGGAGTATAAGTATGATTACTAAAAGTGGAATTAATGCCAAGTTCGTTTAAAATACAGTTGTAATAATGAGCCTTACAAACAAAGACAATGTTCTTACTAGCTTTGTCAGCTGGAACCAAAACATATTCCTCATGTAAAACTTATACGGTACCAATTTTGATGCACCAGATGCGCATTTCGACAAATAATGTCTCTTCAGTGATGCTCAACCGAAATGTTTGAAATCCGAAATAACTATGAAGTTTTAGAGCTAAATATAGCCAAAAACAGCGTGCCAAAAAAAGTGAAGCCAAATTCGTCCAAGGATAAGAGCTATGCATGAGGGAGATAATCCTTAATTTTGAAATGAATTTCTAAATTTTATAACAGCAATTAAATATACATCCGTATTTTCAAGCTAGTAACGAAGTACTTAGCTACTGGGCTGTAGAGACCCTCATGTAACCTATCTAATTCTTTTATCACTTCTGGTTTACTAAACACAGAAGGATAGATGGTACGTACTTTTGTTTTCATATGTCTAATGCGGGATTTTAATATCCCTCTTATGCTTTTAACCCATTCTGACAATGTATCAAGTTCTTCTTTTTCATATTTAGCCGATCGTCTGGCATAATCTTCGACAGAACTCATAATAGAGATGAAGTTCTGTCGCCAATTAACAGACCGAGGTTCTCTGTATTTAGGACCTTTAAGAATAAGTGATTCGAGGTCCTCATTTTCAACTATATCAACATCACCAGTAATGACATGTCCAGCTGGACTCTAGTTGAAAGGAGATGAAGAACAAGAACATGTTGGTGGATTACGTATAAGATGGTCTATATCCAAGCACTGCAAAGTTTGTTTATAATTAAAAAGTTTGGATGCAATAGTAGAAGTATAGCTGTAGGAAATACAGGGTGTAGACTTGAAATTGAAATAAGTTGGAATACACGACTGAACCCTTTTATGACGAAGAATGTTGCTTATGTTGACGGCATCTATTCCTTTGTTTGTAAATTTGAGCTTAATGAACTCATAATATGAGTTTTGAGATTGATCACTGTTCGTTATATTCACCTTTCATCATTGGATAAATTTTTTTCTATTTGCTGGATCGTTAAATACTACTATTATTTCTCGCATCTTCTCTTCCTTTTGTTTTAATTTTTTTTTGTGTTAATGCAAAATGTTATACTTCAACATAGAATACGCGTTACTTGTTAAAAGTAACATGTATATTGTTTCTTAGCAAAGTATATAGAAAATGCTCTAACAGCTTTGGCAATGATGAATCCTTCAAATATAAACATATCAAAATGAAATATCAATAATAATCATCATAATGAATCAGTTTAATTCAAAATACATTTTATGAATGATCTCTTAATGACAGATTCTGATATGAATTATCATTGCGCATGTTGAGTTCGTGATACTGGTGTACATCGTTATCGCTGATTTCTGATGGCGGTGATATTTCGGCACTAGTGATATATTCAGATGAACACTTCTCTTGTTTTCTGTTATAGAGTAGCCTAAAATATAGTAGAATTGATATGAATTATAAAGACTTTATGGACTCGTGCAGAATATTCATAACCCACAAACATATCTTACCTCAATAATATAACAATGACAACGACCAGGCTAAAGTTGATAATCAGTAAGATAGATAAGGCTACGATGTATGTATCCGGAGTACTATACTCGTCATTACTAACAATAGGTACCCCTGAAAGAAAACAATATTCAAGTTTTAAATTCTTTATTACTACCTGATCACCAGAACATATGATAGATTACAATTTGTGTAAAAATTCAGATTCTAGATTATTTTTTTTTGGGGGGGGGGATTATTTGAAAATGTTTAATATCATATTTTGTACAACTATGGAGTAACTAACTGAAAATGACCCACAATAGCTCAGAAAGATTTAACAGAGATCAGCAGATCGCTTCACTGGTAATACAGCTGTAAAACAGTACTGGTTCAAAAGATGATAAGTGAAGATAACCAACAGTGATCTGAAAAAGTATAAACGATGATAAACTTCGGTATCAAATCAAAGTAACAGTTATCACTAAATATTGGTGATATCGCGAGTAAAACCATCACTACAGTGTACAAACCTCCAAGGAAAACACGTCAAGTGAGATTTGATTTGGGGAAATGATATTCCAAGTTTAGTGTTTTACTTTTTGAACGTAAAGGTTATTTAAGTTCAGGGAAATCAAGGAATGTTTGAAATGCAGAGTTGTAAATATCTCTAGACGTTAATCATATTTTGAATAAAACAGAATGCATCTCTTGCGCATCGTGTTAGCCAGAACTGTCAATGGTATAGTTAATGAAAGATGAAGATAACGAACAGTGATCAATCTCCTAACTCCTACAAGCAATACAAAATAGATAGTTAGGCAAACACGGACCCCTTGACACACCAATGGTGGGATCAGGTGCCTAGGTGGAGTAAACATCCCCTGTCGACCGGTAACACCCACTGTTAGCCCTATATCTTGATCAGGTAAACGGAGTTATCCGCAGTCAAAAACAATGTGCCAAGAACGGCTTAACGTTTGGTATGAGACATGTCAGACAGCATTTGACCCAATGATGGGTTGTATTGACGAACTAGATCGTTATAACGACCATAAAATTTGCAAAATGCTGACTTCTATCAAGACTGTTGAAGTCCCTGTACTATCAACTTGTTTGTCAGTAGCTTACCTCTATTTAAAAACTGACTATATGCAGAACAAGCTCTTGCATATCGAATCAGTTGAGATATATCAACACCATATGCTATATAAACACCAGATGCCGGTGATAATGGAATATTGCTACATAAGTATGGGAAGTTTACGATGGAGAAGCTGAAATCATCCCGTTTGTCATACTGTTGAGTTGTCAGTTTGCCGTTAATGTCTACGTTCAATAAAGATGTAAGTATGAAGCAGAAGTAAATGACTCTGTAGTGTCCTTTATTTCGAGCTCACAGGGATATATTAAATCGACATATGAATGAAATCATATGGTATAATGGATTTATTTATACAGGTATGTATGCTAAAAATAATATATCCTGTGAAATAGATAAAAATTGTATTTAGTAATGTACTGTTGGTACACCCGGCTGTGTGTGAGTAATTCCACACGATATTTCATTTGTATGGATTCAAGTGGTAAGTCGACGAGGTAAATATGTAACTTATACATTTGTATAATATGGTTCTATTTTGAACATTAGCTTTTATTCCCATTGTGATTGCTAGTTCACGAAAGAGGAAGGAGGCTTAAAGCGATATATGCAAGGTGAAGAGCGATATATATATTGCCGAAATATTTAATGCAGAGAGTCTAAAAGTTGTAAGACATGATCAAGGCAGCATTAATGTCATGCTTTGTATCTCAGTAAAGTTAAGGAAACAGGAATTTACAAGAGCTTTTAACAAGCTTGATATTTGTCTTTTCAGTAGATAGATGAAATAATTGTTTATGAATATGAGTTCGACACGTACTTTCACTACAGCCAGGGGGCATTGTCCACCCAGAGGAAAATGTGCAGGATCCGCCAACATTATCACATTCGCCGAGGCAGTTCTGAGAACAATTCTGGGAGCAGTTTATTCCATATGTTCCTTTGTCACATGCTTAAATATATAAAATACAGATGGTCTCAGTTAATGAAAAAGGAGCAATATTATGTTATACGTATATTATTTGTGCGTCGTTGACAAATTTTTTCTTCTGTTTATATTTCTACGCTGGGTTTTGAAACTTATAATAATGTCTGATTTGCCCACCACATTTTGGAAAACGCACCAATTTATGAAACAATTTGATATATTTTATTAATGTTTAAACTAAGATCTAAAACTTTCTTTTTAATAGCGTAGGTGCTTTTGTGCAATTCATAAATGAACACATTGAAAACACGTACAGTGCATTACAAACATTATTTAGGATTTTTGATTTTTTTTGTCTGTTTTATCATGTCCCTTCGAGAATTCCTCACTCAAAGTTAGGCATCACAAACTGGGATATATAAGGTACTGACGCCTGCTGCAACAGGGGACCTCCATTTTTAAATTTTCTTCCGATAGACCCGCGGCTCACACTTCTAAATGCCGAATGTTTTGCGAAGGAAAACTCAATACTTGTTTCTACGACTAATGTTTGACATAACAAAAGAACGAGCGGGGCTCGAACTGACAATGACCCTGACTCAAGGCGAAATGTTTTACCACTGAGTCAACAACGTAAATGATACATTGTTATACATGAATATGATTATGGATTCATGCACTATTCTGAGCATAGAAATTAGTATTCTAATATATACGGCGGGTGTGACCGGTCAACAGGGGATGCTTACTCCTCCTAGGCACCTGATCCCACCTCTGGTATGTCCAGGGGTCCGTGTTTGCCCAACTATCTATTTTGTATTGCTTATGGTAGTTATGAGATTGATCACTGTTCGTTATCTTCATCTTGCACCTAAGGCATTACATCTGTGTGTGCGTGTGTGTATTTCATTATTATTATTTTAATACGCCCTAAAACTGATGTTTATTCTTATCTAGTATATTTATGGTATCTTGTGTTTTCATGTTTTATATGTACAATCAGGATATGTACAGCTACGGACTGTTTACATGTGATAGCACCTTTTATATCATTGCTTTTTAATGTTTTATTTATTTTCTATGTATTATGTGTATAACATTCTGTTGTAAGGCATATATGCCTTGTAAAGCAACCTTGAGCGTACATAGTGTATGAAAAGGGTGCTATATAAATATGGTATTATTTATTTATTTATTAATGAAAGCATAGTTTACAAACACTTAAAAAATTACTATATTGATAATGTTAACATGCAACTCCAAAAATCGAATTCTTTAAACGTGCAAAATTACTATTCTATAGTAGAATTAGAAAGAATTATGAATTACAAAACTATTTGAAATTTTCAATTGTGAAAGTATTATGCTATTAAAGAGTTAAGAATATCTGCCCACCCTTTAGAAATTGAAACTGGTATATATTCAAAACCATGTATTTCAAACCGTTTCTCCCAGTTTTGTAAAACTTATGTTGAATTAGATGAGTTACATTCTTTATATGACTGTTTTATGAATAACGACAAGAAAGTAATATTACCCTTTGAACATCTACGATTCAAATGATGATACATCAAAGGGAAACCATTGTAAATTATTATGCAACCTTGTCAATGCAGTTCATGCTAGAAGGTTATGTGAATTTTTATATGAAAATTTTGACTTGTGCAACAAACGTAAAGTGCTGTGATTATACCAATGAAAGGCGAAAATAACGAACAGTGATCAACTCATAACTCCTATAAGCAATACAAAATATATAGTCGGGCAAACACGGACCCCTGGACACACCAGAGGTGGAATCAGGTGCCCAGGGGGAGTGATCATGGTATATGCAATACTAAATTGCATACATGCAGTTTGACGTCACATGTACATGTCAAATATATATACCTGTATTTACATATATGTATATCTTGGATTACAGCCTTCGTCACATTTTCCTGTTGTTCTGTTACAGGGGAGGTAACTCAGACACTGTCCACTACAGTTATACACACAATCAGGGCCGTATGATTCTGCAGGACACTCTGATAGAATACAATACAAATCGGAATATTTGCAGTCATTCACCGGCATTGGTTACGTCTCCATATGAGTGAAATATTCTCGAGAGGGACGTCAAACAATATTCAATCAATCTATGGTTTGACGGGGCCGAGAATGAACCCCGGGCTCAACATTAGATGTTTTAATGTAGAATAACGTAATTAAGATAACTCCAAGATGAGTTACTTCCCCTTTTCAAACGTTCAGCGGTGAAAGTTATACAATTTTGCATATGGACAATTACGAAATGGTATCGTACGTTTTTTGTATACCAGGTATATTTAGCATAGCTAGTGATTTACAATCCCAGTTCCACTAAAGCTATAACACTGCAGAAAACGAAATTGACTGATGTATTGAAAATGAAGATATTTCGTCTGATGTACTGATATCGAATCTTTTATTTTTTTACTTTCAATGACATATTAAATGTAACAGTCAAGGAGTTAGTGCCAACATTTACTATAATTTATTCAATAATGTACATTATATGATATCAATTTGAATTCGATTGACAGAATTTGGAATGGTTTAATTACCTTATGGAACTTTTATATACTTTAAAGAATACAATCTTAATAATTTGGTAAAAACCGATTGCATGAAGTAATTGTACACAGCATTTTACGTCTACAAATTGAAGTGCTACATGTAACTTGACGAAATGATTGTAAATAGAACTATTCTACTTCGATCGATACACACATTGTGATTCTTAGTACCTGAGGGAAACAATTGAAATGTAGTGTAGGACGTGTGGTGACAAACTCCAAAGATCTTGAGGCTTGACCCAGGAAGCCGTTGCTCTAATCACTGACTTTGCGACCATGACTTACAAACGTAACAGTTAACTAGAGATCGTTTTTATGAAAAACAAATTTCTCAAGAGCTTCCTAAATTGGAAGTGCTCCAAATAAAACCTCCCTTTAATGTACTGCTTGGTATGAAGGATAAAGCATGAGCAGGACAATATACACTATGAACTGCAGTAAGCCACATAGGAAAAGTGTTCATAAACTATTTTACCACCCACCCCTCATAGTCACCAGAACTTTAAGGATAACAAATGGATCCCCTTGTTCCGATAATTGTACAAAATTTAAGTTAATCGGATAAGCAATATAGGAGAAGTGATCACAAGCTATTTTAACATTATCCACCCCTCTTAGATCTATTATAACTTTTAGAAAAATAATTGGATCATCCTGTCCCGACAATATGCACATCTACAAATAGCAATGAAGCATTGTACAAAGTTTTAAGTTTATCCGGTAAGCTATATAGGAGGAGAAGCGTTCACAAGATTTTGTGACAGACAGACGGACGGATGGATGAAAAGTACAAAAACAATGTTTCCCCCTGAAAGAGGGGAGACATAACAATATGCTATATGGGGGGAGATATAATTCTTCAGAGATAGAGTATTTTCAAAAATAGAATATTCGTTGGCAAAATATAAGTTAGACACTTACTTTCACTACAATTAGGGGGCCCTGTCCACCCAGAGGAACAGGTGCAGGATCCGTCAACAGAATCACAAAAGCCCACGCAGTTCTGAGAACAATTCTGGGCGCAGTTGAGTCCATATGTTCCTTCGTCACATGCTTAAATACATACACTATGAACATATTCGCAATTAATGAGAAATGAACAATAAGTGTTACTATCCTTTATAAAGTACATACTTTTGTTGCAGAAACTTCCCAAGTAACCGGGAATACATCCCTCCAAACAAGATCCATTGATTGGATTACATGTCATATATCTGCAATGACTGCTGCAGTGATTTCCACAACCTTTGCCGTACGTTTTTACCGAGCATTCTAGAAGAACATTAGATGGAAGCAATATAAGTTTATTTATTTATCATTCGAGCTTTTCCTGCAAGATGAAAAATTGAAATTCGGACATCTAACAACAATCAATCCCATAAATTCTATAAAGAGCACAACATTGAGAACAGGACAAACACAGACCGATGGAAACACCAGGTGGAATCAGATGCCATGGAGGAGTACGCATACCCTGTTGACCGATCACACCCGTCGTGGACCCTAGATCTTATTCAAGTAAACGGAGTAATCCGTAGTCAAAATTAGCATAAAATGAATGATCTAACAATCGGTAATAAACACATCAGACTGCATTAAATATACGTGTATGATGATGTATGTCATATGTAGATAAAGCTCAGATATATTCTAAAAATTAACAGTATTACAGAAATGCATTTTGGAAAAATAGGTATGCACTTTATTGATCATTTTTGTACTAATTTGTTGATCATTTGAAATACCGAAGCTGAAATATTTAAAAGCTATATGATGCAAAGAATATTAGTAAGAAACGTCATATCAAGAATTACTCTTTTCGCATTTGAGGGTCCTCCATCCCGGTTTACATCCGTATGTACAGCTGCCTGTGATATGGTCACATGACTGATTGACACAGTTCTCGTTACATCGTATAGAGCAGTTTTCTCCATACCAACTATCAATGCAAACTAAAAGAAGAGAAATGGACAATGATAATTATCTCAAAATATCAAAATTTACTACGGTTGCTAGGGATATTTTGCCACTGATTTGTTTTCGCTAATACCCTATAAGGGTCAATCCAATGTTACGTGAATATACGTATTACTTTAGACTACCAATAATCAGTATTGTGCAGATAAAAAACGGAGCAAAATTGTTTTTCAATCCATCCTGAAAAAAATTCCACAGGACAAATATTTCCAAAGATACCATATCTATTTTTCTTTGATAATTCTTGATGAATAACACGTATTTTGAATAAAATCAAAATAAGCTTCCATAACACATCTCATAACACAGTTCATAAACTGTCACATAGCATGTCATATTTCATATTGCCACGAAGCAGATACTTTTCATAAACCTTAAGTACACAAAAATTTCATTGTTTGGATTCTCTTCGATATGTGACAGTAGGATAAGGTCAGTGAGCCAGTTGCAATATGTATGTGAATCGTCAACATTTCTGAAGAATGAGTTGTATATTCATAGGGAGATACATTGTCATTTGTCATTGATGCCGCACACATGACTCTAGAAATGATTTCCACATCACTTCCCGGTCGCGCTAGAGCAGTGATGGAGTACTCGCCTTGTAACCGGGAGGTCGTGAGTTCGAGTTCCTCTCATGCCATGGCTGCCTCAAACCTACGATGTAATCATACCTGTAGGTAGTGGTTGTTCTTTTACTAAACACTCGAAATTTAGAAGTTAGAATCATAATCTTTCGGATATGACCTTAAAAACGGAGATCCCATTTCGTGACAGGTTTTTGCACAATAAAGACTCTTGCTAATTCTCTTGATTAATTAACTTCCTTGATGCTTTCAATTTAAGAAAAATGAATAATAAATGGAGTAATTTTTTGAATTTCAAGGACAGACAGATATAGCTATGTATGTATGCTATTTAGAGGAAAAGTTCAAATTCATTTCAGACTGCAAGTTTGTTGTATTTAAGAACTGGATACTTACTTTCCTCGCATCTATTTCCTTTGAATCCATCGTCACATCCATGTTCACAATGTCCGTCTCTATGGTTACAATGATTACTTTCAGATTGACAATGGGAACTGCACCTCTCTGAACAATTCAATCCGTACCGACCAACTGAACAGACTACCAATGTGATTAAAAATTGTTTATAATTTCATCATATCAAAATGTTCTTCAGCAAATCATGGCCGGATTCAAGTGTCAAAATCATTTAATGATAACCATATTAGAGAGATATCATGTATGTTTTGAATTATACAGTTATTGACTGGGTCCGATGACAGGTGCTGTTTGATTGACCAGACGGCCACAGATCCGTTCGAAGATTAAACAAAATAGCCGTTGTCCGAGGACACAGTCTATAACTATTTGTTATACATCTTCATTTTCTAGGTATATTTTTTACCAGATGCACATGGTTTGTTGAGGTTTAACAAGACAGAATGATTGCGTACATTTATAAACGTGTCCACTACATTTGTAGTTTAAAAGAAAACATACCCAATGTCCTAATTGATAACCAATAATTACTTTTGTCGTGTTTCTGCTCTGTGTTTCATATAATGAATGTGGGAGTGGGTTTAACAGTTAAAATGTTGGTTCTAAATCGTATAAGTTTTAGATGGGAACATATTTTAGGTGTATAACAAAATAAAATATCAAAGTACAATACTATTTAGAGCTTACTTCATCAACTTAGAAACAAGAAATACTTCTGTAATACCACCGATAACGTATTTAAAACATCAAACTACACTTTCAACATCAACCTTTATCACAGAGTTCCCCGGTATATCCTGGATTACAACCTCTGTCACATCTTCCTGTTGCCCTGTTACAGCGGAGGTAACTCAGACACTGTCCACTACAGTTATACACACAATCCGGACGGTATGATTCTGCAGGACACTCTGGTAAAATATGATTTAATCCAACAATTTATTATTTTGAAAAAGCGTATACTTTTCCGTTTCACATCTGAAGCTACTTTTTTGTTGTTTTTTATAAGTGTAAATTTACAATGCATTGATATTTCATCGTTTTTATCTTTAAAAAATTCCACTACAGTTAGTATATGTATTTTATTTGTTTCAGACATCTTTAAGGTAACGACAAATGAATTACGTGTGTTGCAATGTATTCCTGTCCATCCGTTGTCACATCCATAGTCACATTGTCCAGTGGTCTGATTACAGGACAGGTTGTCTCTGCAGTGTCCAGTACACGTAGATCTACACTGTAAACCGTAATATCCAGCTGGACATGCTACGAAAATTAGACTCTTTTGATAAGATATCATTTTGAATTGCATTTATTTATGAGAGAGTAAATCATATTTTACTGAAGTATTAAAAGTAATCTTACATTTGTTACAAAAACCTCCCACCCATCCTGCAGTACAACCCAAACACGTTCCGTTGACAATATCACATTTCAATTCCTGACAGTTGTTTGGACAGGGTAGATCACAGTTATATCCATACACACCGGGATCTTTACAACCTTTAGATATATACAGATACAATATTAGATATATACATGTTACACACCACAACATAGGCTGCAACATAAAGAGGTTTATCCCCATCATATCAATAAACATGTCCTTTATATTTGAGCCACATGCTCTATTTTGTGCTTCAAAATTGTTATTATAACTTATTGCTGTCTTTTTCACTTACGTTATTACTGTAATATACATATATGTTCCGTGTATTTGCAACCTATAAGCAGTACAACTTTTCGAAATAAACAAAAACAATACACTCATCATAAAATTGTAAACGGATTTGTTTATTTCTAACACACTGGATAATGATGTAGTACAATACAACACACATTATTATTATATTTATGATATTAATTTACATTTATCATCCACTAAATGGATTTTTAATTGTATAATTGGTAGCATGGTATTACCTGTTACGGTTACTTCACATAATTCAGTGAAAACTATAGTTGTTTGATATCCAGTAGGATAAGTTGTCCCGTCAAGTCTTTCATTGTAGAATATAACGTAACGTGCATATTTAACACAAGTTGTACTGAAATCCAAGGTCGGTAACTCCTGTCCGTTCTTGTAACACAGATACCCATCCTCCTTTATAGTTGTGTTTGACACATAGAGTGAAAAACCAGCAAAACGTCCTCTTTGTCTCATAACTGAAATTATCAATTTTTGATGACACTGTTATCAGTTGGAAAAAAGAGAACTACTTTTCCTCGATATATAAGCGATGAGATTTGACGATTTGTATCAACTTTCTATTAGAAAACCACATTTCGTTTATCTATATGATATGTATTTTGATCAAAACATTGAAATCGATGAAGACAACTGGAATATGTAAAATGTTAGTAAAAGAGCACGGTACAAACGCGATTGCACCTGTGATAGGTAACCTTTAAAGTGAGCGTCAAGTGAAACAGTCTAAACAACAATGTACTGATACCATTCCCAAAATAGGAAAGTGTAACAACTGCATAATATACTATACACTTATGGACTGTTTAGTAGGGAGACATCACAAATTATCTTGTATTAGTAGGGATATCACCTTCGGACATGATAGATTTATTAGAATCTAGAATTAAAGTAATATATCAAATATTTATTGACTTGTGCCGTATTTAGAATTTCAAACGACAACAAAATCGTAAAAACTTTTCCTGCAGATTTAAATACATTTTTAATGGTTTTCGAGGGGTGTAATCAATGTTATCCAAAATTACATGCACTATTTTATTTTATATCCAATGTAATGCATTTATTCGATGTTTATAAGTTTAACTATATACAACAGTTAAACCAGTATCAGCATAACGAACATATTCGATTTTGACGTTTCAATAGAATCACACAAAACAATACGTCCAGTGTAAATGTTCGTAATGTATTTTAAAAAAAGAAGCAAAAAGTAACCATCAAGCAAAATGTAAAATTGCGATAAATTGGGAATATCTATTGTTATCTGTGACCGTTAATGTTGACACCAACGTCATTTTTAGAATTTATTAATTAACGATCCCGCAAATTTTTAATTTACTTTTATCAGAGTTGTCTCGCTTGCGCCATTAAAATTTATAGAATAATTACCGCACGTGAGGTAGACAATTCGTGACCAGCCCTCGACCAATAAGATTGATTGTATTATTATGAAGGATAATAATATTTAGATATTGCGTGTAGATGAGGGTAACATTGAAAATTTTCACCCGATTGTACGGAAAGCACGGACTCCTGGATATACCAGAGGTGGGATCAGGTGCCTAGGAGTAAGCATCCCCTGTCGATCGGTCATACCCACCGTGAACCCTACATGTATATCTTGATAGGTAAATGGAGTCTGTTGACATTTGATCAATCAATACCATGTGATGCTTTGTATATTAATTTGGGTTTTCACGAATATTACAAACGCTGAAACGACGTCGTCTAACAATCTACGGCGAACCGTACTTGCATAAAGTTGACACATATGATACTTTTTATATCACCCGTTTTCAAATAATGTTATCCGTTGGTAGATACTATCACCCTGGGGCGCGTGCTTATTATTCTCTGAGGGAAATGTTTAGAATGTTGTTTCAAATGCTTCTCGACCAATCAGATTGAGTATATTACAAGAATTGTGTCAATTGATATGATGTATTTTGTGTGAGACTTTGTGATGCAGCATATGTTAATTTATTTTATGGACAGAAATGCAGGATGATACAGGGGATGCTTACTCCTCTTAGGCACGTAATTCCTCCTCTGGTGTGTCCAGGGGTCTGTCTCTGCCCAACTATCTACTTTGTATTGCTTATAGGAGTTATGAGATTGATCACTGTTCGTTATCTTCACTTTTCATTCTCACGATATATTTCATACAAAAACATCTGATTTGCAAACATTATCATTTCATTATATAATACATACCAGATATACAAATATCTTTTACTTCCATTTAATTGATGTAGAATTTCTTAAAGTTTTAATTATCATCGTTTACATTCCAAATGAAAATAACGAAATAAATATGAAATATTATCTTTAATCAACGCTATTAACTGTATTAATCTACAAAATACACATCCAAGAAATTTGTTTGACATGATTAATTTGTAGAAGAGAATGAAACCTTTATTTGTGTAATTTTACAGCAATATGATTTCGAATTACCTACATGTAGAGTAGTTACTGGAACTAGCCAGCATGAAAAACTGCCGTAGCATCTACATTTTAAATAAAAGTAAATCCAATTAGATGGGTATGATTAGCAGGCCGGTAAGAATATAGAAAGATTCGAGTAATTTCTAATTTTTGATCATCAGAGGACTCATTTAGATAATGTTATTAACAATTAAAAAGGGAAAATGAAAACATGGCGAAATGGACATAAAAAGAAAATCACAGCACTTATGTATCAAGACATAGATAATTAAACTGTACAAACCATACCATATTGTTCTCCATTGTCTTTGAACTGTATTCTGATGCTGTAGATGCTGAGTACTTTCTCAAGGTCAACATACCACCATGTCCATTTATCTGGAGTTGTAGTTCCAAAAGGTGCTGTCCTTGTACACGTGTTAATGTCTCCATCCACTGCATGACTGGATTGATACAGCTGACATGTTCCAGTTTCTTGGCATTTGGGTACCTCCTTGGCTTTTTCGGTCTCCTTATTCTGAGATACGATTTCTGTAAATGAAGAAACATATTCTATTACTATCTGAGTGTGGAAATAATCACCTTTTCACTGATAAACATAATTTTAATCAGAACAAGTAATGGTAGCTGCATCGTCATAATCAATCAAAAATTTGAAATGTACATGTAAAATTTATAGGATCATTCCAGTGTTGCAGTAAGAAAACGACGTGAACTGCATTTATACTTTCCAGGTCGAATAAAACATAATAATCTTGTTGCAAATTTATACAATGTAAACTACATTTTGATGTACGACGGTAACTGAATACTAGTTAAACTTGGTTTAATTTCATTACATTGTGTGAGGAAAACTAATTTGGAATAGGTGGTGCACTGAACTGTAGAAAATGGGGACCTTATCTTGTTTCGGTTTGATTCTTAGTACGGTGTAGTAATATTAGTAACAACACTTCACTAGAACGAATTACGAACGAGAAAGTTAACAGTACAATAGATATAAACGATGTATTGTTTACTTACGGTATCCATAAAACGTAGTCAGGATCATTGATACCAAAACGATAAGTGTCTGCATATTCAAAATTTTAAAACAACAAGGAAGTTTTGTTTTAAATTTAAAGAAAAATATAAGGCGATCAACAGATACCATATTTCTAAAGTTTAGAACATTTAATGACCATGATAAAGTTTAAAGTTTTCCAATATTTCCCTCTTCAGAATTGAAATAATTAATTAGAAAAGAAAGTTTTATACATTTAGATGTGTACAAATTTCTAAAAGACGGATGCAGACTTGTCTTTATACAGTTATACTTGAGGAGACTGAACAGGAGTTTTGGATAATGATCGACAGCGAGCATTTAAAGAGGATCTAAGAAATTACTACTCTGTGGTCAAGGGACAATATGAAACAATCATTTAAAGCTGTATGACCCGATGTTCATGTATTATTTGTGTACATAATTACTTTAAAGCTGATTAATTACTTTATAAAGTTATTAACTTTCCCTTAAGTATATACTTGAAAACAGCTGCATGTAAAAGAAAACAGTGCGAATATTATTTAGAAAGTAAATATAGTGGCTACATATATAAATCATCCCATAATAGACGTCTATAAATAGACACACGTGCGTCAGGGGAATCCCAACATGATGTATTACCTCATACGCAACTGTCTAGTTTTAAGGCTGAAAGAGCGTAAAACAACGAATTACTAAGAGGTATTTGATATTTTTATTTCTATTAAACTTATGGTACGGTACTGTTATAACAAAATCCACAACTTTACACAGATAAGACCACCGATGATCTGAAAGTTTGAACTGGTCACGTGAATGTCACTTGAAATGGCAATGACGCTGTTATTTGTAAACATCGATTTAAAATCAAATTATTTGGGTTAAAACAGGTGAAATAATTTATGATATGTCGTACAGTCTAATAACTACATACGTGCGATGATTTAATAGCGTTTTTACGAGATGGAAAAAAATATTGTCATTCGGACCATACAGCTTTAAAAGCAGATTGTAAGTCCAAAATGTAGCTGTAGTTGCATAACCCACGAATTGTTTCTTTTTTATGGTAATCAGCTAGTCTATAGATAAGGAGGGGTATTGCAAATTATATACATGTTGACATACATGCAGATTATCGAATGACATTGTGAAATATTTCATGCACTATTCATCGATTGATGATAAGGACATATCTTCATCATGGCTTCTAGATTAATTGGTATACACATGGATGCATATTTACTGACATTCTAAGGATAACAAGGTACATTTCTTCAACAACTGTAATATTCTGTTGAGATGAATAGCACTTACTGTTTTGTAATACATAATGAAGTATTAACAAAATCTATCATATTCTGATCAGGTCACTCGCCTTTCTGCATTTAGGATGAAAATGGGAAAATGTGAGGACGACCATTTAGAACGGAGATGGGAAAATGTGAGGGCGACAAAGCGAAATTGCAAGGACGATGGATTGAAACACCATGGCGGAGGAGCAGAGGAAGCTGTCATCCATATCAAGGAGTTTCAAAATTGCATCCTCTTTGTGATCATAAAGGTTTCAGATATTCAATAAGTGAATCTCAGCAAATAATGGTAAAATAGCTGATATCAAAATATTCCGATATTTGCGAGTTAAATGATATCAAACCATCATCACCGTGATGAAGTAGTTCAGGTCAGCATACTGGAATTTAGAGATACCATAAGTGATGTCCCTTATACGTATGTCGGTCATTTCAAGTGATGGATGAACTTCCATGGCAGTATGCAAGGTGAAGATAACGAACAGTGATCAATCTCATAACTCCTACAAGCAATACAAAATAGATAGTTGGGCAAACACGGACCCCTGGACACATCAGAGGTAGGATCAGGTACCTAGAAGGAGTAAGCATTCCCTGTTGACCGGTCACACACGCCGTGAGTCCCATATCCTGATCAGATAAACGGAGTTATCCGCAGTCAAAATCAGTGTGGCAAGAACGGCTTAACAATCGATATGAAACACGTCAGACAGTATTTGACCCAATGCGAGGTTGTATTGACGAACTAGATCGTTATAACGACCATAGAATTTGCAAAATGCTGACTTCAATCGAGACTGTTGAAATCCCTGTACCATCAACTTGTTTGTCAGTAGCTTACCTCGATTCAAAAACTGACTCTACCCAGAACAAGCTCTTGCATATCGAATCAGTTGAGATATATAAACACCATATGCCGGTGATAATGGAATATTGCTACATAAAGGTGGGAAGTTGACGATGGAGAAGCTGAAATCATCCCGTTTGTCATACAGTTGAGTTGTCAGTTTGCCGTTAATGTCTACTTTCAATAAAATATCTAAGTATGAAGCAGAAGTGGACGACTCGGTGGTGTCCTTTATTTCGAGTTCACAGGGATATCTCAAATCGTGGTGGGGTGTCAATTCTTTAACATATTGTTAGTTATTTTGGGCAGCAACAATGTTACTCTAAAATATCAATTTATCCTACATTTGCACAAAATTAACAGTTCTAAATTTTGTCTGCGGTTGAACAAAATCGAAACAAGAACGGATATTTGAAACTAGAGTAATAAATCATAACTTACAAAAGAAACAGGGCATTGATATGATATCTTGATAAATTTATAAATCATTTGTATGATGTTCCGGAGAGGGACATTTTAAATGCCCTACTCCTAATATTTCTTCAGTAAAATACTGAGTAAAGCATTTTCTTTCTTATATAATCAGATACCCCAAATTGATTTATAAATGTCATTGTGTGTCTTATCACATTCCAGTATTATTATATAACAACTTCCAAAAAAATTAAAATCCCGTGGTGATCCAGGTTAGAATAGGTCTTCAGAGTTGCATATCGTACAAGTCCATTTAAATGCCTCCAGGTGAACAGCGGAACGCAATCATGGCTTATAGTTTATTGAACACTTTACTACATCACCAGGGGAGGAATAATTGTAACATGCATATCAAATAAAATAAGGGAGCAGTTCTTAATATCAGTACACAATATATGGAATACCGTCATACTCAGTACCCCTTGCTGGTCGTGATAGGTGACTAAATGGGGCGGTTCTTCGGATGAGACCGCAAAAAGGGAGGTCCCGTGTCACAGCAAATAATGGTAAAATAGCAGGTGTGACACGATAAATATCCCTTCCTGCTCAAAGGCCGTAAGCGCCGAACATCTAGGTCTAAATTTTGCAGCCCTTCACCGGGAATGGTGACGTCTCCATACGAGTGAAATATTCTCCGGTGGGACGTTAAACAACATAAAAAAAATAGGTACTAGAAGTATGAAAGACACAGGGATTGATGAGTACAATCTACAATTAGCAGTGGAAATTCGGTCTACCTTATATCATATCAACTTGCCATATTTATTTAGCAATATTCCATTATCACCTGCATATGGTGTTTATATATCTCAACTAATTCGATATGCAAGAGCTTGTTCTGCTTATAGTCAGTTTTTAAATCGAGGTATGCTACTGACAAACAACTTGATAGTACAGGGGTTTCAACAATCTCGATTGAAGTCAGCATTTCGCAAATTCTATGGTCGTTATAACGATCTAGTTCGTCAATACAACCTATCATTGGGTCAAATGCTGTCTGACGTGTTTCATACCGATTGTTAGACCGTTCTTGGCACACTGATTTTGACTGTGGATAACTCCGTTTACCTGATCAGCGCATAGGGCTTACGGCGGGTGTGACCGGTCAACAGGGGATGCTTACTCCTCCTAGGCACCTGATACCACCTCTGGTGTGTCCAGGGGTCCGTGTTTGCCCAACTATATATCTATATTGTTTTTAGGAGTTATGAGATTGTTCGTTATCTTGACCATGCATGAGTTTTTCAATGTTTAAAGCTCTGTTATTCAAACAGATATAATTTGTTTATGCGTAGTAATTATGCTGCAGATTAAGAGAAAATACAAGTATTTATAGTTTATATCTGCACTAATGGAATTTCAAGATCATTTCGTACGAAAATGGCATGACCTTGAAATTACACGTTAACAAAAAATATCCTTGACACCCACATTTGCGTGTCTCAAAAGAATGCATCCATTCTATAGTTGTTGCAGACAAAATATAGTATCTCTACGTCTCCAAGTGATATAAGAAGATTCCATCTTTAAAGTTTCCGAAGTTGGATAGATTATTCAGTCATCGATGACCTTAGAATTTTAAAGTTGTAATGTTCGTATTTCTCCGCAGTTCGATTGTAAAAAGGGAAATAATGTGTTTTAATATAGCTGTTATTATAGGATTAAACATTCTTTTTGAAGAATTTATCGATGTGTAAACTCCGGACATTTTACTCACAAACTGAATAAAAGTGCGAAGCACTTTTATGTTAAGTTTGTGAGTAAGATGGCCGGAGTTTACACATCGATAAATTCTTCAAAAAGAATGTTTGATTCTTATAATTCCAATTCATTCACTTCATTAACAATTGCAAAAATTTGAATAGTTTCCCCGCACTATGTTATTTGTTTTCAGTCGTGTTTGAATACATTGCGTTTTCGGATTTATTGATGTATAAACTCTTGTTCAGCTTTATTTTTGTCCAATCAAAACACTTGTAATAAATAACATTGGAATTATTCTCCAATATTGATTAATAGGAGTGCCGTATGTTGTCACAAATGCAGCATATACTTCGTTCTTAATGAGTTCCTCATTAATATTCATAAATAACCGAAAACGAGGCTATCGGGTGAATCGGGTGTTGTCAACATATACAATATGGCGGAAAATATGAAAGCGTCTAACAACTCGACCCGAGATTTGCAGCTTATTCCCGACGGTATAACATTTGGATTTGTAGAAGATTCCATCAAATCGACATCTTCAAGCCTGGGACAGAAAGAAATAAACAAAGGCTACAAGTACTTCAGTGAGAAATATATTTCTGATATAAAAGGTTGGTAGATCGATCGATCGATCCCTTAGTCACTAAGTTAGTGAGTCTTACTTTCACTAAAGTGTTTGGTAACGCACGCTTCGTAGCGACAATTATTTTGCATTTAAAAGTTTAGATCTTCAAGAACAAGTCACGTATTAATTTCTGCTTTGCCAAATTTCTCCTACACCCTAATTTATAACCAAATATTGCATATGTGATGATGCAAATGCGCAAAAACAATGGAACAGCTTACCAGATTACCTTAAAATGCCTCTGGGAAATCTTTTTCAAAAATCTTTTGCATTCCTATTTGTGCAAAAAAAATAATAATGAACTTTTCAATTTTGGAAACTGTCAATATATATAATACATAATGTACATTGTCAACTAAGAAACAATGCAACTAACTTGAAAGTAGATCTATATATCATCACAGTTTATCAGATACTCCAATGTGTACAAATTGTATTAATTCAGTTGAAAATGCCTACCATTACTTTTTTTGTTTATCCAAATTATACACATTGCAGAAATGCATTGTTACAAGCCATACAAAATATATTACAAATTGCTATTATCAACAACCTACACTTGAACTGTTGTTATTATAGGGTAGTCCTAATCATGAAAAACAGAATTAATATAAAAATATTTGAAGCATCACTGCAACTAAACGTGTTTACTTCTACTATTGTTTCTGCACAGAAATAAAAAGGAACCGACAACAACAACTCTCCGGGGGTTGTTGTTGTTACCCAGTATATTTTTCATTTGGATTACAAAATAACAAATAATATTTGAATTGTCAAAAAGGTGACTCTATGTGCCTGTACTTACATAGAGCAAGATCCTGCAATTTAATTATTCCTCCCCACACCCCTTCAAACATTATCCTGTTGGTACTGTTGCATCATTAGAATGGCTCTAGCTGATTCTGATAAATGTATTTATATTAAGTATTTTCAGTACTTCATTTTTTTAGGGAGAGAGTTAAAATCGGCTGTGCCTGCTGCCCAATCTCATTAATTTTGAATAAAATATTTTTTATATGTGTACTATCAACATGATCAAGTGAATGCTTTTCTCTCAAAGATACGTAATATTGTTTGTACATACAATATATAATTGATTTCAGGATGTTTGGATACTAGGATGCATCTATCAGTATATTATGCAGTTATTTCTGTAAATGTTTAGTTTTTTGGGTTCACATTAGATTACAATTAAGTTGTTCATGATTATATTTTGTTCAGAAATAATATGAAATCCAATTTTCTTATGAAAACATAGAACATTTACAATTGATTTTTCTTTACTCTTTAGTGTACCCAACAGACCTTGGCTGCTTGATACGAGCTAAATCCTATCGCTCACAAAGGAAAAATGAAGCACCACATGATGTAGAGGTATACATGTATATTCTTTTCAATATCATTTGACAAGGGGCAGGATCAAAAGATCAATGTCGGTTAAAGATTTGAATTCAAATAATTAAGGGGAGAGAAGGAAAAATTCCTTTAAGTTTCTGCCATTCAAAATGGATTACATTTTAGTGGAAAAGGATGAGTGACTGTTAAAACCACAAAATAATATTACATTTTAATGAACATCTAATAATGTTAATGTGTGAGTAAACAATAGAAACGATATAGTTTTATTGATACTCATATGTTCTTACTTGTTAGTTGATTAGTTTCAAGATTCATCATTTAGTTGCGGGGGGGGGGGGACTATGTGAATTTAGTTTTTCGTCAGACGCTAAACTTTTGATCTCACCCAACTGTGAATATTTACAGGTTTCACATTTTATTTCATTTGATCATTCTCATCTCTCAATTTAGACTTATTACTATATATCAGTTATATATCTTTTGAATGTAATGAGTGTCTTATGTTATGAGTTCAGGGAGTAAATTTCTAGCATGACACATATACTGTTGTTCATGAAAGTTGTACAAGTTTGACAAACCAGAATTATGCTCTCTGAACTAACAAAATAAGACATTAATTTCATAAGCATGCATAAAAGCCCTTATCTAATTTCATATAATTTTAATATTTTTAACAAAATTTTCAATTTTACTATACAATGTATATATGCATGAGGTGCTTTGTAAGATATGCATCTTTTAATTACTGGGTGTGTTTTCTTTTACATGTGTGTACAATATTTCTCTATAATATTATTACAGGTTGTAATCAGGAATGGTCCATCATATGACAGCAAAGCCAGCAACTGTTCTTGTGCCATTGGATCTGGAGGATGTTGTGGACATATTGCTGGTCTGCTATATTCGATAGCCCACATGAAGACAACTGGAATGTCAGCTATTCCATGTGATGTGGCCAAACATCCCTTCCACAAACATTGCACATTCCAAGAGGTGAGAGGATTGCTGGGTCAGTGTCCGATGATGTCACAGTCCAAGGATATGACCCAAAATTTCCACAAAGACAGACCAGAGGACTAAGATCTACGCTGTACAACCCAATTCCATCTAGTGAAGAGAAACTTGATGTTTATAAATTGTGTGAGAACTTAAGTGTAGTGGACAAGACATGTTTATTTCTCTCTAATGTCTCCTTAAGTGCCCAAAATAAGGATGTGGATACAAGATTTGGCAAATTCTCTAAAGGCTCTCCACTCGCCACACAACAAAAACTTCACAGTGACTATGTATTGAGTATTTTGGATGCAGGGGATTTACCAAATATACCCATGAAAAATCACATGGATAACGAACTTCAGGTAGTCCTCAACTACAACAAGAGCATCCAATTCCAATCATTAACTTTATCAGAGAATGAATGCTTCGAAATAGAAAAAAGTACCCGTCTTCAATCCCAGGATCCAAAGTGGCACAGGATTCGAAAGGATAGAATCACTGCATCAGTAGCAGGGGACATCATAAAAAGAAGGAAAGGTAACTTGGGATAGCATACAAATAATTCTGTAATATATTTAATCAAGAAATGATAAGTAACTTGCCATGTTATATTCTATAGTAATTTCCCCTGATTTACACCAATGAATCAAATTTGATGGTTATCTGTATTACACCATGTGTATTGTTACTATTGAAACAGATGAAATTTAGAACGATAAGAATTCTAATTTGATGATTTTTGTGTTTATAATATGATGGAAATGTATTTTTACTTTTCAGAGTATGGTCCACTAGTTGAAAGACTACAGTCAAGTAGAAAGGTTGTGACGGCTAGCATGCGACATTGGATAACCTGTGAGCCTCTTGCAGCAAATGCCTATGTTGAGGTTTATAAAGACCTAAATTTAATATTTCTCTCACAATAGTTAGACCGACTTGCTAAAAACAAATTTCATTTCAATTTACTTTTCAGAAAATTAATGATAGTTGTAAAATGTTTTAAAAGTTCAATTTTCATTCAAATTGTTTGTCTTATATCTTCAGAAATGTCAGATAACATATGGATCTACTTATACAAGTATATCCTTATGCAAGTTCTAAAATTTGTTTTTAAAAAGTTCAAATTTCATTTGCAGAAAATGAACAATGACCTCAACGTCTATCCTTGTGGATTAGTGGTGAATCCTTGGTCCCCATGGTTAGCTGCTACTCCAGACCGCAAGGTGTATTGCCCAACACTGAACCCCAAGTATGGACTCCTGGAGATCAAATGTCCAGTGAATCCTTTGTCAGAATGCCAGTACCTCACCAAGGATGAAAATGGATGCAAACTCAAGGAGAACCATGCCCATTTCTTTCAAGTCATAATGCAGATGGCAGTGAAAGGAATGGAATGGTGTCATTTCTTTGTGTGGACCTCAGAGGAGAGCCATTTGGAATTGATTTGTTTTAATATGGACACTTGGAAAGCAATGAAAGCAAAGCTTGATGATTTCTTTTTCTACCATTATTTGAATTAAATATAATTGCTATTCAGCTATTTGATACTTTATTTTTGGTCAAAGCTTAATATATTTACTAGTAAATTACAAATGTACATGTTCATTCTTTGGAATTATATCATTACGGCAATACATGAGCAAATTCAGATGACTGATAAAGACTTTGTTCGTTTTTATGGAATACAGGTTTTGACTGTGGAGTATTTGACTCATTTAGTGACCTTGACATTAACGATGACCTTATTAACCTTGACATTAACGATGACCTTATTAATAAACTTCACTTGGGGATAAATTGCATCAGAATTGACCTCCCATACAAGTTTTATGGAAATGTGCATAGTGCTTGACTTATATATAATACATGATTAAGTAATATAAATATTTAGGGTTACTTTGACCTTTACATGTACATGGTTTTGAATCTCTTAACTGACCTTCCTGCAAGTTTCATGAGAATGTGGTTCATTAATGAAAATGTAACTGACAGGCAGGCAAACAAAAGTGATCCCTTTGTAAAGGTATTTGTGCATTACTTCAAGGAATCTACTTAGACCAATCTTTCACTAGAGGACCTTTAAACAATGTTAGCAAATTTGCTACTGTCCACAACTGGTTAATAGTACCAACCATTGATAAAGGTATAACACAATCACAGAGATGGTACTCTTTGACCCGGCGGATGTGTCTTTCCACATGTATCCTCAATTTTGCAATGATTTGTGTTTGTTCAACTTCTTGCTTTGTGAACTGGCCTTGACTCATAAGAAAGGGTGGGTGTTGATTGAGATTCCAGTAACCTCTAAAACTTTGTTAAGAACAAAGCCTTTATCAGCCATGATAGAATCTCCACTTTCCAAAATATCTATCAAACCACTGAGTTTTGTTATCTCAACATCTGACATAGAGCCTATAAACAAATTAGAAACAAAACTTAGAGCACCATGAGGGGCTACGCCCATTAGACCTTTCCATGTGTATGCACTTTTATAAGATGAATAACATTTAGAACCAAGTGCAAGAGACGATGGTCTTTCTGTTTTGATCTCAGTACAATCAATGATGACGCGGGTATGTGGGTAGAGCGATTTAAATGACTTTGGCATTTTTTCATCTATCTATTGTCTACTTGGCCATATGTTGATGCATCCCAATGCAAAGTATAAGAAATTTGCCCAGGTTATAATATTCCTACTAACAGTTGAAACATGACAATTAAATCGAATGTCAAGATCTTGTTCCATAAGCCCACACTTCAGTCTACACAAGAACATAAAAATCAATGAGTAACATGTTTCTTTGCCTTCCCACAATGCTTTGCTCATTTACCTTCTCACCAGCTTGGTAGTAATAACTATGCAAAGAATTAGCTGCTGGTTTGACATAATCAAAAACTGCTGTAAACATTGACAAAGAAACAAAGCCAGTGTAAAAAAGAATCATGGCATTGTCAGCAGAAAATCTTTGCACCCCAAATCTTTCTATTTCAATTTTGTCTTTTAAACCTCTTATTTCATCTTCCCTTTTCTTTAATAGTTCTTCTAACTCCTTAATGTGCTCATTCTTCTTCTGTAATTCCTCTGTTTTACTATTTATAAAAGATTG